>NC_057849.1:293364082-293668313 GCF_015237465.2 Chelonia mydas
CCATCTTCAAATCATCAGCAATTTTTGTCTAGCTGTTACTATAGCAGAAGTTTCAAAACCAAACATAATTTAAATTTCATGACATATGCAAAAACCTAAAATGCACCAATTATCAATCAAAGCTAATACCTGTAAGATGAGTTCTTTAGTCTATACTCTACTCTATTGATATGAAACATATGTCAGACTAAGGCTGTTTGGACATTCTAACATGTCAATGTGCACCATTAAAAATAGCCTTAGCATATTAGGCATTTTGATAAACTTTGCATGTGCTGAGTTTGCATAATTTGTTAACATTTAAGTGGTGAAAACTGATAGAACACTGACAAAAACAGAAATAGAGAAGCATCTGAAGCTGATAACATGATTTTTGTCCCCTCACAACATTAAATTAGAATTAATAAATCTTACTACTGGCAGAGAATATGTTATACTACAGTGCAATACAAGTACATTTTAACAACCATGCTTTGAACAAATGAAGCTTCCCTGTGAGATGTGCAGATCTGAATCTATCCATTGTGTTTTTCCTGCTATGGTAAAATCATCTGTTCTGTCTTTGAAGTCCCAGTACCACCCAAAACAGTAATTGCTTAACACTGCTCTATGAAACCTGTAGATGCCAAAATGTCATCTACAACACTACATGAACTGTACGAGTGCTGTATGTGTAGTTTTTTATTAGAACCCTCTCTAGTTTTTGACAAGGCCTTTCAAAACTCTATAACATACTGAAGGATAAACAGAGATATTACACATAATTAAAGTTACTTTAAGACTCCTGAATTTAAACATTTGCATGTGTTTTTGAATAAAGTTAACAGTTTGACTTGTGCAGACAGCAGTGGTTTTAGAAAAGCAGCTTGTTAAATCATGTTTTCCTGTTGCACTGGTGTTCTGTACTGTTAGTCATAGATTTCAGCGGATAGACCCCCCTTTAATCACACAAGAACGTAGTTCCCCTGAGAAGGGAACATTTTTGCTGGAAATTAGAAAACCATTAGTACATAAATCAAAACACTGGTGAAATATCCTGCATTAAAGGAGGTTTAGCTGTGTTCACTGCAGCAAAGAAAGGTTAAAAAGCCCCAAGGAAAATGCATGTTTATTCATAAATCCAAATTAAATTAACTGAAACAATTTAGTTATAGTTTAGAAACAATGACTTCAATCCAAAATGCTGCAGTGATGTTTCACAGCAGATTCATTAGTTGGCACTATATTTTGATTACTCTTGTTCAGGGACCAGCTCTAGTCAATTAAAAATGATGTATGGTTCTGGGTCTAAACTGCTGCTTGTTTTAGAGATGGTCCATCCATCTACATAACAACTTATCCATCTCGCTTTTGACAAGAAAATTTAAAAAGTTCTATAATCTGATTGGCTGACATCAAGAAAGAAGGACAGTCTAGGCCTGATGCAATAATTTAATGTCGTATTGATTAGTAAAACCATGATTAGATATGTTGCAATCAGATCTACTCACTTATATTTGTACCTTTTATTCTGTGGGACACTGTGATACTTTTTCTAATATTCTATTAATAATTACTACTGACAAGCCACTATGACACTAAAATTAATAATGTTTCTCAGCTGATGTTGAAATATTCAGCTTGAAATGTCTGGCCACATGTACTGTATGTCTTGGCGCCCTACCACATATTTGTAAATGAAGGGAAATACAGATCTGGATGGACTTCCAGAATGACACAAAAACAGATGAAGCATGAAATTAAATTTAAAAATTGGAGAAGCTTTTTTCTATTACAGTGCTGAAATTCTCAACATCTAGGTATCACATGTCAACTGTGAAATAATATTCTTCTTCAAACAATTGCCTAATGATTAAATTTATGCCCTGCCAACAGAATATCCAAGATGAGTCCCTAGATTTGACAAGGGTGTCAGCCAAAAATATAGTAGAAAGATAAGGTGGGTGAGATAACATCTATTATTGGACCAACTTCTGTTGATAAGAGAGAGAAGCTTTCGAGCTTACGCAAAGCTTTTTTTCAGGTCTGGGAAAGGTACTCCAAGTACCTCGAATTTTTGAGATACCCCTCAGCTTGTGATTTTCATCCTTTCACTATGATATAAAGGAAAGAATTTTGTCGATCAGGGAAAATATCAATTTAACACTATCACAGCAAGGGCCAAACCCATGGCTTTTAGAAAAGAAAAGCCATTCACTACAAAAGTCAAAGGATTATTTTGAGGTTTGGATAAGCAAGACTAAATTCAGATTCACGTCGCTCTCCTTCAGACCCTTCCCTCTCCTGCCAGTCTCAAATTCTATGTGGTTTAATGTCTCCTTAAATCTGACTTGCTCTATGTCTTTCAGTAATTTTGCAAAACTTCCATTGCCCCAGTTTTACTCCCCAACTCAAAGCTCCCATTTGCTTCCACCAGTGTATCTGTGTCCACAGTGACGCTAGTAAGACAGCGTTTCCTTCGTCTTGTCTCACTGCTCTGTGCTTGTAATCTACCTAGATCCCTGATTGCCGTTCACCCCTGTGGTATCTGAGCACCTCCAGCCAGGGACTGGTGATGATGTGGAAGAGAGAGGTGTTAGATTTTCTTGGTGGTCTTTTTTAATGGGAGGGCTGGGTCAGATCAGTTTGCATTTTGCGCTTAAGTCACTGATGTTCAAGGTCATGTGGATTTTTATGGGAGTAGGTTTCAGATTTATGAGACAATTACTGAGAAAGTCTCAATCATATACAAGTTTTATTTACTTTTTTTTTTAGTTACTGTTTTTTTACTACAGATAATTTGTTTTGTCAGCAATTCTGGTTATTTTCTTACATTAATATTAAAAGAAAGGGTTACAAATACAAAAAGTAAGGCAATACAGTAGACTTGATAGCGGATAGCTTAGGAGTAACAGGAAATATACATCTTGTTTTCAAAAAGGTTATATCTGGTTGTTGTTTTGGTTGTTATCATTAGGTCCATTTGTACCATCTTTTCTCAAATAGTTTATGTGTTAGACTAACAGTCAATAAATCACTGCATTTCTCTTAATGGTTTTATTCGGGTCAACCATATTTCTAGAGCTCATATTTGTTCGAGTTGTTTCTGCAACCATAGTGATTAAATACATTTACTGGCTTCAGTCACAAGATTGAGCTTTTATCTCTATTTTGTTTATTTTTAATACAAAGATAGTAACTAAACATAAGCTGTTTGGAGAAAGGCCCTTGTTTTTTTATTTGATCTGTAAAGCAGCTAGCACACTTCTGAGTGATAGAAAATGAACATTTAATAATGCACAAATAACTTCTGTTTGGGACTCTCTATCAAGACATACTTACTGTCACCAAGAGATTAGGTTCCAAAAAAGCCCAGTAAGATTGGTAGGATTTTAATGATATGTCTGTAGCATGCAAGTCAGTGAAGTGAACTGCAGGCTGCATCCAGCAATGCTAGGCTCCAGCTGAAAAGCCCTTGTGTGCCATGCCTTTTCCTTCTCTGAAAGCCAGGCCAAACGCTACAAAATGGCGAAACCCCTCTGTCACATTTTGCTAAGCAATTTCCATACAGCTGTGTTCTCTCACACATGGCAACTGAAAAAGTTAAACAACATGCAGAATGTCTTTAGCTTAACCTAGCTTGTTTTGTTTTCCTGCATTCATTTATTTCAAAAGTAAAGCATATTATCCACATGATCACTTCCCTGAATGTATGGATGAGTGTAATCCAGACATTGATTTATGCACTCACAACTAGCCCAGGAAAGGTCACAAAGGCGCAAAATGTGTTTGAATGTTGGAGTTTGCATTTGTGCCTGAGGTAGCTGAAAGGAGATAAAAGGACATGTAGTTAACCAGCTCCCTGTTAACTGTGCTTCTGAGAAGGCTCATGTGTGATTAGCCGACCAGCTGAGTGATTGAAGATGCACTAACACAATTTGTTCCTGATATGCCAGGATGGGCGCATAAAGACCACTGATGCATAGGGGTAAGTCTTCTCAGTTTTGGTCAACCACCACTTGCCTCACCCTTTTGGGGAATATTTTTGGGCAAATCTTCCTATCACACATGCAGAGAGCCTTATCCATAATGGAACTGCAGTTTTTAGTCATTAAGCTTTTCAGTGCAGGAACTATAATGGCTTATGTCTTTGTACAGCACTTTGCACAATTTGGGTGCTATTGTAACAGAAAGTGATATAAGAATAATGTACAGCAGGGGCAAGAATTGGGAGCTCATGGAGGGTGTACATCTTTGCATGTAAGGAAGCCCAGCCCAGCCCAGCTCCATGCAACACAGGGCACTGGCCATTTGAGGTTAGGCTAAAATGGGGAAGGGAAAGGAGGTAGCACCCAAGAATGGATTAAAGCAAGATCCAGGTAGCTGCAGATTTTTGGGGGGAGGACAGAGTTTTTAATCATATTGCATCCAAATCTGTTCATGGTTTAATTCACCACTATCTGATAATGCATAGATAATTTGCCATTCCTTTATGGAGGAGGTGGGATTCCTCCCTCCCACCAATGAGTCACTCCCTAACATACAGCACAAGAGACAGAATTCAGACCTATATGCTAATCATACACATTTTCCCTCATACACATTGGCTGTCCTCAGACACATTTTGGAGGATGGCAGGATCCTGGCAGAGCATGTAGGTTACTGTGAGCTCCTCAAACACAGTTGATTCCAATTTTTTGCTGGAAATTAGAAAAACATTTGTGCTTAAATCAAAACACCTAGCTTTAATGATAGCTAGCTAGGCTCCCTGCAGCAGAGGAAGAAAAAGGCATCCAGGAAAATGCTTGAGTCAGAGCCAAATTTACTTCTCAATTTATACCTGTGCAACTCCACTGAAACCAGTGGGATTACACAGGTGTAAAGGAGTCAAGAATCTGATTCCTAATGATTACCATACAATATGTGTATGAAACTGAGACTGCCCCTTGCTCTCCCCTAAAGGCTTTTGTTATTGTCTGTTCTCTTTGCATACCTAAAGTGAATGTTTCCCATTAAAAGGTTCCTTTCAGATAGAAATTCCCTTGCATTCCTCTCTCTCTCTAAAAATGACACACACATTTCAAAAAGAGTCAACATGAATAGTTTGGAGGAAGTTTTTAAGATGAGCACTAAAAACAACCACTCTTCAGTGTGTGTGTGTGTGTGTAGTGCATTGGTTCGGTGATGACATTTTCATGCTATCTCTTTTTGTGGATTCTGGAGTGACTGAAGTCCAAAGCGTGACACACATGCTCGTGAGCATATTGGGCAGACAAAGTCATTGGTGAGCCTCTTGGTAGCTACTCTTCAGTATAGTGTTCAAAAAAAAAGTCACATGATTGCGGACAACTCTTATTTTCTACCACTGTTCCATTCTTGTCACAATCTGTGACACATCAGTACTGTACATTCATATCCAACCTTCTCATAGTCTCTTCAGAATCTTTGCCACCAGAATAACCATACATTGCATTTACACACAGCTTCATATCTGCAGAACCCAAAGGGCTTTACAAGCATTTATAAATTAAGCCTCATAACTGCATTGGTAAGCAGTATTATCCCAGTTATACAGACTGGGCCATGGAAAAAGGAAGGTTAGAAAACTTGTCCAAGGTCACACAGAGAGTGTGTAGCAATGCTGGGCATAGAACGTGATTTTCCTGACTCAATATCCTGTGTGTCAGCACTTCCTTTTACTATTATTGCTATTAATAAACACGTGTACTATAATAACACCCAAAACGCCGCTTTGTGCTGGGCACCGAACAAACACAGAGAAAGAGACAGTCCCTGCCCTACAGAGTTTGCAATCTAACAGTAAATAAGCCTTTGAATCCCTCATGCCACTGGAATTATCTTGCCCAACTTTGAATTTATTTTAACAATATATGATTTGATTGGCTGGAAATTCTTATTCTCCCCATTTTGGGATCAATCGTGAACCCAAATGGAATCCAAGGAAGCATTGCCACTGACTTCAGTGGGTGCAGGATTGGACCTTTGGGCGCTGATGTTGTGAGGTGCTGAACGTCTCCTGAGAGATACTGAGTACCCTTAACTCTCATTAAGATCGAGGGGAGTTGAGTGTACTCAGCACTTCGGAGGTTTGGACCCTAACAGATGTGGAAACAAACTGTGAAACTTTTTCTTGCCAATCAATCAAAATAAAATTAAAAAAAAAAAAATTTAACCAGTTATATGAAGGTAGCCTATTGTTCTGCTTCACATTTTTTACAAAATGTTAATGGCAAACATAAATAAATTGGCACTGAGTGTTAGCTTTGGCTTTTGTGTATTTTTATCAGGTATTGTTTTGAAAGGTATTTAAAGGATAAAAATATTTTCCCCAATATCTGGCGAACAGACCCAATTGAGAAAGACACTAATAGGACTGAGTGAGGGATGAGAGATACACGCAGAACTGGACTGAACAGGATGGCATTTTAATGTCAAGTCAATACAAATTCCATTACAAACCAATCCTACTCTAACACCAATATTATAAGGTGCAGTACAGTCAGATTCAGTTCTGGTTGCCTTTATAGACTGATCATATGTCTCTTTGTAACTATGAAACAGTTTTAGAATTCCAGACACAAATGTAGCCTTCTGTATGGCTACTGGTGATGTCATGCAAGCGTCAATAACGGCAGGATGTGGCTTTATTTTAAAACAGATTTTTATTTAGACAGTCTTTAATTTAACAGCAATAAAGTTCTGATTTTCTAGTCTCCCCAGTTTTGTCTCAATAAGGACTGAAGGATTAGGCACTAAGTGACTCCAGGCAGTGAATTTAGAGGGAAATTATTGCACGTTTCAGGTAGTTAAAGTCATTAACTTATGCCTTATTATAGCAGCAATAATCAGCCAGCAATGCATTGCCTGTCATGTCTCAATGCTTAGTTAATTTTCTGGAATGCACATACTGAGGAAAAAAAATGCAAAAAAGAGGAAATGGGGGAAAGAGTTACTCTGTAGTTTGTTTCCCCTAATACTGTCTTGGTAGCAGCTTTACATCTTACTAGGGGTTTCCTATATTGGCCAAAGCAAACCATGAAACTGTCACCTACAAATGAGAATTTCAAACCTGTTTGCATCAAAATCAATATCACAGCCAATCTGCAAAAAAAACCAACAACAACTATGGGTACAGTCTTCCACCCAGGGAAGCCAGTTACAAACTCCCATTGAACTGAATAGAAGCGGTTTTGGGCCCTATTTTTAGAGTTCAATAATTATTAGCCCATCTAACACTTTAGACTCTAGGAGTTAAAGAGCCTTACAAAGAAATAAAGAGTTTCCTCTAATTATCCCACTGTTAAGTACAGCTAATTCTAACTAAAGCAGGTAGAGAGCGCTAAGGTCTCTCCTCAAACCCAGAACTGTAAATAAAAGCATAACTCATTTTGGTTCTTCATGGTGTGAATAAATACTGTTTTAGGGCACAACCTCTGATCTACTCAATAAGCAAGGCCTTGGGATGCATTCTTATTTTTAATATAAAGCAATATACATGTCTGTATTCTGTAAAACAATATCTGCAACAAAGAAGGATTAGTTATAGATTATAAATTTGTCAGGAGTAATTATCCTTTATCGCATGCAGAACTGCATATGTCACACCTTATTGCAAAAAAGTCCTTTTCTTTATAATTACTTTTATTAACACTGCCTATCAAGATAAGTCACTTTTTAAAGGATTCAGAAATGTTAACCAATAAGAAGATGATTGCTAAGAATGTGTCTTATTATGTAAGGGTAATTTCTAGTCCTTCCAAGGAATAGTGTCAAGTTTTTTTTTCTAGTAACTAAATTTGGGGGTTGATCTCAACTTTTTGCAATATTCTCTCAGAAGCCTGAAAAGAATTGACTTGATTCTCATTTCATTTGCCCCAGTTTTACACTGGTGTAACTCTGCTGAGTTCAATGGAGTTACTCCTTGTTTACATTGATATAAGTGGGATCAGAACAAGGTCCAATACTTCTTTCCCTGCCAGTTCTGTTCTTTTTCATTTGTCAAACATTGATTTGTAATTCTGTTTTTTTAATGAAACATGAGTCAAGAAGCTCAACACTTATTTATTTGTTTGTGTGCCAGTATCACTGATGATGTAATATTCTCAGCACAACTTTGGAATAGGGACCCTGATCCTGGAAATCTTTACTTATGTTGGTAGCGCTTACTCTTGCAAGCAGTTCATTTAACTCAATGGGCTACGAATTTGCAGGATGTAGCCCACAACTAATTAACTTTTGCTCCACCGACGACTTTCTTTGCTGCAGCATATCACTGGAGCATAATATAGAAAAATAATGCAGTAACTGCCAATTTTATGTAACTACATGTTTCAATGTAAAACAAAAAAAATTTGAAATCGCAAATAACGCAAAATGTAGTGTTGGCAAAAATTTACAAACAAAATTGTAAATTTTGCACAGCTCTACAGAACAGGCCTCAACAGCAGCAAGATATACTTCAAAGGAGTACAAGTTGCTAGGGAAGGCAAATCTCTATCATCGCGGAAGCTACAGAAGATTGTTAGTGTAACTGAGGAAATACAAGTACACTTTGTGACTAAAAGCACCCTAGTATTCACCCTACACACCACTGTAATAATCTTTGTACAAAATATGCATTGTGAGGTATCATTTGAAAACCAATAACTCGCTTGTCAATAATATCCTGGTGCAATGTATGTAGCAACATTATAGGTAAAGTTATGATGTCCCCCTGTATGATGTTCAAAACCACATAGCTCTACCTAGGAGAAGTTGTTAAACAGGCCTATCCCAAACAAAGGATTGTGCATTACCTCAATTTACATATAAACAGTAAATAGGGCCAGCAAGACAGCACGCGTAGGAGATGGCAGGAGACCGAGCAATTTGCATTTCAGCAAACACAGGCTGGGGAGAAAGAACATGGAGCTTCCTTCACCCCGAGACTCCATGTTGCCTTCATCCCTGTTTGAATAAACTTGGCTTTGAAGGGTAACCGTCAGAAGAATCCACTTCAAAGATTCACTGGATTATAAAAGAAAGGGGTAACGTACCCCAAGGTGTCTCTCTTTCATTTAAGAAAACAAAGGCACCAGCACCTTTGGGCCTCTGGGAGAGATCCTGACCAAGGAAAGAGTCAGTCACCATCTTGCTGGAAGACTGTGTGTCAGAAAGGCTATCTTGAACAAAGCCTTGAATCAAAACTTGCTAGATCAAGTTTTAGACTTTTAGATGCACGTTTCCACTTTTATTTGCTTGTAACTATTTCTAACTTTATCTCATATATTTGAATTAATTTAAAATCCTATCTTCTTCTGTTAAACTTGTTTTTATCTTTAATCTAAACCAATCCAGTGCTGTATTTAAACAGAACTGTTTGGTAACTCCAGTTAAAATAACAACCTTTTTAATATTAACTCTTTATAGGGGCATCGAACCTTAATATCTGAACTGTCCAGGAGAGGGCTGGACTTTTCAGAACACATGTTTTAGAAAATCCAGGACTGGGAATGTGTTGGGGTCACCTTGTAAGTAGTAACCAAGGCTGATGGAAGCCAGAGTGTGGCTGGTAAGTTGCTGGGAAGCTGCTGGAGTCAGAGCTGCTGAATCAGGACTATCTAGCGCACAGATACTGAGGGTGTGACCTGCATGCTGGTAAGCTGGTTGTTAGCAGCCCAGATTGGGAGTTATGATGGCAAAGCACTGCGAGGCACCCAAGATTTTGGGGCAGATGGTGACACAACCCCTCATTGGTCTGGATTGCACCCCAGAATGTGACACTCTTATCCATACATGTGATTCAAACCCAGTATCACTGAATTCTTCTGACAGCTTTTCCCAGATTCCAAGGCCAGAAGGGACCATGCTGATCATCTACTCTGTGCTCCTGAATAACACAGGCTTAGAATTTCACCAACTGGTTCCTGCAACCAGCTCATAACTGCTAGGAAAGATAGAGAATATCTTTTACAGAAACTCCCACAGTCTTGATTTAAAGACATCACGTGATGGAAAATACACCACATCCTTAAGTAAGGTTGGCACTTCTGGTTAGCAGCCCAAGCTAACATATCAACATTCCTAAATGCAAAATATTCTACTAGACCTGGTATGCGGAGCAATGTCCTCTGGAAGCAGGCATCCTGAAACTGTGAGGGGAACTTTAACAGTGTTGAACCAAATAGAATATAAATCTGTTTACAAAGCTACTTGAAAGTCTAATTAACCTCAGTGAATTGGGACTTTCTTTGGGATATTGGTCACATAGTCTTTCAGAACAGTTTGCTTTCTTTTGTGACCATACAGCATTTATTATAGATTTTATTGATGTTTCCACGCATATCTTTCCTACAAATTTGAGTAGTTTATCTCTTTAAAACAATGCTTATTAAGTTATAGATTTTGAGTCCTTTACTCACACTGGTGAACAGTTACTCACACAAGTAGTTCACCATTGGAGTCATATTGGAGAACAGGGCTCACAGTCTGGCTCTAAATTGGTAGGTAAGTAAGATTCTTAATCTAGCTTGAAAAAAAGGTAAAACTGTTTATTCATTTTTTTAAATAAAATTTCAAGGTCACTTCTACTCCTGCCACTCTCATTAATGCCAACTTGACAGGAAATTAGTCTATAACAGGTGAACTATTAGGTGTATTGCAATTCTGAGCCATATCATCTGGGAGAAAGTATTTAAACAGAAAAAAGTGAATAATAATTGGGAACTGTTTAAGAACATTTTACTAGATACCAAAAAGCCACAGCCCAACAATCAAGAAAGAAGGCTACACTGGTTAGAGGGGAAGCAAAGCTGCTATGATAGATAGATTAGATTATAAAACATGGAAAAAGGAGATGTTGATAGCAGTGAATATAAATTAAAAACTAGAAAGTATAGAAAATTGATAAGGGAAGCAAAAGGACACAAGGAGCCCCCTAAAGCCAGCAAAGTTAAGGAAAACAAGGATTTTTTTTAGTTAAATCAGGAACAAAAGGAACCTTTTCAATGGTATTGGTGCAGAAATACAGAAGTGTTCAGTAAATATTTCTGTTCTATATTTGGGGAAAAGCCAAATGATTTAGTCATATCAGATGATAATGATGATCAGAAACTAAGGAGGATGTTAAACAGCAAATAATAAAGGTAGACATTTTAAATCACTGGGTCCAAATAACTAGCATCCAAGAGTTTTGAAAGAGCTGGGCAAGGACCTCTCTGAATTATTAACATTGATATTTAATAAGTCTAGGAAAACTGCAGAAGTTCTACAGGACTGAAAGAACACTGATGATTTGACAATATTTTAAAAGGGTAAATGTGATGACCAAACTAATTATATGCCTGTCAGCCTAACGTCGATCTCAGGCAAAATAATGGACCAGCTGATTAATTCAGGTTTCAATTAATTCAGAATTAAAGGATGCTAATATAATTAATGCTAATCAACATGTGTTTATAGAAAATAGTTTTTTTCAAAATAATTTGATATAATTTTTCATGAGATTACAAGTTTGGTTGATAAAGATAACGCTGATATAATATACTTAGACATCTGTAAGGTATCTGAGTTAGCACTGCACGACATTTTTTTAAGAAACTAGAATGATAGAAAATCAACATGGCACACATAAGTGGACTAAAAGCTGGCTAACTGAGAGGTCTCAAAATGTAATTCTCAACAGGGAATCATCAATGACCCGGTGTGTTTCAATAGGGTTTCACAGGAATCTCTTCTGGGCCCTATGATGTTTAATATTTTTATCAATGACACGGGGGAAAAAACATAAAATCATTACTGATCTAATGTGTAGATGACAAAGTTTGGAAGAGGGGTAAATAATAAGGATTGCTTGGTAAACTTGGCAAAAGCAAACAATATGTGTTTCAATACAGCCAAATATAAGGACAGACATCAAGGAATAAAGAAGGTAGGCCATACTTACAGGACAGGGGTTTCTATCCTGGGAAGTAGTGACTCTGAAAAAGACTTGGGTGTCATGGAGAACAGTCGGCTGAACATGAGCTCTCAGTGCAACGCTGTGGCTCAAAGAGCTATTGTGATACTTGTATGTATAAACAGGAGACTATTAATTAGGAGTAGGGAGGTTACGTTGCCTCTGTATTTGGCACTAGTGTACCTGCTATTGGAATATGGTGTCCCGTTCTAGTATCCACATGTCAAGAAGGATGTTGAAATATTGGAGAGGGTTCAGAGAAGAGCAACACAACTGACTGTAGGATTGGAAAACATGCCTTACAGTGAGGGATTCAAGGAGCTCAATCTATTTAGCTTATCAAAGAGAAGGTTAAGAGTTTCTAAGTAACTACATGAGGAACAAAAATTTGATAAGAATAGTCTTCAGTCCAGCAGACAAAAATATAGCAAGATCCAGTGGCTGGAAGTTGAAGCTAGACAAATTCAGACTAAAAATAAGGTGCAAAATTTTAACAGTAATTAACCACTGGAACAACTTACCAAGGGTTGGGGTACCTTCTCTGGGGGGCTCGAAATTTTAAAATAAAGATTAGATGTTTTTCTACAAAATATGCTCTAGTTTAACCACAGCTATTGGATTTGAAGCAGGAATTAATTCAAGGAAGTCCTATGGACTGTGTTACACAGGAGGTCAGACAAGATGATCATAATGGTCCCCTCTGCATTAAAATCTATGAATGAATCTATGGGCCTGTCTACACTGCTTTGCAATTTTGACTGGGGGTGTGAATAGCAATGCGCACCAAAGTACTGTGCTGTAACTCCCCCGTGTGGACATTGCGGGTGTGAACTAAAAGGTTCCTACTTCTCATTAATGTAGTTCTCTTCAAATAGGATTACGTTAATATGAAGTAGGAACCTTTTAGTTCACACCTGCAGTGTCCACATGGGGGAATTTCAGCACAACATGTTAGTGCGCATTACAATTCACATCCCTGCAGTCCGAACTGTAGAGCAGTGTAGACATGCTGTATGAAGCTATTGCTTTAAAAAATCCCACTAGTTAAAACAACATGGATTTTGCATCTTCAGGATAGTCCTCATTAGTTGCACATCAGGACCTAGACTGGTTGACGGTGGCTCTTTAAGAGTAAACATCCACAGGAAAATAAATGTAACACTCATGTTAAATGTTCTATTTGAAATAAGTGAAGTTTTGCCTCAACAAAGAGTACTGAATAAGTCCTTTGTCATTAATAGAGCCATTTAGAATTGGTCCACATTAGAAAAGGTGCACCAGTTTAACTACATTTATTTTAATTGATCTAATCTAATGTATATGTCCTTTAAACTGGTTTAATCCTTCTTAAATCAGTTACGCTTATGTGACAGCTGCCATCTTGACTAACACTGAGGATGGAAGTGGAGACCTCCAGAACTAAAAGCACAAGCTTCTCTGGCTTGACCTAAAGAACCAGACTTAACAGACTCACATCCTCTGTGGACAGGGTCTGTGAATCGAACACAGAAAAGGATGTGTAATACATACTGATCTGCAGGTTACACTTGCATCTGTAAATTACTGAATTAAGTTAAACTGACATAAAATAAGGTTAAATCCATCCATATTAGAAATTTACACTGAGTAAACTACATCAAGTTAAAGTTGATCTAGTTAAACTGGTGCTAGGTTTTTAATGTAGATAAGCCCTCACGTGTCCTTCCACAGCTTCCTGAGGATAAACAAAGCAAATACGAAGACTGGACTTACTAATATGATACGTAGTGCACGTTGCTACAATGTTTATTTATCATTTCTGTTTTAGAGATTCTATATGTGGTCTGGGTAATAAAACCATGTTAAGCCATATGTTCATCATGGCCATGTTCTTTTACTAATTTAGGCCAACACATTTTGTTTTATAGCTGATCTTTTCACATTATTAACAAATACTGTACAAACCTATATACCCTGCTTTTGAACAGCTGTGAGAACATACTGCATTCTATACATCCTGCAATGAACAGAGAGGAATACCATTTAATGAGATCCAGTCCAAGCACTTTCTGAAAACTTAATTTAGCCATAACATTCTCCAATAAATTTATATATTAGCACCTTATTGATGCACTGTCTTAAGATTATGTTGCACAATTGAAAACTTACTTTCCATTTTCTGCCCAAGACCAGGTTCTGGGGACCAAGGAAGTGGCTCAGGAGTACTTGACTTAGTCAAATCCTGCAAAGGCTTAATCACTGTTGCATAACCCAAAATCCACTGTCTACAGTACCCAGTCATGCCAAGACAAGTTCGCATTTGAGAAACAGTACCAGGCCTAGCCACATTTAAAATGGCTGAAATACGAGAATCTGATAAATGGCGAGTGCCAGGTGAAGTATCATGACCAAGATAATGAACTCTAGATTGACACAGCTGGAGTTTGTCCTGGGATGCCTTGTGACCCTTAGCAGCTAGAGCAGTCAAAAAAACCAAAGGATCAACTTTACAGGATTCAAAGGAAGGGGAAGCCAACAAAAAATCATCTACATATTGTATAAGCACAGATTTGCCTGGAAAGATCACATCATCCAGATCTTTCTTTAAGATCTGGGAAAACAGGGATGGAGACTCGGTATACCCTTGAGGTAAGCGGGTCCAGGAAAGTACTGAAATAAAACATTTGGCTTTGCAGTTGCAAACTTATCAATGTAGAGGCCGTGGGGCACGGAGGGGAGGGCGAGGTTGAGCTTGGGGAAGAGAGAGAGGTCCCTCATATTCTGCCCCGCTAGCGAATACTGCATGCCACTATTGTGACCAAGAGGGACACTGGAGAAACGAATGCCCAAACCGACCATCTCGGAATCTTCCACCCCCTTTCCCAAATCCTGAAGCGCCGGCCTTTCCCCCACCAAACAGTTCTTATTAGGACAGCCTGAGGGAATGTAACTGCATCATGAATCCTTTAATTCCTATTAATCAAGAAGGCCCATATGTAAATTGTAAAATTGCAGGACAATCTGTTGCTTGTTTTGTGGATCTTTGTTCAGCCTTTTTTTCCCCTTCCCATTCACCCTGCAGTCCACCGGGCTTGCGTTACAGACAGCCCCGATCACGAGTCTTTTGGCTTCGCAGGGTGCTCTGGGCGTCTTCCGGCGACCCTCATTCACACTGATTCACACACACATACACCAAGGCCTCTATTCCTGCGTACCACGATGCAGCTTTACCTTATGTCCGGACTTAATACAACCTTTCCCTTATGTGAGGCGGTAACAACCCCTCAGTACCGGTCCATTAACCTTATTGGGGATGGCAAAACTAAGTCCCCAGCACCACATCAAACAAACCTTATTGGGGGCGGCAAAACAGTTCCCCAGCACCACTCTATATCTGATCTTGCTGCACAATCAATAAGTTCGGATGGCGTAAGCCCAAAAGGGACAGACGGCCTCACGGCCAGTCCTCCTCCGATACCCCAGTAGAGATTTCAAAAGGTCTCTTACCTCTATTGTGGCGCCGTGGGGTTCGAAGGGGAACGGTCCGTAGCAGCTGCCATTGTCTCTGCAAGTGTTGCCATCCTGGACGAGCCCCCAGAATTGTCGGAGAAAAGCACAGTTCTCATTCTCTGGTTGGGTGCATACCACCCAACCAGAGAGTGAGAACTGTGTTTTTCTCCGACATAAAACATTCCCTTGTTTTATTTGTTCTAGTCTTTATTCATTGTTAGTTTTCTTATAAAATATAGTCTTTCAAATTTGGTTCTAAAATCAATGAATGTTTTCAAAACATGAAAAGCCTTTAAGGCTTGCAGCAAAATTACTCATGGAAATGAAATATGTATAGCCCTCTATTCATAAGAACTGAGCACAGAGAGACATGTTACATAAGCAAAATTAAAACCCAGCTGGCTAGTGCTTATTATAAACAGAAATAGGTGCTTACCAGTGATTTTAAGAGAATGTTTGAGTTCACTAGATGTCACGTGATGAAGCAACTGTTTTGGCTTTATTCCCCACGTATAAATTATGCTTTTTAAAAGTGTGATGGAATTTTTCACGTGTTCAAAACCATGCTTAAGAAACAGTAAAGGTACACGTGTTATGTCACAAATCAGCAGACGCAATGAAGTCCGTATCTAAGGTTTACACAGTTTTTCTCCCATTATTCTGCCCAAGGGCCATTTTAGACTGTTCTCCCACCGTACAGGAACTTCCATTGGATCTGATTCTGCATGGCCTGGTGCCTTATGCCATCATGGTGAAACACTGGAATGCGTTACCTAGGGAGGTGGTAGAATCTCCTTCCTTGGAAGTTTTTAAGGTCAGGCTTGACAAAGCCTTGGCTGGGATGATTTGATTGGGGATTGGTCCTGCTTTGAGCAGGGGGTTGGACTAGATGACCTCCTGAGGTCCCTTCCAACCCTGATATTCTATGATTCTATGATCATTTACACCATGCAAGGTAATGCAACATGGTGTATGCATGAGAATGGTCCTGCTATAGTGGGGAATGTTCCTGGCTTCTATACTACACTGATGGAATCAGATGATGAAAGGACCTGAGTTCCCCACCCTAACTCCCTTCACCTGGGTGCCTGCCTGATCTTGAGGACTCTTCTTTCTCTCTCCCGTACAGCGGAGTCCTCATAACCCTGATAAGGCTGGGACCAGGATCCCTAAGAAGCTTAACCCCAGCCTCGTTGTGTGGCACTGAGGACAAGGGCTAGGGCATCCCCACTCTGGAGTACTCTCTCCGAACCTGACACTTCCCAGACCCTCTGGTCACTATATTCAGTGTAAACCACATATTTATTAGACAGCAACTGTAAAAAAATAAAGGAAAAATTGAGAAGATTAAAGGATCTGGAACCCTGCACTATGGGCACAGGGAATGCCATAAACAATAGTCTCTGGAAGTCAAGAAAATTCACAGTCTACTTCTTGTGCATCCCAGGCCTCCTTCCCTGGACCTGGCTGAGCTGCAGCGATACTGCAGTTAAGACATCTGCTCTGTTGGTGGCTACACTCCTCAGGCTCCAAGGGGCGGGACCCTTCTCCCAGCATCAGCCCTCCACTTTGGTTCGCATTCCCCCACTCTGCATCCAGCCTTTAAGGCCCTCTTGTCTGGAGATGTCTCCCTCTCTACCCAGAATCCCTACCTCGTTCTCTCCCTCCACTCCCCAGGCTCAACACAAGTTTACTTGCCACGCGGCGGACTGTCTGCTATCCCGGTTCTGGTCCCGCGGCTCCCCACTACAGCTTGGTTCTGGCTGACTGTCGGCACAGCTGGCCTCTCCTGCTCCAGCTTTCCATCTCTGGGCTGCTTCACTCTCCTTCTCAGGCCTTACTCTGCCCCCCGGCAACCCAGACTCACACAGAGGATGAGCCCTCGCATCCGCCTGCATGTCCTGTCAATCCAGCTGTCTTGGAGTGCTGGCCTCTCCCCGTTGGCCCTGGAGATCTGTCAATCCCAAGATCCTGACTCCTCTTTGGCACGTCCCCTTTCTCCCAGTGTTGGAAGAGAGCCAACCAAAAAACAATAAGGGGCCAACAGCGCCCTTACAGTGGGTTGAAAACACAACCAGTGATGTGAATGGAGAATCTGATTTGGTAGGGTTTTCACTTTGGACATGGGTTAATGACTACATAAGCTGCAAGGCAATGCAGAATCTGGCCCATTTAAATCAATAGGAGAAGAATGCATATATTGAGGGCAGCATATAGCTTCTATAGCTACCTAGGCAAAAGTCTGTCCATGACTCATTCTAATCTGGCTTCTAGAATCCCCACCACACCAAAAACCCACACCAGCCCCTCCTAGCTTGCTTAAAGGGACACTCTCTTATTAATATTCTTTGCCTTGATGCACAAGTAAGTGGGTAGAATGCTATAGCCTGTCTAATGCAGGAGGCCAGACTAGCTGATGATAGTGGTCCCTTCTGGCCTTAAAAACAAACAAACAGCCCCCAGCAATGTGTCTGCTGCCTTTGATATCATTGTTCACTTCCCTTTTCCCGTTTCCTTAGGTTTCAATGATTCTGTCTGCCCCTCATTTCCTGTCTTGCTGACCATTCCTTCAGCATCTCCTTTTTGGCTCCTTATGCATCCCTAGCCCATCTGCTGGCATCTGAGATGTTTGGGGGGTTCACCCAGATCAGGAAGAGGTTCTGTCACTGTCTGCCCTGTAACCCCAGGTGCCTCTCTGCTGTGCAGCTTTGGCTCAGAGTCCTGACACCAGCAGCCTGTTTACAGCACAGTGGTCTCATCCTAGCATTCACCAGCCCAGTTACTCCCATCAGGGTAACATCAGCCACCCTTCCAGTCCTGAGTCTCCCCAGAACTGTCTCCCCTGCAGTACCCGGTCCCTCTTACTGGACACTCACAGCGGTAACAGCAAGCTTGATGCCTCCAAAGAGTCACAACAGCTTGTTAGCTCAGCTGGAGCTCTGCACCCCACTTTAACATACAGCACTGAGATAGTTTGCTGGGAAATTCAGAGTAAGTTTATGAACAAAGGTTTAAGTGATTTCAAGCAAGAGGGAAAGAGATATGGAAGGGTTACAAACAAACCAAAAATAACATGGTTACTAGGGTCTAAAACTTAATTCTAGAAAGATATCATTTTGCCTAACACAGTTTCTTACTCACACAAGTTGTCAGCATTCTCCAGCATGTTTTAACAGGAGGACCCATGGGAACCTCCAAAGCATCGCATCATCATGCAGGGTTCTGTGATTGGCCCCCTCCTCTATTTTCTGTTCGCATTACTTCAGTGACCTTGTCAACTTCTTGTCACTGAAGAATCCAGCAGCCACTATATATATAGTGGGAAGGGGGAAGGCTGCATTATTATAAAAATACAAGTCATAAGTATTCATAAAAACACACACATTGGACTGAACCCTACAAATTCATAAAGGGAAGTGTCCCTTTGAAGTGCCTTTGACTGAATTTCATGGGAACAGTGCTTCAGCAAGGACTGCAGAATCAGGTTATCTTAAATACATGTCCTGTCCCGCTGAAATTTAAAGGGATTCTGTCAACGTAAAAAATCAAAACTTCAAAAATGCCCATCTTGAAATAGGTTTTCCCATTGTTGGGACAAGTGACTCCTAAAACTATTATAACTGAAAGATTAGATTTGTGTACATTTGACATCCTCTGTGAATAGTCAGGGTCACTAGTTTCCCCCTTTATAGTCAGTTGGGGAGTCTGCTTCCCCTGTTACTTGTGTGGGTCTTTCACACAACAACAGCAGGGGAAAAAACTCTTTAAAAAATAGAAAAATGTAACTTCAAACCACAAAAATTGGCAGGATGGCTCAGAACAGGCACAAAGGAAGGCCTGGCTTGCTGTTTTCTAGTATTGACACTGTAAGATAAAAATATGATTTTACTTATTTAGCTATCTATTTTTTTAAATTAAGAGAAGTTCCCAAGTTCTGGACACTTCTTTACAAACCTTAACAATACAAAAAAAAATCACATTTTGCTGCTTAAATCCACAGCTAATGCCTCAACCACCATTACCAGGTCTGCCCCCAAACCATAGTTATGGCCATGCCAGTAAACAACCGCATCCAACTGGAATGCTGGTCCCATCTGAGAAAAAAAGATTAGCTTTGCAGCATGTCCAGGTTCTGGAAGGCCAAGGCAAAGTACATTCCAGATTGAAGGGTCTCTCAGGGAAAACATCCTTCCAACAGCTGCCTCTCTTCTGTACTGAGGGAGCTTCTGCTCAGCCACCAATGACTGCAGCTGTAGCAAGATGTTAGGAGGGGAAAGGCAATCTCCCAAGTACATTAAAGCATGACTTAACATTTTCCTGAGCTCCTTTCCAAATGGAATTGTGAAATCAGCAGTTGCTGAAACTACAGGCAATGTAATATGACTGGACACTTATTTTTCAGTCCAGTAATGTCCGTCAGAAAGTAGCATTCAATAATATAAATGTGGAACTTTTACTGTGTTTCTTTCTAACAAGTTAGGAAACAGTTAATTTAAAGTTAAACTGAATTCTAGAGACTGTCACCATAGAAATTCCGGACTTGTCATACTGGATCAGACTATGGTCCGTCTAGTTCAGATTCCTATTTCTCTGAAATTGGCCAGCACCGAATGATACGGGAAATGTGCAAAACACCTGTAGAGGGAGTTTCTTTCTAACTCTGGTCAGGCCTTCATGCCCAAAGCATCAGAGTTTTAAACCTTCTAAATCCTGTCTAACATAGCAGCAGATGTCCTCATTCATCCAACCGCCTAATCCTATTTTAATCCTGCTAAAATCTTAATCTCAGTGATACCTGTGGCAATGAGTTCCACAAGTTAATTGTACATTGTGTAAAAAGGTATTTCTATTGTGAAAAGCAATAAATATAGTGTTCAATTTACCTTGCCTATCTCATTCAGTATTTTGTATACCTCTGCCATGTTCCCTATTAACTTACTCAATTTGCTTTGCAAACTGGGGAGTGAAGGAGCAGCATAAACACCTGAACATATGCCGCATTGAAAGTTATATTCTAGTGTTCTTTAGCAGCCCCAAGATGTCACAGATCCTCTACACATCCACCAGCCCATTGTGCTTTTGTAAAACATAAAGTAAGCAGTTTAGTATTTGCAGTGTAATAGCCTCTCTCTCAGGTGTATTTTGCAAAGTGAAAGCAAGCATACATAGAATGGTGCCCACTCCTTTCTACCTTATCTTATTATATTTTTTTCCAAAACATGGTAGTTTTGCTTTAAGAAGAGGGCAATCTTTAAATTTTATTGCAATCTTCTTTCTTCTTTGTGTCAAATACATTGAACCATATAGATATATCTGATAACAAAAAGCTGTAAAGTTTAAGCACATCTGACACTCAGAACTTACCAGCTAAAGTTATCTTGACTTTTTTGCATCACTTTTGGAAATGGTTAGCAGAAAAACATTTGGTTTACATTTGTCCCCTGGCTGACTCTATCAATTGTTCTATTAAAAAATTAATGTTATTTCTAAAAATAAGGTTCTGTCAAGCCAGGAACAGAAAGGAAGTGAAATAAGTTCAGTGAGTTTGAACTGAGTACCAAATGTTTGTTTTATGTGCTGAATGGCTCAGATTAATTTTGGGTACTAACTATCAAAGGGCAAAAGGCATAACACTTGTGGCGTCAATCAAGTATTTTCAATTCTAATCTAAAACCCTTCCAAAAACCCAAGCCAGGAATAAAATGATCTGAATCTTTGGGGGGAAATATTTGTTATAACAATGTTTAGTTTAAATTTTCCTCAACGGTCACATCTGACTAAGCTCATCTGGTGTAACTGAATGAGAAACATTCAAAAAAGATGAGTCTAGGCCAACCAAATTTGTTTTGAACAGACATACTTTTGTGGATGGGGAGGAGAAACTTTTTTTTTAAAGGCCTTAAAAGGCAGGTTTTTTTAAATCACTTTGAAAAAAAATGTCCTAGCATGTGACTGGGGAAAAAAATATACATTGAGATTCCATTGAGTTCCAAGAGAAGGGTTTTCTCATGTATCGTCTTAACCAAGGCATCATCTCCTCGTTCTAGGAAAATACTGCAGCCATTACCTAAGGAAGCAATCCCTGCTTACGTGAACTACTTAAGGCATATAGTAATGGTTCTCAAAGTTTTTCCACTGTTTGGACCTCCTCTTAACAGAAAGCTTGAACCAACTACCCTCCCTTTCATGATCAGATGGACTACCCCCTCCTATTCACAAACACAAAATCCTTACGGCACCTACAGCTATTAATTCTTGGGAAGACAAAGGGGAAAAGGAATATTGAGGAAGTATTAGATATTGTTTTAGCTTCTTTTAATACACTTTAGCATCTGAAAACAGGAAGGAAGAGCCAGCATGATGTGACCAGCCAGCTCTCTGCAGACCACCATCAAGTGCTCTACCAACAACAGTTTGGGTACCTTTGGTGCATAAAAAGGATTGAGGCCCTGACTCATGCCTGTGGCCAGGGAACACACAGTACAATTTGTGGGGAGTGGCTGCAGGTGGCTTGAAGCCATCTTCCCATAACCCTGATTCTCGGGCTGCTATGCACTACTCCTGCTCCCCAGCAAAAGGTTGGCTCCCCTTCAGGCTGCTCTAATATGGACTGGCTGGCAAACCATGTATAAAATAAGTTCATTTATACCTGCTTCTTTTCCGTGGCTTCACCCACTACACTGGCATCTGGGAAAGGAGGTGATTTAGGAGCTATTATACCAGTTCCCCATTACACTAAAACCCTTATGCTGAGGTGATCTTCCCCTGGCTATCTATATTGTCGTTAGGACCAACTGAGTAGTGCCAAATAACCCAACACAGCTGAGAATCTGGGCCTTATATCACAGGCATTAATTATATTACTGTAATGACTGTTTCCATAGGAAAGGGTTAAAGGATTAGGATCTGTATTTGCCATCTTAGGGCCTGCTCCTAGTTCTACTGAAATCAGTGGAAGTTTTCCAATTGATAAACAAGAGCAGGATCAGGCCCTAGTTCACAAAGTCATTAGCTTTAAGTTAACATTAAACATACTGCCAGCTATTTTACACAATTCCAATATACACTGAAAGAGTCTGTTTTGTGGAGCTCATATTTTATTACATTTCGTCGCTGACTCCAAGGAATGCTTGTGGTTTAAAAGCTGTTTACATTTATCTTCTTTTGGTTTACATTTTTGACTGTATTAATAGATCATATGTTACCACTCTACTGTGGATTAGCATTAAAACAGGATACTGTTTTAACATTACATGGTAATGTCTTAAAACCATATAATTGTCAATCTCATCTCGCTGAAATAATTCTTCGTTCCATATTCAAGTCCCTTGAATCTTTGGAAGATCCTCATGGTAAAGTGGCTTGGAAAATTACTGAGGGACCGTTGGGGTCAGTTTCCCTGCTGGTGTAACTCTAATGACTTCAATGGAGTTGTGCCAGAAGAGAATTCAACCCTTGATATACAACCTCCCATGAGATGTTCATTGTTGTATTATTCAGAACATCCTCATGCTATATGCATATAATAGACTTTGAATAATCCATCCCAGAGAAGCAGCTTTGGAAGGTTGGTTATTATGTGAAATATGTGACTTGAATTATGCTTCAATCCCATAAATCCAGGCCTGAAATAGTCAAGGCCATCTCAATCCCAGCATACTAATGATATAACTAATTTTTATCTCATTGCCCTATAATTATTTTCAAAGGTTTTGATCCTGCAATAGGTTATACTTTGCCTGCACAGGTCACTTCACAGGTAAACCCGTGATCCTGAAAACCCAGGGTCTGATCCAGAAAATACTTATACATGCCTATACTACGCACATGCATCAAGTGAGTCACATACGTAAAGTTTTGCAAGATCAGGCTTTTATCTGCATAAACTCGTTTTAAGCAACATCAATAGCATGAATATTCTGAACAGACAAAAAGAGCTTACCACTGTGTAATTTAGACAATATAGCAACACTTAGCATTCGTATAGCAGTGTATGTCTTCCGTGTGCTGTGCAGACATTAACTAAGAGATAAAATCCAATGAAGCCTTTTTCTTCCAGTGAAGCCTTTCCTTCCATATGGCAAATTCAGTCTGTTTTCTAGACACACTATCTAAGGGTAGAAGACAGCCATTTGCCTTTCATGTCAGATCACTGCCCTGGTAGCATAAAGCCTCTTCAAGTTGCATTCATCTATAACTAACTTTTTCTTTTATCCCTCCAGCCCACAAGGTTTGAGGCTGATATGTTTTTCAAGGGTTTTTTACAATCAATTATATTTGTTACACAGAAAAAGGAAAGTGAAATATTATTCCAATACGTAAAGTGGATACAAACAAGCAAACTAATGTCACTTCATTTTTCTTTTACTACACAAGTAAAATGAACTTCTCTCAATGCAGCGTCCAGCAATTATAAAAGATTCAGTGGGTGGAGGCAGGGAAGTATATTACTGTACAAATATAAACTATAATTATTCATAAACATAGACACACATTGAGCATGTTCCTGCAGCCCTCATGCAGGTAAAATTCCCAGTGACGTTCACTTTGACTGGACTTCAGTGGAAGTTGTGCCTTAGTGAGGACAGCAGAATCACATCATGTTAACAGAACGGTAAGGATTCGTGTTTGACTACATCCCTTGGGTAGATTTCACATTAGCAAATAAGATAAAGGACTTGTCACATTTATTTTTCTTCTATTAAAATATATATGGTTGGATCAAATCCAACTATCCAGCTCATGGTTATCTTTTTTAACTGTATGTAGGATATACCCCGTATACCTAATTAAAGCTTATAGAGCTGGTTAGATGACTCATTACACATGTAGCCCCCTTTTGGGTTAGTGAACCATTTGCAATCCAATTCTGATTTTATCCTACTGTAGTCAGTATACCTAAGTATCCACCACATAGCTTGGACAAGTAATTCTTAGTCTATGGGTGCTATTTGGTATCCATGTTATGTAGTTAGCCACATGGCATTCCTTCTGCTCCTTGACAGATGCTTTGTAAACAGGAAAACCAGGAATAGTGAATAACTCACTTCTAGCATGAATTCTCAGGCACAAAATCATTCATGTTAAAATTCGTGAAACTTTTGGGAGTACTGAACATTTTTACCCATCCCCAGAAGTTATCTAAGTACTCATGTGACTAGAAAGGAACATGATCCAATGAATCACAGCCAACTGATTTTGTTCATGAATCAGGTGGTGAGGGGGAGGGGTTGTTTCATTTTGTTACAATCTGACCAGCTCTAAAAAAATATGGATTTCTTTTAAACAGAGGCTGTAAACTGGAAGTGACTTCCCCCATATAATCCATTAGTGAGTATGTAAAATGTGATGTAATAAATGGGTGGCAGTGTACTGGTACAAGTCTTCAGCTACAGACAAGTGTTCGATGCAGTTGGGTGAAGACAGAAAGGTGGCCACTATCCCTGCATCAGTAACTGGAAAATAGAGCACGTAAGAGGCATGATGGTGGCTCTACACATGGAGAGTCCTCTAAGCTGGAGGAATTCTCATGTGACTAGATCTACAAACCTTAGGGGTCCTTTGCACCACTGGAGAGGTCCAACATCATGGAAGACTGTTTGAGTTCCACTGAATGTAATATCTAATCTTTGGAAAGGTCAGACCCAGAGCTGAGTATAAATAAGAAAGTCATAAGATTCTCTGTTTTTGCTTATTCTAGTCTACAAAGTCTGATAGAAATTCTGGCTAAGGTATTTGTGCATCTGGAATAATAATAAGAGCTGGCACTGCTTTGTTTTGTTTTTCATTTTGAGGAGGCTAAGCACAGAATGTGAATCACTGGGAGGGAGAAAAGAGGGGAAAACATGTTTTGGTCAGCCACTGGAACCTTTCATTTATTAATTCTCAGAGACCGTG
This sequence comes from Chelonia mydas, assembly GCF_015237465.2. NCBI lineage: Eukaryota > Metazoa > Chordata > Testudines > Cheloniidae > Chelonia > Chelonia mydas. The sequence goes on from NC_057849.1 coordinate 293,389,404, forward strand.
GTCAGAGTAAGGTGGACGTTTTTAAATGGTGATAAGCACTGAAGAAGAAAGACAAGTAGTAAAACTTTCTCTGGTAAAAAAATCAAATGCCCCAGACCTGATCCATTTCTTAAAATGGCAGTCAAGGTGAAAGAGCACAAAGAGAAATAAAATACCTCGTCTTCTTTCTTTTTCTGTAGTCATCATTCCTAAGGTTCTGTTTCATTATACCCACAAACGATCTGTTTTTTGGAACATACCTTACAGTGGTGTCAGGTCACTTGGTGGTCAATCATTTCCATTGTATCTGAGACCTAAGGAGGAGTTAACTATGGGACTGACTCCCAGAAAACAATATCCTAATGCACCTTGCTGAAAAATTACCCCTACATGTTTTATATGTACAAAAGAACATGAAGCAAATCTCTATTAGTTACATCAGTCTGACACAATGTAACTTCCAGTACACACACAAAAACTACATTAAAAACATTTGTAAGATTACAAAGACAAACACTCAAAAGGCAGGAAATGACAGAATTAAGCTTGACTGTGCAGCTTTAATTAAGCCCCTTTATGCATATGCTTTATGATACAGTCTTTAATTATATGATCAAATACTATTTTCCACAGGACTCCTATCTCAATCAGTTAAACAGGCAACATCAATGCAAGCATTTTCTAATGGTTGCGTGCTTGACTTTGCAACCTTAATAATGTTCATCTAATGAAGGTATTGCATGTGTAATTTCCTGGATTTTTAAAAAAAGCAAACTGAGAAAATGGAAATTCCATCCTGTGGGATCATATTGATACCTATATGGGTCATCAGCTGGGTTGGGATCTTTAGGTACATAACACAGACCTCTGCCACTGGAGTTAACAGAGTAAATTACAGCAGTAGTAGCAGAGGATAACAACCATGGACCAGCCCTAGATCGGGATGAGATATACATTTGGCCAGTGGGTTTCACAAATATTTGCTGACAGCAGAGGAATGGTGAGACTCAGGAATTGAGTGTTCCATTCCAGGCTCTGGAGGGGAGCATGCTGTAGTGGGCATACTCTTCTGCCCCTTTTCCTCCAACCTTACAGCTCTTCTGCCCCAATCTGTTCCTGTCCCAGTCCTGTCTCTTCCCTGCCCCTGAATCTTCATCTCAGGACCATCTCCTGACCTTGACAGTCCCATTCTCCACTCGTCAGGCTTCTTCAAGTCCCAGTCTCCTTCTCCAACCAATCCTAGTCTGCCCCTCCAAGCTCACTGTCTGAATTCCAATCTTCCCTTGACTCCCTGTCTCTCCCTCAGACTCCACCCAACCCTCTTCCTTCTCTCCAGTCTTCTTGCCCAGCCAATTCCAGTCATCCTCTCTGGGCTCTTTGTCCAATATGAGTCTCCCCTCCACCCCACTAACTCCCAGTCCTAGTCTCCCTCCCCAGGCTCCTCATCCAATCTCAGTCTCTCCCACCAACTCCCGCCCCAATTCCTTGCCCTGATTTCTTTGTCCAACCAATCCCAGTTCTCCCCCTGCAACCCAGCTCCTTTTCAAAGCTGTTTCCACACACCCCTGTCCCGCAAATGGTACCCTGTCCCAGTCTCATTGTCCAACAATGTCTCCCCTCTTTCCCCAGCTCCCATTCCTAGTCTCCTTGCCCAGCTAGTTCCACTTTCTCTCCCCTTCTCCAGTTCCAGTCCCACCAGGCTCCCTATCCCAATCTACTTCTTTCACCTGCTCTGGTCTGGCTTTTGTCTTCTCTGCAGTTCAGTCATACAACTTCCTCCTCCAGGCTGCCTGGGCACTGGCAGGGGGGGTCTCTGAGAGCACAGGAGACACAGGATCTCTACTTTCAGTTCCAGTGCCCAGCCCCACCCCAGCCTAGGGCCATTGGGAGCAGCCATTATAGAGAAAGTCCTGTAGCCCTGGGCTGGAATATGCTCAGTTGCTCTGTGGGAAATGGTCCATAAGCAGTCTGGTCAGCTCTGGGAGCTCTGAGAGGCTCAAACATGGACAATGAACACTATTATGGAGGTTTTAGCTGCTAAATTTGAAGAAGTCTGTACTGAGCATGTGCAAACTGCTATTTTTCAAAGACTTGTAACTCTCTGCCCAAATTTGGGCAGATGTTCATGAGGATGGCAAAAAGTACCTTCCTGATAACAAAGGCCAAATTTCAAGACCCTGCTTCAGGACACAGGGGAGCTAAAGCTGTACAAAGAAAAGGTTGTCCAAATTTTTAACGTGTGAGAGGTAATGCACACAGAGTGAACAATGGTCCCTCATCAAAGAACTTACCATCTGAGATAAGAACTAGCTATCCTTGATAGGCCCTACATTTAATTTTTAATATCCTTGCATTTGTGCTGCAACCCGAACACTTTAGGCCAGATTTTCAAAAGGATTCAGCACCCACAAATGGGACCAGATTTTTAAAGATGCCCAGCATCTTGAAGCTCCCATGAGTGTTGGACATTTTAAAAAAAAATCTCTCACTTCATTTGGGTGCCTTGTTGGTAAAGGTTGGGTGCTGAACTCCTATGACAATCTGGCGCTATATACTAACCTTATAGACCACATTTAAACCTTTTACATTACGGACCCTGGTGTCAGTTTCTAGTTGAACATCCTGGGTATGTAGGATCTTGACATAATATACAATGACGACTCCCTATGCAGCTCTAAGTCTTTTATGTCAAGACACACTTAGAGATTTTTTAGTAATTCAAAGTTGTTACCTCTTAACTTACTTGGAGATTTCTTAGGCATTGTGGTTTATAAATCAATTAATGTCAATATAGCTGCTATGCATACACACCCACTTAAACCATAAAAGTTTGCTTGGAAAATGCACTGTAGATTTTTTTCTTTCTGTAAAAGAAATGACAAAATATCTGATGGTGTTGGTTTTTTGGCAGCATTCTAAAAGGATGAGTCCACAGAGTTAACTAATTACCAGCAAATTTCAGTTTCAAAAAACAAAACTGTTTTTAAGTGATAGGAACACAGAAAAGTCTATATAATCACTAATCTAATTGTTTCTCATTCTTGTAGATGAAAGCAAATCTGTGCCCAAGTCCGTTGTTTTTTTTTTTTAATCATTTCCAGGTTGAGATTTTATATGCCAAATTTCAAACTCAGACAACTTCCTCCATCTGATTGTCAAACCATTGTAAATAAGAGCTTGTGATTGAATGCTAGTATAACCATATCTTAGAAGTGAGACTTTTTTATTGTACTTACACACACTTCATGTGCATATGTTTTTTTAAAATAAATATATTACAGTTACCTAACAAATGAAAATATCCATGTTTGAAAAACAGGTTTTATGGATTAGTCACCACACTTTTTGGGTGGTCCAGTATAAACTTGTGAAACTTTATGATACTCTAACTGAATATTGTTTAGAAAATAGTCATCTTGTATTATATTTCCTCTTTACATTTCTGTGCATTCTTATTTCCAACATATCACTAGCAGATCCAGAGCTGAATGATTCCTCATTACAACAGTCACCAGAAAAGGGTGACCCCAGTGGAACGGAGACATTGTGCAGATTCGCACTGCTTTGGGACTGACCGGTATAGGGACTTATTTGTTGATAGATGATTGATTTTTCCATAGTTATTTGCCATACTGACAAACCAGACCAACTCCTCTTCTTCTAAATGTATTCCTGATGCTGCCTAGACCTTGGAGAGTCACTGAATATTAATGTGTTTGGCTTTATTTTTTTGGCAAAGCAGACTCTCTGAGCTCAACTCAGGAAGAATACTTTTTTCTCGTGTCTTCTGACAGTCTGTAAATAGGTTGAATCATCTCATACATTAAAAAAATTAAAAAGTTAAAATACTGTCAGGCTGAATCCACTTTTCAAGATCTTACATTTCTTACTTTTTCCATTTAGAAAAACTGTCATATTGTGTTTGTTTTAAAAGATTTTTTTAAAACTGTACTTTTCAAGTGCAAATTCATCTCTGTTTTCCATTTACATTTTCACGAAAAGTGGTTTAAAATAGCAAGTTTAGCAGTGAAGTAATGAAAGAAGCTTCAGTGAAAAAAGCAGGGTTACCATAAACTTACTCACTGAATTTAATAAATTCTCAGCTCTACTAGTGCTAAAATATAGAGGTATCCATTCCATTATCACTCAGATAATTAGTTGATTGAAAATTATTCTAATACATAATTCCTTATGGTACTCTTATGTGTGACACAAATGTGAAACAATTAAAGACAACTGAAGGTCAGTCCAGTGAATAATGAATGAATGAAAAATGATGCTTTCTTTACAGTAGCATATGTTAATTGTCATCAATATATACTTCTGTCTGAAAGGTATTTAAACACTAGAATAATCCAGTAACAAAGCTTGTTGGCTGCCAATAGAAGGCATCTACTTCTTCCCATGGATGTCAAATCCTCCTGACATTTTCCTCAGATATCATTGTAAAGGGAATAAAAATAGCACAAGATTTGTGTGTTTATCTATATGCAGCCAGTGACCAGAGATTTTTGCCCAGATGTTATCATCTTTACATCTTACAAGGAGAGCCAACACCACTAAAATGAATGAGATAACAATTAGGTAACTGAGGGCAGAATATGCTCCAGATTATTAATAATTTTACTTATAGGCCAGACTGTGGAGCTTTCCCTAAAGTATTTCATCAGGATGGGAAGAAGCAGGGTTGCAGAGGTAGTTGACGTGCATGGAAAGGGAAAGCTCTGGGAATTAGTTCTCTTCACACACAGATCCATTGATGTGATCTGCCACTGTGGCCAGTTTGCCCTACCAAATGGTTACAAATAATGTGGTAAACAGCAGTCACAGAACAAACCTTGTGTGTACCTGTTTGTTTATTGTTGGTCTGAAACTAGCATATCCATCAACTGTTAGTGAAAATTTCAGATAGTGAGTGATTGTAACTAATCATCATCTGAAGGATGTTTGGCAGCCTGTTCAGTTTTCAGTGGCATATCAGAAAAACCACCCCTCACAACCCGGCTGGCAGTCTCAGCCCAGGGCCAAGGGAATGAATAGCTCTCCAATGGCTAGGTTGTGTGTCTGGAATGTGGTGTACCTCATCCAGTGCACTAAATGCCCCACTAACTATTATGTGGGTGAAACCGGACAGTCTCTAGGCTCTCAAATGAACTCACACAGAAAAATGATAAAAGAAAAAAACACCACATCACCTGTGGGTGAACACTTTTCACAAAGTGATCCCTCTATATCTAATCTATCAGCCCTCATCCTCAAAGGAAACCTGCCCAATACTTTCAAAAGATAAGCCTGGGAGCTTAAATTCATAAGTTTGCTAGACATTAAAAATCATGAACTGAATAGCGACACTGGATTTATGGCATATTACAACAATCTGTAAAGCTAGGTCTACACTATAAACATACATTGGTACAACTGCGTCGCTCAGGGGTATGGATTTTTCACACCCCTGAGCAAAGTAGTTATACCAGCCTAACCCCAGTGTAGACAGCCTTATGTTGACAGGGAACTGGGCTTACTTAGTCTGCAGAAGAGAAGAGTGAGGGGGGATTTGATAGCAGCCTTCAACTACCTGAAAGGGGGTTCCAAAGAAGATGGAGCTAGGCTGTTCTCAGTGGTGGCAGATGACAGAACAAGGAGCAATGGTCTCAAGTTGCAGTGGGCAAGGTCTAGGTTAGATATTAGGAAACACTATTTCTCTAGGAGGGTGGTGAAACACTGGAATGGGTTACCTAGGGAGGTAGTGGAATCTCCATCCTTAGAGGTTTTTAAGGCCCGGCTTGACAAAGCCCTGGCTGGGATGATTTAGTTGGGGTTGGTCCTGTTTTGAGCAGGGGGTTGGACTAGATGACCTCCTAAGGTCCCTTCCAACCCTGATATTCTATGATTCTATGACAGGAGGGCTTCTCACGTCAACATAGCTATCGCCTCTAATGGAGGTGGATTAACTACACTGACAGGAGAAGCTCTCCCATCAGTGCAGTAGCATCTTCACTGAAGCATTACAGTGTTGCTGTGGCAGCATTTTAAGTGTAGACCTGCCCTAACTGACTAACAATTCCCCCCCCCCCCCCAGCTGCTTCCCCCCACCCATGACAGGCGGGGTGTTAACAAGCCACTTCACCTTGAATGGCACCTTGAAATATGTGTTAGCTACCTATACTAAACAACCTGTTCAAATCTTGTATTTAGCAGTGACACTCTGAGTTAGTTTCCCAGACCTGAAGAAGAGCTCTGTGTAGCTCAAAAGCTCGTCTCTCTCACCAATAGAAGTTGATCCAATAAAAGCTATTACCTCACCCACCTCTTCTCTGGAATGAGGTCTGAGAAACATTGGCCAGGTTGTGCGGGGAAATTTGCACTACTGCTGCCTGCATTGCACTGATTTTGTGGATAAAAAACAGAATTTCTGTCTCCGGGCTTGCCCAAAACTAGCACATTGTGAAATCTCTTTTTTTAAAAGCTTCAACCCACCTCAATGTAGAACTATAGCTCATTGCTGTAGGTAATGGGTAATGTGTTTCTAAATGAGGCAGACACTGAAAGAAAATAAAAAATCAGTTTATTGAGATTTCCATGGAGGAAACCAATAAGGTTTTAAGATTCATTTTGGACCAGTCATCCAGCATTATCATTTGCTCAGACTGTGCCAAGCAGTACTTCTAATGCAGAAGAGTACTGAAGATTCATCCTTTAATCAACTGGCTGCAGTGAATGCTTTTTTGTGTATGTGGCATGGATTAGTATACATACAAACAGATCACTTGTCCAGGGCCCCTATTGTCAGGGTACCAGCTGCAGAAATAAAGCTATAAAACTGTTCTGGCATCGTTAAACCAGATCTAAGGCTTACCTATATTGGAGGGAGGAAAGAAACAGAGACCTCATCTATGCCTCTCCAATAGGCACATTTAAATTTAAGTACAGCACTTATTTCTAACCTTGTAGACACCAGAAACAAGACCTTAAAATTTTGACACTATCATGTCCAGAAAGCTATTTTATGTCATCTTTAGAGGTTTCCAAAATATATTGGTTATTTTCTTTTCTTTCCTTTTCAGGCCTGTACAGTTGAATTCATGAACATAAGGATGGCCATACTGGGTCAGACCAAAGTTCCATCCAGCTCAGTATCCTGTCTATCGACAGTGGCCAGTGCCAAGAGCCCCAGCGGGCATGAACCTAACAGGTAATGATCAAGTGATCTCTCTCCTGCTATCCATCTCCAGCCTCTGACAAACAGAGGCTAGGGACACCATTCCTTACCCATCCTGGCTAATAGCCATTAATGGACTTAACCTCCATGAATTTATCCACTTCTCTTTTAAACCCTGTTATAGTCCTAACCTTCACAACCTCCTCAGGCAAGGAGTTCCACTGGTTGACTGTGCGCTGTGTGAAGAAGAACTTCCTTTTATTTGTTTTAAACCTGCTTCCCATTAATTTCATTTGGTGGCCCCTAGTTCTTATGTTATGGGAACAAGTAAATAACTTTTCCTTATTCACTTTCTCCACAGCACTCATTATTTTATATACCTCTATCATATCCCCCCTTAGTCTCCTCTTTTCCAAGCTGAAAAGTCCTAGCCTCTTTAATCTCTCCTCATATGGGACCCGTTCCAAACCCCTAATCATTTTAGTTGCCCTTTTTTGAATCTTTTCTAATGCCAGTATATCTTTTTTGAGATGAGCGGACCACATCTGTATGCAGTATTCAAGATGGGGGCGTACAAAGGCCTTTTTTGGAACAAAGCCTATTGGCTTTGAAGGCAAAAGGATATAAAAATATTATCCACATAAAATGTAAATATTTAGAGTATTTCAAAAGAGTCTTTTTTGTAGATATATGGTATGTACAAATACTTGGTTGAGTGGTATATTTTATTAAAGTTCTATTAAATTTAGGACCAAATCAGGCTGTAGCTGAAGTCAATGGTAATCTTTCCATTGAATTCAGCGTATGTTGGAGCAGCTTTTAGTTGGGATAAACCACATAACTCACTCAGAGCTGTGCTTCTCATGAGTAATGCAGTCATCCCAAATGAATGCTGATAAAATCCAAAAATGATAATAACAACAATTGTAGTCCCTATAGGGCATGAGCCCTTTTGTTCAAGGGACTGTACTCATAATAAAAAAGACAGACCAAAAGAGCTTAGTGTATACCACGTCGTATGCACAAACACAGAATAGGTAAGATCCCAGCTGTATTTACTTTTCTATTTCTATCCAAAATGAAGACAATGAATGTTATTTCTTTAAAAATAAGTTGCATATTAGTTGAAAATTGACTTGATTGACAAAATCAGCAAAACATTTTAATATTTATTCACTGATTTCATATACTATTTACTTAAAATAATAGCAGATGTTTAAAAATAGTTTTGACTAAATCAAAATATCAGTTGTCCCAACCATTAAAGTGCCCTGGCTATACTCCTAGGTGATGACAGTACTATATTTAGTTACTGAGTATCACCAGCTGTCTTGCTAACAGAAGTCTGGCATTTTCTTTAATTGAGAGCTGCAAGATGTGTGAAATGATACCACTCACACTCACTCATGGTTATACTAGCATGACCAATTTGAAAGCTTTGGATTTTTGCTTCTTTGTTCAGAGGGTATCAGTATAGCACAATGTTAAAAACTGAAACATATACAGTGGTTTTATAGGGATTTCTATACCAATAATGATTTAGAAGTCTCAGTTTCCTGAGTTTCCATGGGAGGGAGGAAAGATGAAGAGAAAAAAAAATAGAAAATGTAGCCCGCATAATTTTGATTGTACCTTTTCAGTAATTCCAGTCTACACCCTTTTCTGGTATGTTTTTTACTTTGTCACCCATTGCGACACTAGCAGTCTTGCCAACTCTTATAATTTTGTCATTAGTCTCATGATAATTATTGTTTTCCTTAAAGCCCCAGCTCCTGGAGCCAAGTGGAGATGTGATGATTTCACACTTCATTCTTAAAGCAAAAGTAAGTTTCTAGCCCTTATGGCTGTGGAGAAAGCTTCAAAATGTGACCCCAGGGCACCCTAAAGGCTCACAAAGCAGAAGGCAAATAAAAAGAACAGGAAATCTATTATTTTTACATAATCTCATGATTTTAAAGCCAATCTCTTTATTTTTTTGTGAGCTTGACTCATGATGTTTGAATATTTGGGGTTGGTAATACTGCATTGGGTCATATAATGCCATTAATCTTTAGGCAGACCTAACTGATTTCAGCAAAGCTGTCTGGTTAATATCTATTTGTGTAATATGGCCTATAGGGCCAAAAACGTATAGCTAAAGTTTTTTTTTTGCATGTGCTATGGCTAACAGGCAGACAAAATAGATATAGATGTAAGGACAGTTGTGTAGTAGTTAAGGCACTAAACTGGAATGCAGTAGATCCAGTTTCAGTTCCCAGTTCTGTCACAGATTTAATGTGTTACCTTGGGCAAGCTATTTAATCTCAGGATCAGAACCTCAACTGGTGTAAATTATAACTCCACGACAAAAGCTCCTTGATTTCAGTGAAGTTATGACAATTTACACCAGCTAAGGATATGCCCCTTCATGCCTAGTCCCATCTATATAACAAGGATAATAACGCTTCCCTACTTCAACAGGGTACTGTGAAAATAAAATCATTGATGTCTGGGAGGTGCTCAGGTACCTGGGTGATGGACTTACATAAACACTGAGATAGATGGGGAGGAAAAATCTTGGGAATAAGTCACACACCAATTTGCTGTATGCAGTTTGCATTGTGGGCTTTTTAAATCTTTAAGTGCAGCATGTTGCATGTTTACTAACATTCTCTGTTCCAAAACACACTGGCTTTGCTGAGATGGAAAATTGCCCACTATGCTTAGGGCCTATCAAATTCATGGTCCATTTTGGTCAATTTCATGGTCATGGGATTCTCAAAATCATAAATTTCATGATTTCTGCTATTTAAATCTGAAATTTCATAGTGTTGTAATTGTAAAGGTCCTGACCCAAAAAGAAATGGGTGGTGGTGGTGGTGGGGGGGGTTTCAAGGTTATTGTAGGGGGAGGGTTGCGGTACTGCTACCCTTCCTTCTGTACTGCTGGCGGCACTGCCTTTAGAGCTGGGCAGCTGGAGAGCAGCGGCTGCTGGCTGGGAGCCCAGCTCAGAAGGCAGAGCCAGCAGCAGCGCAGAAGTAAGGATAGCGTGGTATGGTATTGCCACCCTTACTTCTGTGCTGCTGCCTGCAGGACTGGGCCCTCAGTCAGCAGCCGCCACTCTCTGGCTGCCCAGCTCTGAAGGCAGCAGTGCAGAAGTAAAGGGTGGCATGGTGTGGTATTGCCACTCTTACTTCTGCACTGCTGCTGGTGGGGCGCTGCCTTCAGAGCTGGACGCCTGGCCAACAGCCGCCGCTCTCCAGCCACCCAGCTCTGAAGGCAGCACAGAAGTAAGGGTGGCAGTACTGTGACTTCCCCTAAAATAACCTTGCAACCCCCATGCAACTCCCTTTTGGGTCAGGACCCCCAATTTGGGAAACACTGGTCTCCCCTGTGAAATCTGTATAGTATAAGGTAAAAAGTACACAAAAGACCAGATTTCATGGGGGGAGATCAGACTTCACGGTCCATGACACATTTTTCATGGCTGTGAATTTGGTAGGGCCCTAACTATGCTGTAACAGATCGATGGTCCAAATTTCCCTAATACTGTGAACACACTCTTCTGGGGTAAAGCCTTGGGTATGACATCAAAGATTGTTAAAAAGAGAGCTTCACCCATCCTTTGAGTAAAACAATCTGGAAGTTCACACAGTGAGACTTAAGCAATTTTCACAGTGTATAAAGTGATTTAAAAATCAAGATTTTAGTTCAAATTAGTATTACTGTGACATTATTTGCGACCACTGCACAGCACAAGACTGGAAAATACTTCCATCCTGCTCTAGTTCTGATTAACAGCAAAATAAGAATGATAAGTCACCTCACTTAAAACCCACAAAGCTCGATAGGAAAGGAGAGTGGCTCACTTCCCATCCCCAAAGTATGGGTCACAAGAGTAGCTGTTCTGGCTCCTTTTATCCACCACCCCTGGAAAAACTGAAAGGGATGAACAGGCTAGTCAGTATTTAAATGCTCGCTCAATATAAGAGTGTGAGCCTTAAGAGTTTTATTTTCCATTGCAATGCACAGTTTATGAATATTAAATCTCCTCAGGCTCCTGCACTGAACTAAAAAGGGTGCATGGACTGCAGCCAAATAAACAAAGCTTATCTTAATGACTAAACTGCCAAGTCATAACATGAGAGTACTTCATAGCAGGGCATTACTTTCATTACTCACCTGAAGCATCATGGCTACCCAAAAAACAGTAACAGTTGCCCCTTTAAATTGATGAAGCAATAGGAATAAGAGGTCATTCTGAATGTGACTAGAGCAATGGTCAGACATCCAGCTATAATTCATTGCAGATGTGTCAAAACTCTTCAACCTTGATTTTAAAAATCTCCTCTTTGAGGCAGCAGATAAAGGAGCAAAATGGTGAGGACTCAGATTTCCTCAGAAAAAATATTTTACTTAGGGAACAGGCCCAACATTGAGCATTTAACATTGTCTATTTTTATTATGGTAGCACCAGATGCCCCATTAGATCAGGGGTCCACAATGCTAGATGCTTTTCAAACACATGGCAAGAGCCAGTTCTTGCCCTGAAGAGCTTACGATTCTAAGACAAGATGCAGCAATTTGGTGTAACAAACAAGCAGAGGGAGTAAGAGAGGGAGAATGATGGTAACAGTGACAGGGTGGCGTGGTTAGACAGGCTTATTAAGTGGGGCATCCATACTGAGTCTTTGTTTTTTACTGTGTAGGTAAACATGAGACATTAATGATATCAATGGGCACCTGCCTCGCCACTAGGCAAATTACCATAGAACTCATGGTAGAAGTCGGTCTTGAGGAGGGATTTGAAGGACAAAGCATCTGCAAATTATTCATAGACTTTAAGATCAGAAGGGACCATCATCATAATCATCTAGTCTGACCTCCTGCACATCACAGGCCACAGAACCTCACCCATTCAGTCCTGTAATAGCCCCATAACTTCTGGCTGAGTTACTGAAATCCTCAAATCTTGATTTAAAATTAGAGAGAATATACCATTTACTCTAGTTCAAACCAGCAAGTGCCCTGTGCCTCAAGCTACAGAAGAAAGCAAAAAAACAAAACAAAAAAAATACAAGGTCTCTGTTAATCTGACCTGCAGGAAAATTCTGACCCACAAATATGGCAATCAGTTAGGCCTACCAGCCAGATACCTGGGGAAAAATTTCTTTGTAATAACTCGGAGACCTCTTACCCAGTGTCCCATCGCTAACCATTGGAGATCATGGCTAATAGCAGTTGCAAATAGTCCATATGCTCTTGTAGGCAATCTCATCATACCATCCCCTCCATGAATTTTTCGAGCTCAGTTTTGAAACAACTTACATTTTTTGCCCTCACTGCTCCCTTTGGAACTTCACTTCCCTGATGGTTAGAAATCTTCAACTAATTTCAAGCCTAAACTTGTTGATGGCCAATTTATATCCATATGCTTGCACAGGAAATAATTTTAAAGTACAGATGCCAAGCCTCTAAATTACTGTCACTAAGTCTCAGCCAGCTGATTTGAAAAATTTCCTACTAGGTTCCTGACAAAGTCTAGTATTTTAAAAAATGGCAAGTCTTCTGCTCCCATTCTAGTTTGAAGACAACATTGGAAAGAAAGAAAGAAAGAAAGAAAGAAAGAAAGAAAGAAAGAAAGAAAGAAAGAAAGAAAGAAAGAAAGAAAGAAAGAAAACCCAAATTCTATTTCCAAACTCTTACTCTGCAAAACCAGGAGACTGTATTTGCCATTAGAAATTGCCTTCTAGATATGAGTTCTTTCTTACTGACAGGCCCACATATATAATTCAATTACACAACCACATAAATTGCAGCATAAATTGTCCTTCATTCTGAATATAAGCTTTAATTTTAAAATATTAAAGTCTCTAGCTGTATTGATTTCAGAGACTCTTCATGTAACCAGTTCAGAAATGTTTTCCTTAGGCCATGTCTACACTACAAAGTTTTGCCAATGCAATTTACATCAGCTTACAGCTGCCACAGCTAGTATATCGCTTGTGAACAAGCATTCTTGGATCTTTGTGTCAGCGCTGCACATACTCACCAGGAGTGCTTGTGTCACTGCATCATGCAGTGCACCATGGGTTGGTATCCAGTGTGCAACGTGCCACCATTCAGTGCACTGTCATTTAGGTAATTTTGGCAATGTGTGGTGGGACAGAAATGAGTCTGCAGGGGTGACTGGGAGCAAAGGGTCAACTTCCCATAATGCAATGTTCTTCATCCCATAATATCATCTCTATCTCATAATTGTTGCACCTATTTTCAATTTCCCACAAACCTGGATGGGACTTTTCCCTGTCTGCCATCTCTGACAGAAGTATGGAAACTGCACAACTCTGCACTATTGTCACGAGCCTTGCAAGCACAGGATGTCCAATCCTCCACTATTTGCAGAATCACAAGAAGAACCACAGGGAACAGGACAATTTTCTGGTGGTCAGTTTGCTGTGGGACATACCAAGAACCTATTCAAGGTTGTTGGCGGTGTTCACAGAGCAGCTACAGATGGTGCAGTGCCACTTATGGGCCCCAAAAAAAGCACTGACTGCTGGGATCACACTGTAATGCAGGTCTGGGATGATGAGCAATGGTTGCAGAACTTTCAGATGTGCAAGACCACATTCCTGGACCTGAGTGCTGAGCTCATCCCAGTTATCCAATGCGGGGAGACCAAACTGAGAGCTGCAGTGACAGTGGAGAAGTCAGTGGCCATCAGACTGTGGAAATTTACAATGTCAGATTGCTACTGATTAGTGGGAATTCATTTGGGGTGCCAAATCCACAGTGGGGGCCATTGTTATGCAAGTGTACAGGGCCATTAATCATCTCCTGATACACAGGACTGTGATTCTCAGCCATGTGTAGGACAGTGGATGGCTTTGCATCAATGGGGTTCCCGAAATGTGGGGCAGCAATAGACAGTATGATATCCCAATTTTGGCACCAAACCACCTGGCCACAGAGTACATCAACAGAAAGGGCTATTTTTCTATGGTTATGCAAGTGATGGTGGCTCACCAGGGACATTGCTGGATGGTCAGGGAAGGTGCATGACGCGCACACTTTTAACAACACAGGACTGTTCAGAAAGCTACAAGCAGGGATCTCCCAACCAGCAGATTACCATTGGTGACGATGAAATGCCAATAGTGATCCTGAGGCACCCAGACTAGCCCTTACTCCCCTGGCGCAAGAAGCCGTACACCAGCCACCTTGATTGCACCGAGGAGAGATTCAGCTAACTGCTAACAGGTGCAGAAAGACAGTTGAATGTGGTTTGGTAGATTGAAGGGATGCTGGCATTGTTTACTCACAAGATTGGATGTCAGTGAAAAAATATATCCCAGTGATTGTGGCTGCCTGCTGTGTCCTGCATATATCTGTGTAGCTAAGGGGGGAAAGTTGCTGCTGGGGTGGAGGACGGAAGTGGAGCAGCTGTTTGCTGAGTGTGAAAACCCAGGCAGAAGGCAATCAGAAGAGCTCAACGTGGAGCTATACAGCTCAGGGAGGCTTTGAAAGAGCCCTTTAACAATGAGCCACAATAAAGCATTGTGGTTTACTGTGCTCTACCTGGCCCTGCAGTCTGGGGGACTTTTAGGAATTGTGTGGTGCTCAGTGCCCATCTATGAATGTCACACGGATAATGCACCTATTAATTTTGTGGTGCTTGCTCCACATTTATGATTATCACACTGTTTGTCACTGACTCTATGAGTTGTCACAGTGCACAATAACAAGTAAGTGGGTGCTTTCACTGCTGCCAGGCATTCCACAGCATATGGTGGGAACTAATAAAGATGAATTGTTTTCCAAACGATAGAGTTTTATCGAGTAATGAAAACACTTCCAAAAAAATTCTGTACAAGTTAAAACCAAATACGTGAAAACCTTAATGAATTCCTGGAGCAGAGCTTAAAGAAGGGGAAGGAATATTCATGTCCACTTTAGCTACATGTACATCAACTGTGGCTCTCACAGGTCAGTGTTCGTGAAGCTGTGTTTGTCCTTAATGTCCCTTGGCATGGAATGGTAAAGTTAGGGACAAGGGCTCCAGAACCTTTGTAGAAGTGTGTGTGTGTGTGGGGGGGGGGGGGGGGGGGGGGGCAGAGGGAGGTTGCATGGCCCCCTGGCTTTCCCAGTGGCCTTGACCCCATTAGCCAAACTTGTGCACCCTCCCTGAGTTCAGCCCTGCTACTGCCCAGGGCATTTGGCAGCCAGGGATCGCTATGCCAGCCTGGCTCGGGCCAGGGGAAGCTGGGAGAGAGGCAGCATGGGAGGCAGGCAGGGAGAGCCCAGGGAGGGAGCTGGGGGTAGAGAGTGGAGCAGGTCGGCGGGGCCAAGACCCAGAGAAGCAACTGGCACTTAGGTCTGGTCTACACTGGAGGGGGATCGATCTAAGTTACGCAACTACGTGAATAATGTAGCTGAAGTAGATGTACTTACATCTACTCACCGTGGTGTCTTCACTGCGGTGAGTCGACTGCTGATGCTCCCCCCATCGACTCTGCCTGCACCTCTCGCTCCAGTGGAGTACCTATACTAAGAGCGATAAATCAACCCCCACTGGATCGATCGCTGCCCATGGATCCAGCAGGTAATGTAGACAAGCCCCCACTGCTGTTGCTGTGAGGCTCCGGCCCCACTCAGGGTAGCAATGACTCTGAGACTGGGGGTCACAGCGGGGCCTGACCGGGCAGGGTTCCACCATGCAAGGTCTATGCCACACAGCCCGCCCTACCTTCTGGTTCCCAAACCCAGCCTCTAGGCTCAGCCCAGCCCTGGCTGGGGGATGTGGTGCTTGATGGTGGCCAGCAGCAGCCCGGAGGTGCTGGCTGCCTTTCAGCACCCTGCAGGCAGGAGGGATGGGAACTGCTTCCAGATGCAGTGGGGAGAGGAGGGGAAGGAAGGGATAAGCCCTGCAAAGGCTGCTGCTGGCCACAAACCCTGGCAGGAATCTGGGGGAATAACATTTCTTTTGTTTAAAAATGGGGGGACATGGCCCTCCTCCCCCCCTCCCCCCCCCACCGGTTCTGGCGCAGCCCCTGAGGCCACATGGAATGTCAAAGGGGGATGTAGAGAGGTGTTGCAATGGATTTCTCCATAGACTACAAAGGGAGGCAAGCCCAGGATTGTTGAACCTGCAGGTCCATAAGAGTCTCCAGGCCCTCTGTTCATGATCTGATGCAGCCCTGGCTTGCAGGATCTTGCTGAACATGTCATCCAGAGTCCTCTTCTGCCCTCCTCATGTGGCTCAGGCAGTCCGTGTGTGTGTGTGTGTGTGTGTGTGTGTGTGTGTGTGTGTTGGGTGGGGGGCGGGGAGGAGAAGAGCACCTTATGGCTGCAGCAGCAGCAGCTGCAGACAAAACATGCAGCGGTACCATTGCCACTATAGTCACAATGAGAAACAAACCTTAAAATTCAGAACTCTCCTTCCTTGCTCCCCTAAAGTTTTAAACAAGACATGCTTATTGCCACCTCTGCTTTGGAGTGCTTGTGCACAATGCCACTCACAGCACCCGTCATGGTGAGTGTGGCCCACTTGGGGAAACAAGGGAGGGAATTGCTCAGTTGTATGAAACTATGAGTACAAAGCCATGGCACTGAATACTGTAACATTTTCCACAGGAGGTGGTGATTTTAGCTGATCTCTCTCACTCCTGAAGGTAAGAAAGGCACAGAGAGCACAGCTGCTGCTGGTGTCCCAAAGTCACCCAGGGCCCGTATACTACAACCCTGCAATGCAACCGAATGCACCATATGCAATGGTGCCTGCCAAAGTTATCGCCGACTGGTGTGGCAAAGTGTCCTACTGCAGAGGAGGAAATGAGGCTGCCATTCCTGAAACCTTTGGAGAGGATTGCAGAGCACCTCCATGAAAATTTCATCAAGATCTCTCAGGAGGATTCAAGGGACATCCCTGTGTACATAAACAAAGTGCTTCACATGCTCCCTCCTCCCCGCTGCCACTTAACGCTACAGGGGAAATGAAAAGCAGATAATTCTACCTCTCTTTGCTGTACTGCGACCTCTTCTAGGACGAGTACATTAATGAAAGGTCAATAGCTGTGTCCTGCTAAGGTGGGAGCATCATCACTGTAATGGGAAATAAATTCACACGCTTACTCAAGGTTCCTTCCCCTGTGCTCCACTTCCAAGACTGACTAGACTGCGATGGAGTCTCAAACAGGTCCTGGCTCATGCCATAGCTGGATCCCATGGTCACATGTCCTCAATCCGCCTCCTCTTTCTCCTCCATCTTCTCCTTGTCCCTGCTGTTCATGCAAGGGGCCTGTGATTTGAGCTCCTTGGAGGTATCCAAGGTGGTCTGCAGGTGCGTGGGGAGGCTTCGCCAAGTATGGCATGCAGCTCTTTGTAAAAGCAATAGGTCTGCAGCTCAGCACCAGATCAACTGTTGGCCTCCCTGGCCTTCTGATATGCCTGCCAGTTCCTTCGCTTTCACATGGCACAGCTGCTGATCTCCATCATATCCCTGCTTCTGCATCCCCTGTGCAATCTGCTCGTACATGTCCACGTTTGTATGGCTGGTCTGTGGCTGTGCCTTCATAGCCTCTTCCCCACAGGCCCAGGAGATCCAATATCTCCTGTCCGCTCCAGACTGCACTATGTCTGGAACATGTAGGCGGCATGGTCAGCTGGGCAGTTGCACACAACAATGGAGAGCTGCTAGATGTGCTTGCTAAGCTGGATAATTAGGAAAAGACATTTCAAAAATTCATAGGGTTTGAAAGGGAGGAGTCTTCCAGTTTCCATGATCCCTGGGCAGGGGAGTTCACAATTGTGGCCAGAGTGGTCAATGCTGGGCATTGTGGCACACCTGCTGGAGACCTGTTAGGGTCCACATGGGTAACACAGTGTCTGTATTTGCACTGCATCAAACTGAGTGCATTGACCAGGGCTCAATACTGCTCAGGGAGATGGTGTTACAATGTCAGGGTAATGGAGAGCTTACATCAGTGGGAAACCAATTTAATTGTAGATACATTCACAACTAGGTGGATACAAGGTGGACTATGCTGACACTAATTTTTTAGGGTACACTAGGCCCTATAAGGACTGGGCAGAAATACATATGAGAGAAGATGTTGCAAAAGGGGCTGGCATCTTGCACTGAGCCCTGGTCTACACTAGGGGAGGGGATCGAACTAAGTTACGCAACTTCAGCTACATGAATAACGTAGCTGAAGTCGATGTACTTAGACCGACTTACTGTGGTGTCTTCACCGCAGTGAGTCGACTGATGCCGCTCCCCCATTGACTCTGCCTGCGCCTCTCGCAGCGCTGGAGTACAGGAGTCAATGGGAGAGCGCTCAGGGGTCGATCACGTCTAGACTAGACATGATAAATCAATCCCCTCTGAATCGAATGCTGCCCGCCGATCTGGCAGGTAGTGAAGACGTACCCTAAGACTCCAGGATCTGTGGAACTTGGAGGCTTTGTGCTGGTCCATGCAGCTACTAACCCCTCCCCATCAAAAGACCATTCAGCAGAAAAGGCAAGTCAGCTTTCAGAGTTTTCTGCTGACGTTCTCCCCTCCCATGTGTTTTTCCAAGTGAAGGAAGGACTGTGCCTTTGGAACTGATCCTGCAACCTTTACTCACACTGAATAATACATACTCAAGTGAGTGATCCCATCACATAAGTAAGGGTAGCAGGATTGGGGCTTCTCACATCATGTAGTTAAATTCCGTCAAACAAGTTATTGTGTGTAACTCCAATACAGCTATGCAAAAACAAAAACAAAAAAGAGAGTTAATTTATGGAAAACTTATCACAAATCATACCCTACTTGTATATGTAAATTGCATTGGGATGTCTTTAGTATTTTCCCATGCATATATATCTTATAAGATTTTCATTTCTCTTCCCTGAATTGCAGGTAGCACTGCAGCTGAACAGCCAGATGGAAGACAGCTGTATACTGTCCAGCATTAATGGGTTTTAAATGTTTCTCTGTGTCTGCTAATTGTGTGACATTGTCCCTTGTTTCATTTTCTGAATGAACTGAATGCTGGTATCTAAGAAGGCATATCTGAAATCACAGCTATTGCTCATTTTAGGCAAGCATTGCTTTTCTTCTTTTATATCAGCAGTTTCCAATTAGACAACCCCATACTGGAGAAAGAAAGGATCATTAAAAGTGCAATTCAGGATGTCCCAGAAAAGAAATACAATGCATGTGTTGTTTCCTCAATGCCTTGTCAAACTGAAATGGTCAGTCCTCTCATTGATTAGCAGTTGTAGCAAATGACTTATAATCTTGTTAATACCTTTGGTCAACCCAAATTTTTATTCCACTTTCACAGTGGAAAAAGCCTTCGATTTTATGATTTTATAACCCTGTCGTTAGAAATCTTTGAAACAGCATTCCACCCCCGGGTTGCGTTCTGTGGTTATGAACTTCATTTGATCACTGTCCCATCAATTTGACATTAACTGCTACAATTTACAACTGCTCGGGCTTGCCACCTATTATTGTCGTACCTCTGCAAGTGCAAAAAAGTGCTGCCCAGGGGAAGTTTAAAAGAATGCAATGTCTTGTTAAAACCTGAAAGGGCAATGAAGGGGAAGAAAAAAAAAGAACCTCCTAAAACAGAAAAACAAAAGGTCTGATAATGAATAATTCCTCACTCCCTGCTGTGAACACCAGTGACCTGGCATGTAGACCACAGCAAAGTAGTGAATAATTCACTGAGAGAGTCATAGGCCTCCTGGTAGACCACAGCATTGCTTTGTCTCACAAATATGTTCTCCCACAGAACAAGGCTTGACAGGATGTTTCAGTCTACAACTGCTTAAACAAAAGGCGTGTGTGACAGAATATGCAAGACGAGCACCTTATGTTACAGAAATCCAGTTTGCATAGCTATTTGTCCATTAGCAGCTGATTCATAAATCTATAAGCACCAAAATAAAGTGCAATGAGAGGAGAATGGCTTTGATGAAGACTAGGCACACAGTTCATGTCTGATTACTAATCTACACAGGAATCCAATTTCACCCCCCAAAATACTTTTAAGTTAAATTAACTGTCTGACTTGAAACCACAAGAGCATGGCCATTCTGGGTTACAGCTGGAAATCCAAACTGACTTTCTGACCTTTGTGCATGTAGAAGGAAAATGTGTCCCATTGAGTTAATGGGACTGGAGTGTCATCCCAGTTTTCATATGATTTGCTTTCATTGCTTTTGTGGGTTTCTCAGACTGACAGGCCAGTCTGAGGCCAGGTCTCGTCTGTTTATTTTTACTTTGAAAAGAGAAAAGACTCAGTCTCAAGAAATACAATAAAGGTTTAAATGGGAGGCATTGGGGCATTCCTCTGAGTAAGCACTACAGCCCTGACAGCCCTGTTGAGGTGGCAGGAGCAGAGCTGTCCAAAATGTTCCACTTGAAATCAGCCTCTATTTGCATTTGAATTGTGTTTGCAAATCAAGTCAGCAGTGTTTTATTAGCATTTGTGTATCAAACAGTCTCTAGAAACCTTTTGCAATATTTCTTCTGCTCAGTTTCAGCAGTCAAACATTTTGAGGCTCCCGTCATGGTGCATCTGGAGTTCAAGACAGTTCTGTGAGGTAGGGCACACTGGCAAGTCACTTAGGCCCAGATTCTGCTACCCTTACTCACACTGAGTAGCACCTATTTCCATGAGTAGCCCTATTAATTTCGTTGGAGCTGCTTACAGGGTAAAGTGCTTTTGAGTGTAAGGATGGCAGTATCTAGCCTGTAGTATTTTTCTTATGTCTCTGACTGGCTCAGCTGCCCCCAACCATTGTAAATTACTGTGGCTTTCAAGAGAAACAAGTCCCATTAAGCAATTGTTCTTCAACTCCAACTCCAGGTTTTGCCCCCTTTTGGTATGTGCAAATTTCAACTCCAGGTTAATGGCTGCAAAGGGAATATTATGCTACAAGAGGGACGCTACCATACAGCCACTTTCCCCTTCTGTATATCTGTTCCAACACGATTTGTGTTGGGTTACCATGAGTCGGCTCCCCCCCAGCACTGCACAGCAGAAGGGAACATAGGTCCTTCAGTTATGATTATCATGTCAAAAATATTCAGACTTTTTCATTTGCAGATCATTGACCTGAAAAACTGTAATGACTCATTTGAAGCTGGTCTTTCCAGTAAATGCAGATTCTGCACATGTGTATTCAATCTCTCTTGCTAAAATAGGCCTGGTAACCCAGCTTTACAACCAACTAGAGAGTGCTTTTAAGTATTTTCCAAATGACTAAAGTTCTTGATTTCCACTGTATGCTGCAAAGTTGGCTAAAAATTGTAAGTACAAATATGAAACCATTTGGGGTTCAATGGCTGCAAAAAATGTCACTGCTCCACCTTCTTTATTGTGCTTTTAACTCAGCTCTTCAAACTGCTGCTTCTTATATATTAGTAAAACAGTAAATCCCCTATAATGTCTGATATTTGTATTCCAGATTGTTGGCTGCATTTTGTAATGATTTTTTGATTGGTTAAAAGAGATTTAAAGGGTACACCTTTAAATATTTACAAGCTTCTACATAACCTTATTATTTTTCCAACTGTCAAAGTCACGTGCTCTCCTTCAAATGGCTCTTGGAACACCACTTCCTAAGTATCTTTCCTATAATTTCCATCTACTCCATGGTACCCTCAAACTGGGAGGAAACTTTAAAGATGTACAGCTAAAGAATCATTGTTTACTATTTGGAATAGCATCTATGTATTTCCTTCAGGCCCTTTTTGTTGTTACTATGAATGGAAAACTGTGTTCTCTTGTTCTTTCTACTAAACAGTCTTTTAAGATATAATTTTTCTAAACTACCATATCAGTATTTCAATGTGTGCACTCATATTTTCACCTAATGGGCTCCTGGCAGCTACTCTAGAAATTATAATGAGAACAAACTAATTCTTATTGTTCAGTTTCTATCAAGACTCAAAAGCAGAACCAAATCCTGCCCCTCGCCTCACTGTCTCCTACCCCTCTGCTCCCTCACTTCAGCGGGACACAGGATTTGGCTCCCATTGAAATCAATGGGAACTGAGAGCATTCAAACCTCTCAGGATGCACTCCATCATATCTTAAAGGGCTGGGTCACAATTGTTAAGGATTACTTAAATCAGACTGGTACAAACAAGCTTACAAGGTACACAACCACAAACTGCTTTTAGGAGAAAATGCTTGCTTTAAAATGACATGGGTATAGATGCCCAAGGTGTGGATGGTGCAAGGAGCCTCCCCTCCCGGCTTGCACCTGCAGGAAGGAGCCAGTGTCAACAGCAGTCCTTGCACTCACTTGAGAATAATGCCTGAACAGAGTTAGCAATGCTCACAGCAGTAATTGCTCTGGTGGGGGTGGGGAGGGGAAGGGCCATAGGCACACACCTGCCAGCAGGACTGCTCAGCCATGAAGGAGAGCACGCAATGAACTCTCTAACAGAGTAGAGAAGCTGTGTTCCCACTGCATGCGGAGGCGCTCTGGGAGGTCTTTCACAATGCCTCCCAGAGCTCCCACTGAGGTGATTTAACTCAGCTCCACCCACCAGCTCAGACCAGTGCATTAACAGCTCAATAGAACCCTCCGTGTTTATACCAGACACTCCTTGGAAGCTTGAAATCTGCTTGGTTAACCCGATTTTATTTCCATTGCTCAGGCATTGTTCTCCATTATAGGACTGCTCATCAGAGCTGGTCTACTGACAGCCAGGGCCAGATTCTGCGGCCTCTATATACATTCATAAGTTCATAGATTCCAAGGCCAGAAGGGACCATTGTCATCATCTGCTCTGACCTCTGTATAGCACAGGCCATAGACCTTGATTTCAAAATCGTCAGTGATGGAAAATCCACCACAACCCTCGGTAAATGTTTCAATAGTTAATTAATCTCACTGTTAAAAATTTAAAAATTTTATTTCCTGTCTGAATTGGCCTAGCTTCAACTTTCAGCTATTGGATCGTGCTATGTCTTTCTCTGCTAGACTGAAGAGCCAATTATTAAACATTTGTTCCCCATTTAGATACTGACAGGCTGTAATCACGTCACCCACTAACCTTATCTTTGTTAAAATAAATAGACTGGGCTGTTTGAGTCTAGCGCTATCAGCCGTATTTCCTAATCCTTACTCCTTGAGCAGTCCCACTGAAATCAAGACTGGTGGCTAGCCCTTAACACTACAAAAATAGCACCCATTTTGAAAATATAAAATGCAAATAACACATGGATTTTGCAAACATCTATAAGGAAAGGGACATGGTAGGCAGAATTTTGTCTGCTACTTTTGACCATATACCTAGTTGAATATATGCCATTCTTCTCACGTAGAGCTAAATATCGTAAATGCAAAGAGCCAGAAGTTGCTGTACACTCTGGCCTTTCCACAGCTGTTCATTACAGAGCTCAACAGCAGCTGACAGCAGGTGAATATGTGGATGACAGGTTGTGGATATATTCTGTTAAACAGAATGAATAAACCATTAAATGATCTTGTTTTCTGACATGCCTGAATGCGAGATGCATTTACAAGCAATGCAGAGATTAATTCTGTACAGCAAATCCTGTATTTGGCAACACATCATTCATGTAAATTAAGTACTATATCATTTTAGGTTATGATGTCCAAAATAGCCTCCATTTATCCTTAATACGTAAAGTCTTCTTTAGCTTTTAATTCACAGAAAATTGAAAAAAAAAATGATGGAGCATGTGTTAGACATATTTATATCTGCAACATTTTGTAAGCAATGCTTCTTGTCTTATGTGATGACTTGTGTTTTACAATGAAGCAATTCTTCTTTATAATTAAAATCTTTAAAGGATTATCCAATCAAGTGATTTAATATTAATATGTTTGTCGTAATACTATTGTATGAATTGAGGATTATTAGAGGTCCCATTTCAGATTTAATTTAAGTGCTGCAAGTTTTTAAATATATAGATTTAAAAGAAAGGAACTATGGTATTGCCAAAGCAAAGAGTTAAGAAATCATGAGACTGGCTTACATCATGGGATAAAAATACAAAAGAAAATATCACATAATATTTTGGCCTGTTTTCTGATAGTTTGTTTCTGTCAAGATGCGTGTCTCATTCCCCCCCTAGTTTGTGACTTATATTTCAATAGAAAATTCTACTTTATATGACCACAAAATACAGCTTTTCCCACCCCTGCCTGTTGGGAAGGGAACTCCAATTACTTTCTCCTAGCTGTTGGGATGGGGGAGCTAGCATTCCTCCCTTCTGCATCATCATGCTTTCACAGTTTCTTCTTCCCCACCCTTGACTCTCTATCCTCTTCCATTCCCCAACGCTAGAATCCATCTTTCAGAAGAAAAATCATGTCTGGAACTATTCCGGGGAAACTCATAGTAACACCCAACACCCAGTACGGTGAAGCACATAATGGATTACAAGAAATAGTAAATCTGATAGCATGACAGGCCAGTCAGAGCAGGAAAGGATTCTATGCACTTTGCTGGACTTTGAATACCTGTTGTTGTGCTTTATTGTAAAATAAAGTAAACGCAAAGAACATTTTATCCTTTAAGGGTCAAGCATGAGGACAAGATTTACCCCAGATGAAATCCAAAAGTGACAAATGAACAAAATCAGAGGTGCACGGGGGCTGAGGGGAACGTCGTTCTTCCCTCTTAGCCCTTTACCTTTCCTTCCTGACTCTCACTGTGAGACTCAGCCACCAACTCTGCATAGCATATCCCTCTTATAATGTACTGGGAAGGATTAGTTTATGTTCTACAATTGGTCCAGCCCTCTTACCTGGCAGGCAACTGTGGTCCTTCCTAAGATAAGACAGAGAGTTAGTTAACTCCTTTTCTGCCAGCCTCCAGAAAGTTACTATACATTCAATATTTGCAATTGTCTCTTCAGAAAATTCTTCTTTTTACCTGTTGCCAAGAAGCCCTTTTCCAGAAACATTGCTGCCATTTGAGCTGAGGCCGTAGTTTTGATTTCATGTACATTGAATAACAGCAGTGTCAGTTCTTCTTTAAAGGATGGAAAACCCTGAGTAAGTGATGGCTTCATTCCTGAGGAGCTCCATCGGGTTTATTGTGGTGAGTATTAAAGCAGTCTATTAACATCAGCAGGTTAAATATGATGATGACAAGATTTGAGAATAAAGGGGTACGTGAAAGTACAACATACAGGGTACAAAACCTTAAGCTAGATATGATTATCTATTATATACTTTACTAAGATACAAGAAGTTACATTATAATGAAAAAACTTATAAGTCTATCTATAAAATCTATATAAATTTTTGTGTATAAGTACCTCTATCTAAAGTTGGTAGAAATCAAAAGAATTCAAAACCAAATTAACAGAGTAGAAAACATAAAGAACTCTGTCTGAAGACCAAGCTTCAGTAAGATTAATGTGAGTTGTGAGGGCTGTTCCCAGTGTGTCTCTGCATTCATCCATCAATCCTGTCCACCAAGCCAATGTGAGCGCTAAAGTTTCTGTCGCCTGAGGCAAACCTGTATATGTATATGTCCATGTCTTGTAGCCAACAATCTTCAGACAGTAAACAGACTAGAACATTTTGCTGCCCCCAGGCAAATGGAAGACCCAGCCCTTCACCTACAGTACAGGCGAGATGAGTCCAACACGTTCTCCAGACTATTATCTTACAAATAACTTTAATCCTTCCACTAGCTGCCAGAAGTTGACAGCATGTTCAGTACTAATCAGATTGACCATGACAAACATTCGACATTGTCCCTGAGAAGATGTAAAAGATTAAATCTAAATAAATCCCACTGGTTTCCTTTTCCATTTCCTTCAGGAATTTGCTGTCTATAATTGATGAAACAAGACATGAGCATTAAAGAGACATTTTCAAGTTCCTCTTTATAGTTTATTTTTACCTCCAAATAATACCCTTTAATAATAGGAGTTTGAAAACAACAGTATACTCCCGAGCAATTTTCCCTTTTCCACTGGCAAACTGATTTTTTTTTTGCCATGCTTTGAATGTAGAGTTAAAATAAAATGGATTTTGCTTCCTTCCATTTTTAGAATAATAAATAATAATAGTTAATTATCCTTTTCACTCCAAAAGTGTCTTCTATCAAAGCATCTCCAACTGTGTTACAACTGGCTTAAGCCTCACAACACCCCTACAGTGAAGGGAAATATTATCCCCACTCTTTGCATAGGGAAATTGAAGCCCAGCAATGTTAATGACCCACCCAAGGTCTTCATCCTGAAAACTTTTACACATATGACTAGTCCCATATAGTTTAAGGACTTGATCCGACAACAAGCTCCATGCGGACTGACCCATGAACTTAAGTGTGGCAGAACTAAGACAAGCACCCAGCTTTCCCAATGCCTAGTCCTGTGCGTTAGCCGTAAAACTATTCTTCTCTTCCCCGACCAACTCACCCCAGTGTCATCTCTGATGTCATTATTTCCGCAAAATGGGGATAATATCTACGTCACAGCTGATGTGGCAGTTAATTTACTAATGCCTGTAAAATGCTTGGAAATCCTCAAAATAAAAATCCTCAGAGAAGAAGTGTAAAGTATTATTATGAATAATAATATTATATTTCGAATCCAGAAGCTATTTCTGCCACAGACCTCAACAATTTTAAAGTAGGTCAAAATCTGGCTTTAAGTAGGTTGACATCAAATTTTTAAAAGTTACCTCCAGATAAATTTCCATATTGCTTAACATGAAAAAACTGAAGCTCACTAGAAGAAATTCCCTAATGCAGAAATGAGGTAGCAAAAAAAAAAAAAAAAAAAATTAACTGCTGAAGTTCAGATCTGCAAAGTCCAGCCTACTCAAATCCAGACCCTCCAAGCCTTAATTATTTTATTTTGAATTGTCATTAGCTTCCATGGGTTTCTAACATTATATAACTTGCATCCCATAACTTCAGGCCCAAAACACTCTAAGAACTTGTGTCTAACATAAAACTCTGCTTTTCAAAACAGCCATCATATAATTGAGAACACATAAGATGAATGGAATGTACAAATTTGATTCAAGCAATCTAATCAACTAAAGTACAGACCATTAACTCTTTAAAAATGTCCTGTACATACCAGTTGAAATGGCACCACCCATTTAAAAAAAACCCTGGTACTATGCTTTTCATTTTCAGTTTATAACAGTAATCGTAACTGAGATGTAGGGCATTTTCTGATAATTAAGGATGGGTTGAGGTTAATGATTCTTGGCTGAGCCCTGGGCTTTCAATTCCACCCAATCAGTCATTAATCCCCAGGAAATGCTCTGCACTACACTCATTATTTGAATCTTCCAGCAATTAATTTATCTTTGAACCTTTAAGATGCTAATATTCAATTTATAATGTGGTGATTTCAAGAGAATGTCAGCACCATCCAGATCAGGGCCAAATTAGCTGTAAGCAGGATCCTGCTTGTAGGCACCAAACAGGAAAAGACCACTGTGATAACTTTTTCCAGTAGTCCAACAGTTGGCTGGAGATTATCATCACACATCACATCACCAAGTTCATTGTTTTTCAGAAACCTCAGAGACTCTAATATTTTAAATTCTGTTCTTCTTCACAAGGTCATTGGCCTTTGGCTGTATTTTATGGCTATGTTTAATTATTACGACAAGCATAGGCACTGACTTTCTAATGAGCTGGGGTGCTCCCCCCAGCTCCACCCCAGGTCCTGCCCCCTCTCCACCTCTTCTCCCAAGGCCCCACCCTGCCTCTTTCCACTCCTGCCCCACCTCTTCCCACCCCTTCCCAACCCCTCCCCCAATCGCGCCCTACCCTCGCTCCTTCCCCCTCTCCCCCAGTGACTCCTGCATGCCACAGAACAGCTGAGCCATGGCGGTGGGAGGCGCTGGGAGAGAGGGGGAGGCGCTGATCAGAGGGACCGCCGGTGGGAAGGAGGTGCTGGGGGGGGAGGCGCTCATGGGGGGGCTGCCAGTGGGTGCTCAGCACTTACCATTTTTTTCTGTGGGTGCTCCAGGGCTGGAGCACCCATGGAATCAGAGCCTTTGATGACAAGTAGGACTTCTTACCCGAGTGATTCTTTAATAAAAAAGAAAAGGTCAGAAGCTCTCTCCCTTTCATATACTCTGCAGTTAAAATATTTTGCCTTTTTTATACTTATGTCCATAAGTGACTTATGGACATTATACAATCTTTTATGTTTGACTCAGAATAATGTATTTTTAGCACTTTACTTCTTGTAAAAAGAAGCGGAATTAAATTCGGTGAGTACAAAAAATAAAAACGACACTAACTCCACAGTAGATCTGAAAATTTCAGACAAAATATCAGCTGTGATTTTTTCCCCCCTATATTATAAACACAGGCTAAAAATTGCCAGTATAGACACAGCCAGAGGATGAAGGGTCACTTCAATCTCCATACCCATTTAATCATTGGCCTCTCTGCTAAGACTGCTAACAAAGTGCAAACTGTCTACTGGGACATTCCTAATGCAGCCAAACAAAGTTTGTAAGCAGACTGGTTTGGGAAGAGACTCTGGTAATCATGTTTTCATCAGTCCAGTCCATCTGCTTTGTGCTGCTCCAGTAATGGAAGACAGCCATAAACACAGCCAAACAGACCCATAAACCAAACTGAAACAAAGTATTACTCAGTGACAAAATCCCTTCCCCTCTCACTTGCTCAGCTTTCATTCTTGAGTCTCGTGATGTTACAACTGCACTAAGTCTGCTGTTAAAATGGAGTCTTCCATACTACATAAGACCTGAACATCCAATGTAAGAAAACAACTTGAGAATAGGAATGGCAGGCAGGCTTTCTCTATATTTAGAAAATCAGAGGTGACCATCAAGGAAGAAAAAAAAGGGCTTGTGGTCTGCTAGCTGCATCACCAAGAATTCATTAGGCCACATTGTTCACCATATGATAGTTGCAGGAAACTCCCAATCAGGCATTTTGATGCTTCTCTAAACTGGCTCAATAGGTTCCCAGAGGCAAAATTACTAACTGCAGCATAAAGTG
Organism: Chelonia mydas; assembly: GCF_015237465.2. Taxonomy (NCBI): domain Eukaryota; kingdom Metazoa; phylum Chordata; order Testudines; family Cheloniidae; genus Chelonia; species Chelonia mydas. The sequence continues at coordinate 293,418,524 of NC_057849.1, forward strand.
TGTTCTGATGCTAGTATAACAGTTTGATGTTGCAAAAAGAAAAGGAGGACTTGTGGCACCTTAGAGACTAACCAATTTATTTGAGCATAAGCTTTCCTGAGCTACAGCTCACTTCATCGGATGCATACTGTGGAAAATCCTGACAATTCAGTATTACTGCCCAGGAGCGCTCTGTCTGTGTGCATGAGTGTGTAGACTTCCTCTGCTGCTATCAATGTAGAGTTGATGTTTCTTCAGTATTATTTTCTATATTGTTCTCTTCACAGACACTTACTCAGATTTCAAGCATTACTTAGTAGGCGTACTAAGTGGTCTACATGCGGAAAAAGAAACAAGAAGGGATGAAATAGCCCATATTATTTAGATAAAAAAATCTGCTCTCTATTCCAAGGTGGATCTCAGACCCAACAAGGTTCTCCCTGTGAATGTCTCTCTTTTTGACATCACAAGACAAATCTGCACATATGGGAAAGCCGAATATTGCAGTGAAGATCTGATAGGCGAATCGGAGGGCAGGTCTTGCCTCATCTTATTTCACCCACCAAGGATCTACTGTATGTTTGAAAAAGTAGGGTTAGGGTTTTGATGGGTTTTTTGGGGGTATTTTTTTTTGTCTTTTGCAATACCGAATGTAGAAAAGTTATCTTAACATTCTCTTTTCTGTGAAATATTTTAGCTTCATGTGTGGGAACTGAATGAGTTACAGCAACTATCTGAGTTACACAGTTTATTTCTCTTTTGTTGTAAAAATAGCATTATATTTGTTCCAACCAAGGGTACCTGCTGTATAAGAAACAGTGACAGTCAACTGACCCTGCCCCACCCACCGGTGTGTGATCATGTACAGTAACTCCTCACGTCGTTTGGCAGCCACCTGCTTTGTCCACTGCTTGCAGGAAGAGCAGCCCGTTGGAGCTAGCTGGTGGGGGCTTGGAACCAGGGTGGACCGGCAGCCCCCATCAGCTCCCCGCTTCCCTAAGTTCCCTGTACGGCAGATGCCCAGCAGGCTATCAATTGCCAGCAGTTCAGCTGTCCCTCCCCCCACGGCCATTTGCTGCTCCTGCCCTCTGCCTTAGAGCTGCTCCCCAGAGCCTCCTGCTTGTCACGGTGTCCCCCTCCCCCTTGCTCCTGCACCCAGGGCCGCTCTAGGCACCAGCAAAACAAGCAGCTGCTTGGGGCAGCACATTTCTAGGGGCGGCGTTCCGGCGCCAGCCATGCCGCCCCTAGAGATGTGCCCCGCTGCCCCACCTCGCCTCCGCCTGCTCCCCTGAGCGCGCTGCCGCCGCTCCGCTTCTCCCCCCTCCCTCCCAGGCTTGTTTCACGCAGCAAGCCTGGGAGGGAGGGAGAAGCCGAGCGGCCGCATGCTCAGGGGAGGTGGCAGAAGCGGTGGTGGAGCGGAGGTGAGCTGGGGCGGGGAGCGGTTCCTCTACCCCCCCCCGTTACTTCCTGCGCTCCCCCCACACCCTTGCTCACCTCCACTCCGCCTGCTCCCCTGAACACGCTGCCTCTCCCTTGCCTGAGAGGGAGAGGGGAGAAGCGGAGCGGCGCTGTGTTCAGGGGAGCAGGCGGAGGGGAGGTGAGCTAGGGCCGGGGGTTGCGGGGGGGGAGCCGCAGGAAACATTGGGGGGGGGAAATGCTGCAGGCCTGGGGGAGGAGGCAGGGCCAGGGATTTGGGGAAGGGGTTGGGAAGGGGCGGAGTTGGGGCGGAGCAGGGGGCGGGGCGGCACGAAAAAAAAAGCCGGGGTGGCCAAAAATTTTTTTGCTTGCGGCTGCAAAAATCCTAGAGCCAGCCCTGCCTGCACCTCACTTATCACATCTCCATAGAGCAGGGGGACACATGACAGGGCTCAGGACAGAGGGAGCTTCCTGCCAGCAGCTGTGGTCTTAGCTTGCTGATTAACTTAACAAGGCAGTGTACTTAAGAGTGGGTCAGCGTACTTAAAGGGGAAATGCGCATCTCTCTCTCTCTCTCTCTCTCTCTCTCACACACACACACACACACACACAGGTGTGTCTCTGTCTGCCATGCTGTCTCCCCTCCCTCCATTCCTGCTGCCTTGTAGAGTGTGAGGCTACATTAACAACGAGTTAACCCCTTGAGGACTCAGCCAATTGCTAGTTCATCATTTAGCAGTAAGGCATTCCCTGGGAAATATCCCACCCTCTGACTCCACCACCTCAACCAAGCTTCACAATCATCATCGCTGTGTACAGTATTAAATTGTTTGTTTAAAACTTATACTCTGTGTGTGTGTGTATTATATATATAGTCTTTTGTCTGGCAAAAAAAAATTTCCCTGGAACCTAACCCCCCTCATTTACATTAATTCTTATGGGGAAATTGGATTCGCTTAACATCATTCCGCTTAAAGTCGCATTTTTCAGGAACACAGCTACAACATTAAGTGAGGAGTTACTGTATAATGGGTAAAGAAAGGCTACAGCAAAGTGGCTATAAAATACCAGTGAGAGAATATCGGGATAGAATCTGTCATGGTTGCATCTTCTACTTGCCTACATAATCAGGCACAGTGCACGTGGCTCTTGTTCTGGGGGCACTCAAGCATCTATTAAGAAGAGTTCCATGAGCTAGAACCTCCTGCTTCAGCTGATACAAGCGGTTTTCTTTCTCAGTTTAGTTAGTTAGAATTTTTTTAACCTTGACTGAATAGCTGAAGTGTCCACAGATTTTTACGTGCACCTCAAAACATATTGCTAGCGCTCTGCTTATCATATAGGGCTTAATCCAATGCCTACTGAAGTCAGTGGGGGCTTTTCCATTGGCTTCACTGGGCTTTGGCTCAGGCCTTCAGAATGTAAATTGAGACAGTGTAGTACAGGTATGTTAATATCCTCTTCATGGCAAGAACCATGCTGCAATAATGCACACATTGTATGGTAAATGATTACCAAGGCTAAGAGCCAATAAGCCAAATATCAAACTACTCTTACATTTCTGGTGCTATACTGCATTTTTTGCAGTTTGGTTTATCCAACTCCTCTAAATACAAATGCTACATGCTTAGAGGTGATTAGAGCTGACTGGAGGAAGACAATTCACTTTCATGGCAATTTTTGGGATTTCACAATTTGTTGTCATTCTGCACTGGAACAAAACCAAACCTTTCATATGTTTTCAAATGTCAGTGGAATTGTGTCAAAATGGCTGTTTTCAGATCTCTCTCTCTCCCTCCCTCCCTTCCCCTCACCTCCTCCAGAAGTGACCAGAGAGCCCAGGACCAAAAAAACCCTTCCTGACCAAAATCTTAATTGAAATAATACATCTCTGAGAAATGTTTTGGGTTTGATGAATCAGCATATTTCATTCTGCTGAAAGTGTTCCAACCAGCTCTAGATTGACTTATTTAGGTTAAGAAAATGACTCAGCCTGTGAATCTAAATAAAACCCTGAAATAATATATTAGGTGAATGTAATGCTCTTGAAGGTGTCAAATTGATAGCAATGGAACTCACATATTGCATTTATCTATGGAACAGGCAAATCATAAATTAATAGATTATAAGGTCAGAAGAGAGTGTTATAATTATCTCTTCTGATGTCCTGCATAATACAGGTCGCAGAATGTCAATAAGTGTTTCCTGCATCAAACCCATAACTTCTGGTTAAGGTAAAGGATATATTTAAGAAAGAGATCCAGCTGAGATTAAAAGACTTCAAGTGGCAGAAAGTCCACAACATCTCTAGGAGAGCTGTTCCCAGAGGTGAAAGTAAACCAGTATGGTCCAGTACGGCATACTGGCAAGAGCCAGTATGCCGTGCCGGACCAGCTTCCCCAGGCTGGCGATTTAAAGGTCCCGGAGCTCCCTGCAGCAGCCGGAGCCCTGGGCCTTTTAAATCGCCTCCCAAGCCAGGCTGCCGGAGCCCCAGAGTAGTGGCAGCAGGGCTCCAGCGGTGATTTAAAGGGCCTGGGGCTCTGGCCACTGCGGGGAGATCCAGGCCCTTTAAAACACTGCCTGAGCCCCGCTGCCGGAGCCCTGGGGTAGCGGTGGCAGGGCTCCATCGGTGATTTAAAGGGCCCGGAGCTCCGCTGAAGTAGCGGCAGCCGGAGCCCCGGGCCCTTTAAATCGCCTTGAGCCCAGGGGCTCCCAGCCACCTCTGCAACTAGTAGCTCCGAGGGTGATTTAAAGGGCCCGGGGCTCCCAGCTGCCGCTACCGCAGCCGGAGCCCCTGGGCCTTTAAGTCTTGATTTAAAGGGCCCAGGTATTTAAAGGCCCCGCCTCTTCTGGTTGAGTCCACGCCCCCTGCTCAGGACTCCGGCATACAGTTAAGTCCTTTAAGTTACTTTCACTCCTGGCTGTTCCAAAGTTTCAATAACCTCACTGTTGAAACAATTGCACTTTATTTCTAGTCTGAATTTGTCTAGCTTCAGCTTCCAGCAATTGGATCTTGTTATGCCTTTGAGCATGACATGAGAACAAGCGGCATCAGTCCAGGCTTCCCCACACCAACTTCACCAATGAACCTCAGTCATAACTTCCAGGGTGAGAGGGTAGTTAAGGGCGAAGCCAGTAAAAAACTCCCTTGTGCCAGTATCAGCTGTGTCCACCCAGCGGTTTTTGCTGAAATAACTATGTCAGCTGGGGTGTGATTTTTTTTCACTCCTAACCAACATATAACCATGACAGCAAAACATGTAGACCTGGCCAAAGTCTTTGCCTAGTCAGTTTATTGCCTCCGTCTGTGATGATGACAGCGTGTGTTCTAAGGACCTCTAATTCATTATGTATTTGAAACCTGTCAGTCATTGGAAATCCCTATTCTAAACTATGGCATTAAGTATTAGCTACAGAATTTTTCAGGGCTGTATGACAAAGTGAAGGTATAGCAGCAACACCACCTGTCAAGTATAACAAAACAAGTGTCATGTTCTTAGTGGGCTGAAAGGATTTATAGATCACCTGAACACACAAAAGCTGGGACTAGATTAAAGGGCATCTATAGATAATAGCAAAGGACCATTCATGAAAACCACTAGCTGGGGATTTTGTTTAAGCAGCAAATTTTAAAAGCAAGAGTTTTGTCCTGTTTTCTTAAGGACGCCTGTAAGATTCAGAACACTGATTTGATCCTAAAATCTGTTACATAGAAAATTTACATTTTCATTTGTCTGGAAAACAATACTCTATTACAGCTAAACAGAGAAGATGAAGGCAATGATTCATTTTGGGGTATTTTTCCCTTCAGTATCATTGCAGGTATCCGTTTAAGCCAGAACTTAAAAAATTTAGGGTAGGATTGTAAAGCCACGGAGGATGCCCAGATGCCATTAATTTCTAATGGGAATTGGCTGTCCAAATCCCTTAAGTGGCTTCATTACTGTTATTATTTTCTCTTCCCAATGGGACATCTGAGTTTAATGAAGAATTGTCAGTTTAATTTATGAGAGTTAAATTATTATGTTTAGTCCTTTGAATTAATTAAAAATGTTCTTCGTTATCTAGACTTCAAAACTGGAAGATGAAATGAGAATGAGTATCAGGTAGAAGAGTTTAATGCTAGTTGAGTACATATTTAGAAGCTTTACAGTAGAAAAGGCAAGTCTATAATTTTCCTTACTTAACATGCTTGCACTTGACAATATTTACTCCTAAAGCCATCAGTGTCACTTTCTTGTGTTTAGAAGTATTGGTGATTTTAAAAATAACTTTTAAAATTCCAGACTACAAACTTTTCCCCTCAGACTCTCTCTTTTGTTCCTCCATCAACCATATTTAAATTAGGGATTGAATAATATCATATAGATCATGTTGATGTTTATAAATATGGCCTAAATAAGCATAAAACACAGAGACCAATTCACACTGTTCATAATTCAATATCCTCCTTTTTATTCCTTAGGAGAACAGAAAAATAGTTAGTCCCATGACTGTAATCCTTTTTTAAATGTACTATTAGTGATTTACGAGAGTTCTTTCTCAGGAAGAAGAATAAAACTTCTCTTGCATTCCTTCCTGAGCTGACTTCAGCAATATAAATCAGACATTTTATTTTATTTCCTCTGATACCACTGAGTTCAGTAATCCATGAAAACATGTTTTCCTTCATACCCCTGGAAACTAACATTTAACACAGATGTATACATTTCTCCACATGTATTCTGCTTTAAGAATCTCTGCTTAGTGTAGATGGCAACCCACTCAATTACTTTGGTAGGATTTCTGCTCTCCTAGACCTAACATCTGCAATTTGATTAAACGCAAGTAGCTTATCTATTTTCCTTGGGCCAGTTCCACAAGCAGCAACCAAATATGTTGCTGATAGTCTAGTGTTATCACCTGGGTTTTAGTGCCTTTCTTCAACTAGATCAAATGTCACAATTCACTAGCTTTACAACAGGCCCAAACTGGAGCACTAAATCCATATACACCTTGAATTTAGGGTAACCTGGATCTACATTCTGCATCTACAGATCATCTGCATATTCTGTTTATAATAATAATATAAATGTTTTCTTTCAAACCCCATTTTCTCTTCCTACTTACTCATGTGGTGAAGTCCCTGATGTATTTATTATTATTTATACTACAGTGACAATATACTAGGTGTTTTACAGACAAGATCCCAAAAGAGACGACCTGTGACAATGCTAACATGATACCCAGAATACAAGAAAGATCATGATTTTGTGGCAGGATCAAAAACAAGCTTGTTTGTGTGCAGGAGCAAGAATCATAGAATATGAGCTTACTCAAAGCAAATATCTAACATAACAGGCAGCAAAAGGAATACAGAAAATGGCCAGTTCAGCAAGTTTTATGCATATAAAATGTTCTATGTAATATTTTATACATAAATGTTATGCTGTTCCAAGTTTGCTCCAGTGCAAAGCTCTCCTTTAAAGAGTGATTCTCACCCCATAATTCACTTTTATGATTTTGTTAGGGCTTCAAGTGTAAAACTCAATCTGGTTTTGTTTTAAGCTAAAAAATAGAGAACAAGTTAATTTTTGCATTGGATCTGCTATTGGCAAACTGTCAGGTCATTTAAGCCAGAAATATTTTTTGTAAACAAACAAACAAAACAAACACACACACACACACAACTTCATAAAAATATAATGGCAATAGAAATAGTTTCATGTAAGTGGAAGAAGAGGCGCCCTGACTGGAGCCAGTGACTGCAGCATGCTACTTTCATTCTTGGGCTCCTTTCCAAACCTCCCTCAGGGCCCTCCTGGTCCACATCTAGCGTAAAGATGTTTCGCTGCTCCAGACAGCTCCTCACAAATCTGCGACTCAGGCTTTTTGCCAAGGATCTGTCTGAGTCCCTGATCTGACCATGATCCTATCTCTGTCCCTGTCCCATCCGCTGCCTTCCTCTACCCCAGAGACTTGGCAGGACGAGTTTCTTAATTGCACTTCCCCCCTCTCCCTGAAACCCATATACGGAGGATAATGCTGTTTCTTATTTAGAAAACCATATGCACATGTTCTCAGATGTTGCAGTGCAAATTCAGATTAGAGGGCTTGATCATGTGACTAAATGAGAAAATTAAACATGCTCACATTGGAATGTTATCAAATTGAGGCACAAGCTGCTCTTAAGCACCTTTTGGATCACTTTGAAATTGATGACTTATTATTAGAACCCAGTGCCAGTCATATTTTCAAATACATCCCATATTTAGAGGCACTGTGAGAACTGGCATGGGGGCATCTATTTCCTCAGTCTCCCTCCTCCCCCCATCTTCCTGTCCATTCCATGAGACTTCTGCTACTATTACCCCATCCACAGTCTATTTAGAAAAGAAATATACACTTTATTATCCTTACTTATAGCCCCAGAACTTCTGGTGCCAAAGGCAGGGGGTTGCCATGGTGATTGCATGGTTTGTACAACCCTAGGACTGACTCTGCTAGAACCCTGTAACTTAGATTACTTATATTTTGTTTCTTTTACTTATATGGAGCACGTAGTAGTTAGGGGTTGGAAAGATTGTATTTGCATTTCAGCTTCTATTTAAATGTTGTACATTTTAATAGGGCTGTCAAGCGATTAAAAAATGTATTGCGATTTAATCGCGCAGTTAAAAACATTAATCGCTTGATTAATCGCACCATTAAATAATAATAGACTACCATTTATTTAAATATTTGTAGATGTTTTCTACATTTTACAATTTATTGATTTCAACTACAACACAGAATACAACGTGTTCAGTGCTCACTTTATATTTATTTTTGCACTGTAAAAAAACAAAAGAAATAGTATTTTTCAATTCACCTAATACAAGTACTGTAGTACAATCTCTTTATCATGAAAGTTGAACTTACAAACATAGAATTATGTACAAAAAAACCTGCGTTCAAAATAAAACAAAGTAAAATTTTAGAGCCTGCAAGTCCACTCAGTCCTACTTCTTGTTCAGTCAGTCACTCAGACAAATAAGTTTGTTTCCATTTGCATGAGATAATGCTGCCTGCTTCTGTCACCTGCGAGTGATAACAGGTGTTCTCATGGCACTGTTGTAGCCAGCATCACAAGATATTTACATGCTAGATGCGCTAAAGATTCACATGTCCCTTCATGCGTCAACCACCATTCCAGAGGACATGCATCCATGCTGATGATGGGCTCTGCTCAATAATGATCCAAAGCAGTGCAGACCAGCTCATGCTCATTTACATTATCTGAGTCAGATGCCATCAGCAAAAGGTTGATTTCTTTTTTGGTGATTCGGGATCTGTAGTTTCAGCATCGAAGTGTTGCTCTTTTAAGGCTTCTCAAAGCGTGCTGCACACCTCGTCCCTCTTCAGATTCTTAAACCTTGCGTCCAGTGCTGTAGCTATCTTTAGAAATCTCACATTGGTACCTTCTTTGTGTTTTGTCAAATCTGCAGTGAAAATGTTCTTAAAATGAACAACATGTGCTGGGTTATCATCTGAGACTGCTATAACATGAAATATATGGCAGAATGCGGATAAAACAGAGCAGGGGACATACAATTCTCCCTTAAGGAGTTCTGTCACAAATTTAATGAACACATTTTTTTTAACGAGTGTCATCAGCATGGAATCATGTCCTCTGGAATGGTGGCCGAAGTATGAAGGGGCATACGAATGTTTAGCATATCTGGCACATAAATACCTTGCAATGCCAGCTACAAAAGTGCCATGCAAATGCCTGTTCTCGCTTTCTGGTGACATTGTAAATAAGAAGTGGCCGCATTATCTCCTGTAAATGTAAACAAACTTGTTTGTCTTAGCGATTGGCTGAACAAGAAGTAGGACTGAGTGAACTAGTAGGGGCTGAAGTTTTACATTCTTTTGTTTTTGAGTGCAGTTATGTGACAAAAAAAATCTACATTTGTAAGTTGCACTTTCATGATAAATGATTGCACTACCGTACTTGAATGAGGTGAATTGAAAAATACTGTTTCTATTGTTTATCTTTTTTAGAGTGCAAATATTTGTGATCAAAAATATACATTTTGATTTCAATTACAACACAGAATACAATATATATATCTGAAAATGTAGAAAAAAACATCCAAAATATTTAATACATTTCAATTGGTATTCTATTGTTTAACAGTGCAATTTAAAAAACTTAATCACGATTAATCAGTTTTATCACGATTAATTTTCTGAGATAATTGCGTGAGTTAACTGCCATTAATCGACAGCCCTACATTTTAAAAATTAACTCAAAAAGGTAAGGACTTATGATTAAGGCTCTGTGTTTGTCACGGAGGTCACAAATTCCGAGACCTCCGTGACTTCTGCAGCGGCCGGTGCACCTGGCCCAGGGGGCTGTCTGAGCAACTCAGGCAGCCCCTGGGCCAGGCGCACTGGCCCCTGCTGGGGCAGTCTCAGCCCCCCCCCACCCCCCAGCAGCAGAAGTTTGGGTGTGGGGAGGCTCAGAGCTGGGGCAGTGCTTACCTGGAGCAGAGGGGCTCCCCGGAAGGGTGACAGCAACTCCCCTCCCTCAGCTCCTAGATCCACATGCTGCCTCCTACCACAGGCACCGCCCCCGCAGCTCCCGTTGGCCATGGTTCCCAGTCAATGGGAGCTGCAAAATCGGGGCTTGGGGCAGAGCGGAGGCAGCATGTAGAGCTGGGGGCGGGGGTTGCCACTTCCCAGGAGTGGGGTAGGAAGCCTGCCCCAGCCCCACCAACCCCCAGCATGTGCGGCGCCCCATGGGCTCCAACTCTCCCTCCCCAAGCAACTGAGGCACCTGCCCGGGCCACAACCCCCTCCCCAGCACTTGCGGCGCCCCCCCAGGCCGTGCCACCACAGCACCCACGACGCCCCCCAGACCATCCCCCAAAGCACCCCCCTGGGCTGCCCTCCTGAGGCCCCCACCCCAAGTTTTAGTCAGGGGTATATAGTAAAAGTCATGGACAGGTCATGGGCCATGAATTTTTGTTTACTGCCCGAGACCTGTCCATGACTTTTCCTAAAAATACCTGTGACTAAAACGTAGCCTTAGTTATGATTATCTGTGCACAGAAGAAATGTACTGCTTGTGAATGGTGCCAGGGCAGAGACTGGAGCCCTCTGTTTAATCCATGCACTGGATATAGCCCACGTAGTGGCATCACAAGTTTCCCCTACCATTGCCTAGTTACTTCTGTCAGTCCAGCTCCAGGGGGACAAACTCTAAGATATTTTACAATTTCTATCGAGAAGCACATTGTGCACTGGATATAGGATTTTCTCATTCCCATGTTTAAACATCAATATCACTAAGAAAAGATTCTAAAAAAGGGAGAGATTTTTCATCCAAACCTGGGATGGAAATCTTACGAGTGAAGTTAATTCATACTGAAAACAAGAAATGAAAAATGAACACCATTGCCCAGGACTACAGAAAAATATAATCTCCAGCACTTTAATAAGATGGACAACTTGATTTCAACCAAACTCTCCGGTACCCAGAATAATCGTCTCTTGGATAAAACAGAGAAATACTAAGAAAGATACCCCATACAAATTGACTCAAATATTTTCCTTTTCCGATAATATGCACAGTATATTTATCACTTCTCTAGAGGCTGTGTAATAATTTCACTCAACGTGATATTTACACAAGAAGATTCTGTGAATTTATATTTCTCAGAAGGCATCTCAGCTTGAATTCTGTTCAAATTTTCTAATTCCAGTTCTTCAGCTGAAGAGCTCATTTTTCCCTCTGAAGGACTCACCATGTGTTCCCTATTTGGAGTTTATTAATTCAGATTCCCAACAGTTGTCAGACTAGGGCAATTTATAGTCACTGATAATTTTCAAGCTACCATTTAAAGCCAATACTATAGACAGAACTGGCATTCTTGGTTGTAATTGAGGTTGCCCAACACTTCCCATTTAAGACCCAATTGCTTATAACTGCAAAACTTTAACCATTTGGCTGAAACTTTCCATACTGCATGTCTGCCTCAGGCTGATATTTTGCAGGGAAATTTCAGCAAATATAGCTCTGAAGGGGACAGAGGCAGAAGGGGTCACGGTGACTACTAGAGAAAAAATGGTTACTTACCTTTCTGTAACTGTTGTTCTTTGAGATATGTTGCATATATCCATTGCACTGTACATCTACGTGTGTCTTGTACACCGAGACTAGAGAATTTGCCCTCACAGTACCTGTGGGGCAGTCCCACCTATTACCAAGCTTCTCAAGCTGCAAGGTGAAGGTATAAAGGATGGGTTATCCCACCCAAAACCTCAGTTCCTTTGCACCAGGAAACCAATGGTACACTGCAATACATGCGGAAAGGAGGGTGGATCCTGTAATGGACATATGCAACACATCTCGAAGAACAACAGTAACAAAAAGGTAAGTAAACTTTTTTCTTTTTCGAGTGCTTGCATATGTCCATTACGCTGTAGGTGACTCCCAAGCTGTTACTCCGAGGAGGTGGGGCTCAGAGTCTCATCAGAAGAGGGACTGTAGGACCATGCTGCCTTCATTTACATCTTCCTTGTTTGTGATAATGGTATAGAGAGTACACTTATAAACTTTGTGGACAATACCAAGCTGGGAGGGGTTGCATGTGCTTTGGAGGATAGGATTAAAATTCAAAATGATCTGTACAAACTGGAGAAATGGTCAGAAGTAAATAGGATGAAATTCAATAAGGACAAATGCAAAGTACTCCACTTAGGAAGGAACAATCAGTTGCATGCATACAAAATAGGAAATGACTGCCTAGGAAGGAGTACTGCAGAAAGAGAGCTGTGGGTCATAGTGAACTACAAGCTAAATGAAAGTCAACAGTGTAACACTGTTGTAAAAAAAAAGCAAACATCATTCTGGGATGTATTAGCAAGAGTGTTGCAAGCAAGACACGAGAAGTCATTCTTCCGCTCTACTCTGCGCTGATTAGGCCTCAACTGGAGCATTGTGTCCAGTTCTGGGTGCCACATTTCAGGAAAGATGTGGACAAATTGAAGAAAGTCCAAGAGAAGAGCAACAAAAATGACTGAAGGTCATGAAAACATGACCTATGAGGGAAGATTGAAAAAATTGGGTTTGTTTAGTCTGGAGAAGAGAAGACTGAGAGGGGACACGATAAGAGTTTTCAAGTACATAAAAGGTTGTTACAAGGAGGAGGGAGAGAAATTGTTCTTCTTAACTTTTGAGGATAGGACAAGAAGCAATGGGCTTAAATTGCAACAAGGACGGTTTAGGCTGGACATTAGGAAAAACTTCCTAACTGTCAGGGTGGTTAAGCACTGGAATATATTGCCTTGGGGAGGTTGTGGAATTTCCTTCATTAGAGATTTTTAAGAGCAGGTTATACAAACACCTGTCAGGGATGGTCTAGATAATGCTCAGTCCTGCCATGAGTGCAGGGGACTGGACTAAATGACTTCTCGAGGTCCCTTCCAGTCCTATGACTCAATGATTAAGGAGCTTATTCTGGACTGAGATTGGACAATGTACCTCTTCTGCATTCAGCCACAGAGGAACCATGCCATGAGGTACAGCACTTGCTGGTTTGGCTGTGGCTCTGTGTCAGGATGTCTCTGGTTACTGGTAACAATTGAGGTTCTTGAATGAACAGGTCTGAATGCTGTCTCAGCCAGGTTAGAGCCCTTTTACTCCCTCAAATGATGGATACCAAAATGACTCTCTGTTTCTGCTTATATCTCCCAAAGTTCATTGGCTGAAAAATTTCCTGCTGTTCTTCTCTTCCTGTTGACTTCCCATGCCCCTGCTGATTTGTAAGTAATGGGGTTCCATCGTTTTGATTCCATAATGCTTAATTTACATTGGAGACAGGTAGATAGCTACTTTCCTGCCTGTCTGGGAAAAAAAACTGTTTATCCCTGCATTTGCTCACAGATTTTCAAGAATAATATTGGTAAATATCCATAATTCCTCATGTAGTGTTAATGCAAACATTTCACAATGATATTAATTACCATTGTGCTGTTAGCTTTCAGAAAAGACCTTGCTTGATACACTTTTATAATACATTAATATAGTATACAACCAATTGATTCAATTGCTTATCATTTGAGATTCAGACATTGTCTTTATAGCCCTTTGAAATGAATTCTTTGAAAAGTAAACCCAGACCAAGCTTCTCTCTACTCCTGGAGTATAAATGCCAGGCTGCCTTCCCAAAGCTCATTGACCCTGCTTCCAGAGGCAGGAAGGCTCCCTTGGTATGCAGTCTCCATCCTCCATCAAGACTGTTAAGTATTCACCTTTCTCCGCTTGCTCTACTGATGACTTTCTTTTTAACCTTCCTCATCAATGTGCTTTTCTTTGTCTTTGGTCACACCGAGCCCAATGTACATTGGAGACACATTAAAGCAGGTGGAACCACATTCCTTTGTCTGGAACAGGCGTGGCTTAGGCACATATCTATAAAGTCCGTTGGGGGTTGACCATATATCCATCACACAATGATTTTCAGGACCAACATGTACATCGTATTTTGTATGACACCTTTCAGATACGGATTACAACAACAGTGTGTTAGGTGTAGAGAGTCTACAGGCCTGATAACAGCAGCTGACAGAGTAGTGAATCATCAATGGGCCTCTGTGTCACAGTATTATGAAAATTAATTCATTAATGCGAAGCATTCAAATACTATAATGATGACCACCATAGAAAAGCAGAGGAGAAAAATAATAATTTTGTATTTGGAGCAGGATTTGAATAGTCTGCAGGGGTCACACATTGAACAATTGTTTTTGTTTGTTTGTTTATTTGTTTATTTTTTGCTTCCTCTGCAGCATGGGACATAAATCGCTTGCTAGGATAGTCTGGATATATCTCACCAAATCAATTTTCTGCCACTGCAGGGGCCAGGGCTGAGTTGTACCTTTGTTCCTCCGATTCTCTAGCTGTGGGTATGTCTACACTGCAAAAAAACAAACAAAACAAACAGCAGCAGTGGGTCTCAGCCTGGGTCTGCAGACTCAGGCTCGCAGGGATCACACTACACTGCTAAAAATAGCTGCGTAGATGTTCCTGCTCGGCCTGGAACTCAGGCTCTAAGGCCCATTCCACTCGCCACGTTTCAGAGCACAAGCTCCAGACCAAGTGGGAACATCTGCACTACCATTTTTAGCTCCATAGCGCGAGCCCTGTGAGCCAAAGTCTGTAGACCCATGCTCTGAGACTTGCTGCCGTAGATCGGGCTTTGGTTTTGGTTTGTTTTTTTTGCAGTGTAAACATACACACTGACACACAATAATCTAATCCAGGTTATTGGGCTCAATATAGGGGTAACTGGGGGGTTTAGTGGCCTGTGATGTATAGGAGGTCAGACTTTAGTCCCTTGTTACCTTAAACGCTATAACAAATATTGAATAGGTACTCATTCACTGTACATCCTGTGCACTAAATGAGACGGATCTTATGTTAAAAATAGCATGTGATCATTCACATTTCCTAACTTTTAAGAGCGTCTGTCAAGGCTGAATCCCAATTCTATCACTCTGAGTGCTGAAGTGGGGCCCGCAAGGATTTTAAAAATTAATACCGGCCACTCCAGGCTTGTATTAAACTGCCAAGGTTACAGCTTTTCTCTGACCTTGGCTTGGTAAATGCTGCCACCACCCAAATGCAACAAAACCCCCTTTGAACCCAGGAAGGAGCACTTGGGAATTCCTCCCTGTGGGGTACCCTCAAGCCCTTTCACCAGGAAATTAGCTGTGGCTACCAGCTAATCAAACAATGTGCACAAACCTCTTCGGATACCAAAAATCCGATCCTGTTCTTAAAAAAGGTAAATTTTATTAAAAACAAAAAGAAAGAAAATACATCTGGAACTTAGGCTTTTGCTAGATTTTAAAAGAGCAATTCCAAAAATCAAGCACCCAAAATAGCTTTCTTGGGGTTCATCTGAAAGGTTACAAGCAAACAAAAGCATCTGGGGTTAGCACAGAGGAGTCCACAAACCAATAAGAAATAAAAGAAATAACCCTAATCGCGTTTAGCTAAACATTCTGATCTACTTACACATTTGGAGTTCAGATAAATCATCAGATCATGCCTAGAACTACTTATGATCATACCTGGCTTAAGTTGCTTATAGCATTGCTGCTCTGTCCCTCCAGCCCAGAGAACAACAGACAAAGGGAAAGTTTCTTTCCCAATTTTAAAAAGTTTGACTTCCCATTGGCTCTTTTGGTCAGGTGCCCACTTTTTTTTTCTTTACCTGGGGAACCTTTTAACCCTTTACAGGTAAAGTAAGTAAAGAACAGCTAAACCAAGAGGGATTTTACAGCTAACTGGCTGGCTGGGTGTCCATCAAAGGGAACTATCCCCCCACTTTATTTATCACAGTTTCACTTTGTAACCTTAACATATTTCTTTTTATGTATAATTTTACTATTAGAAGTCCCATTTTCAAGTCTAAGGGCATTTTTCTGCTATAGCTCATAAAGGGCTTGATCCAGAGCCCAAAGTAGTAAGTGGGCATCTTCCCATTGACTCTTGTGGGCTTTGGATCCAGTCCAGAACGATTGAATACTTTAATACACTTCACCATAGCAGTACTTGCCATGCTTAAGCTTGGATGTTTTTTCTCTAACCTTATGCTCACAGAACTATTAGCAGAGTCATAGACTTGGCAGCCTTAATCCAAAACAGACCTAATCAGATCTAATACAACTATTTTAGTCTGCAGTGATAGATCAGAGGCCAAATCCCATTTGCTTTACTCCCATGAGGTAGACCTACTAAAGTAACGAGACTTCAGTGGAACTATTACTGAGAATAAAATGAGCAAGATTTGGACCTTCAGCAAAATGATGCTCGCTTTAGCATTATTTACCATTGTTCAGATATGGTGTTTCCATGCAAATCTTGAATCAACATAAATAAGTAAATCTAAGCAACAGATTTCATATATTCCCAAGTATGGGAGACATCTTCCTTTCTAGTTAGAACGCTCACAGATACTCATTTACATTTTGTAAACCTCATTTATTTTACAAAAAATCATTTAATCCAAAAATATTTGGATGTGTTTGACAACAAAATATTTTCATTAAAAATATCATTATCTGTATTGAAACCCACACCTGTGCCTTCCTCTACAACTGAAAAATTAGGCGTAACACAATAATAAATAAATGGGGAGTCTTGTTCTGCTGCTTTAATCCATATCACAATTCCACCTGAACTCTTAGATAACCGAGACTCACTCATATAGCAAAAGTATAAAGTGAATCTCAAACCTGTAGAAACACCTAATTTAGAATCCTATTTTCAGAATTTGCACACTTTGTTCTATCTAGAGCATATCCTATTCCATTTCATGGCTGGAAATATCCTTTTCTTAAATATCTCAGAAGAAGATAAGCTGACTAAACAATAATGAAATATCTTGCACTTGTAGAACGTAAATCTTGGGGAAGAAAATCAATGTGCTTACAAAGTGATCTACAAGTGATTGTACGTAGGGATCACTTTGCAGCTAAAGGTATCAACTGTATAACAGCACACAGCAACATTTTGGGCAAAATATACCACTACAGACAACTTCTTGGGCAGAATGTAATACCCGAGTTGGAATTTGGCAGAAAACCTATTCTTGCAAATGGTGCCATTGGAGTTTTAATGACCACAAATGATCATGGTTTTGGTCTTGTGTCTCATGTGAAAGGTGACACCTCCAACAGAACAACGTCCCTTATCACTATGTTTTATCTTGATTTACTAGTGACTCAATGAGAAGAATGCTAAAACAAACACCATTTCTACAGCATCAATTTATTCTTTAGAGGTTACCCCCTCTAACTAATAATTCATTCTGGCCATTATTAGCTTATAAAAGCTGTCGAGACCACAGCACAACATTGAATGGCTGCAGCAAAGATTAAATTATCAATGATACACCTGTTCTAAAATCTCTTGGTGATTAGAGAAAACAGTGGTGTTGATATTAGCCCAAATAACTGGGCTGTGTGCTGGGGAGGTCCTCAGAGACAAGGATGGCGGATTTCCTCCCCACAGGTCATGCATGGATGCTTCCCTTCTATGGAAGAACTGGCCAATGGGCTAGTTGAGCAGAAGGCTGGTCCAGTGGAGTGTGCTCTATTTAAAAACCTGGAACACTAGGTTTAAGTCCCTACTCTGCCACACATTTCCAATGTGATCTTGGGCAAGTTACTTAGCCTTCCTATACCTCAGTTCTCCATCAGTAAAATGATGATAAATAGTGCTCCCCTACCTCAGAGGGGTAATGGAAGGATAAATACATCAAAAATTCTGAGGTGCTCTGATACTACAGTAATGGGTACTATCTATCATACAGATAGTCAGATCTACCGGTCTCATTCCTCCTATACCCTGGGAAACCCCTTGTGCACTAGAGGATAGCTCCAGGCCATGGCTGAAGTACACCTCCATTCTTGTTGGAGGACAGAATTTGGTTCTAATTTTCCTACTGTTTTGCCTGAGTAATGACTGCAGAATATGGTCTTAAACCCTCGGAGCAGAATCTTTCTATTACTATTAATTGGGAGTAGTTTCAGAGTAGCAGCCGTGTTAGTCTGTATCTGCAAAAAGAAAAGGAGGACTTGTGGCACCTTAGAGACTAACAAATTCATTTGAGCATAAGCTTTCGTGAGCTACCGCTCACTTCTTTATATTTCCTTTTAATTCTAGGCATATACTTCTCTCTGCCATAGCAGATTTCATGTTAAATTTAAGACCTGAAGAAAGTGCTGATGTACTGCAACGCTGCCTTGCCTTTTATTAAATTCTGAACCCTTGGTGGATTGCCCAACCCTCAGACCCATCCTAGCTTTGTTTACAGAGTTTCTCTTATTTTCCAAAGCTACATCAAAGGGTTTGTCCCAAGGGACTAAGGTTTTCTGAAATGTTCAATAAGTGAAAACCTTGGGAATAATTTACTAATGTTAGTCATGTGTGTTAAAACTGCATTTACTTAGAAGCACTGTTAAACTATGCATTCTTTTCTAGCCCCTCACTTTGTAATTCCTTGCAAACTCAGGGCCAGACACTACTCTCCTGTAGAAAAACCTAAGGCAGAGGAAACAGAATTCAAAAGGTGTGAGCAAGCAGGTATCTGACACTTTCTCTAGCAGAAGAAATAGAAGGCTTGTGGAAAAGGCCAGGGTGGGGACACTGAGCTTCCAAGAGTGGGGAACTGGTCTGTGGGGAACACTGGCTTCTACCCCCCAACTTTCAGGACACCCACATGAAATGCATGCATCACCACACTACATCAACTCCCCCTGTGCCAACACCGCCGGAATGATAGTTGTATTAGAAGTACACACATCCCTCCATATCTGAGGAGGATAGAAAGCATCTATGTGATGTTAGAAGCGAAAGAGCCAAAGTTAACTGAGTACAGCTGCCAGTAATAATGTGAATTTTCCCAGTGAGCATGATAGGCAGGGTAGCTGTTTCGTACTTCATTTTCCATCAGGTAATTTGCCATCATTACCCCTCTATTCCCACATCGTAGATAGCTCCAACCACAGAGTGTACACAGTGCTTGGGGGTTTATAGGAGGAGGGAGGAGCATGCCTGATAGACTCCAACTTCCCCTTCAGCACATCTTGGGTAAAATGTATGGGATTAGTGTTCATGGGTTCCCTGATACTCCACACAGCAGAGGGGACCAAACTGCCCTCAGTTAGTTTTTCTAAAAGTCTGTCTTAGTGTGGAGCCCTCATTTGCAAGGTATACCTCCTGTGACTCATTAACTTTACTGAATAATGGTCACTGCCTAACATCTGATTCTTATAAACTTCCTATGAAGTTTGAACAACTGGCTGCAATTTCACTCAAAATCAGGGATGCATCAGCACAGGAATGAACAGCTTCCCACATATGTATGCAGCTGGATCACTGAAGTACTACATAAAGCAACAAGATTGTCTTTGTTAAGATCTGTCTTGTGCTGTCCAGTGCCAACAGTGGTGATTTTATCCTTTTATTTAATCCAAACAATTTATGAAAAATAATGACTTCTGTTCATTTTTATGACACACAAGTTAAAAATATTTAATTTACAGTCTAGCTTTAACCAAAGCTCCATTTTGTTAATTTCAGAATGCCTCTGAATGTGACTCTTTATGTATATTGCATTCCTAACCCTGGAAGTGGAGACTTTAAATAGCAGCTTGTTATGTCAGCGTTCTTGAGTCCTTATTCAAGAGTTTATGCCTGGAAGCTTTATACAGAAACAGGTCTCAAAAGTCAGGTAGATTCCAGCCAGTACTGTGGACAAATTATGATGCTATACCATTATAAAGGAACCACAATGCCCCTTGGGTAACTCTCCCACCACAGGGGCAGCATAGAGTCAACATAGGTAGCCCTACATTGCCTGCCTGTACAGCCTCTTGCATAGGGCATGGAGTGGAGCTGGAGTAGGAATGTTGTAGACTATTTTAATTTACACCAGGACCTATGCTGGTCCCTGCAGTAGAAAAGAATAGTAATCTCTGGCTCTTCTCCAGGGCTGCACCACACATGTTCGGGAATGCTAACCTGTATCATACTGTTCAGCCATTTGGTGGCAGTGTGTGTAAAAATAGCTTATTTAGAGGAACCTCCGCCATACCTGCAGCACATTAAAGAAGCGAATGATGAACATATCTGGTTTGTCTAAGCAAGCTCTGTAGCCAATCCATACCTGGTACAGAAGAACATGACAACCTATGCTGTGCATCCTGAGGGAGACAGCACGGACTCCGTCCCCCTGAATGTCAATGGAGCCCAGACGTGGTATAATTTGAGTCTAGACCTGAATTTTGCAGCTCAGGTTCAATTATAATATTTAGTATGTCCAGTAATTTTATGCTATGTGTATTATATGATGTGCCATAACCCTGCTGGATAACCTCAGATAAATACCATTTCTTATTCAGAAGTGGTTCATTTACTGTGGACTGCTATGCCCAAAGGTACTGGCAGATAACAAACACCGAGCCAAATCCTGCAGGATGATGACAATGGATTTCATTTCCAAGTGGGAGACTTTCCTGAAAAGGGATTACAGGATCTGGCCCACAATAAAATTTGTGGAAGCACAGCTCTCACAGCAAAGGTAACCTATTGAACTCTTCCCAATTAGCAATCAGGCTCCTTTCATTCTTCTGAATTACAGATAGAGACATGAGAGGGAGGGGGAAATCTACACCAATATTTTACATCAATTAATTCCAACGGAGCCCCATAGTTTATGTATCATTAAACCTGGTGTATAATTATAGCAAAACATCTTGTAGTATCTTTTAGCAATCATTTTCATTTCATTTCCATTCATCCTTTATGACTAAAATTAACAATTTCATACTTTACTTACTAGTCTATATGGTTTAAAGACTTCCCCTAGTGCTTTAGCTAACATTAAAGTCACATTAGTATTGATTAGATACCATCCAGGTTAGTATACTATGCCTTCAGTACTAATATAGGAGCCTATTATGAGCAGTTATTCACATGCATTGACGTCAGTGGGACCATTTGTGAGAATAACTGCTTGCCAATGTGTATAAGGAGTTCACAGTCTAACCCATGATGTTTTTGTGGACTATAACGTCTAGTTCCTATAGCACTTTCAATTTCAAAGGACTTTTCAGATGTTGGACCTGTTATCGCACCAGGTAAAAATCAATGGAAGAACAATACGGCCCATTGTTGAATGAATCATCAAAAACAATCCTGTGAATAAGCACAAGTATGGATAGTAGAATCCTGCTTCTGTGAACCTAGATCTTACAAATGACTAGTTACATGAACTATTTTTCTGACACCAAACATATTTTCAATCCTTCAGCCAACATTCAAGGGCCTGTATAGGTTTGAAAAGACCAAAAGATGTGGCTGCAAAAAAGGAGATGGGGTTCTCGCAAAGAAAAATGAGGTATATTTTAAACATATGTACATTACTATAGACCAATTAACAGATTAATTTACACACCATATTGAATGTAATTTTGAGACGTTCAGTTTTATGAACTCCGCAGTCCTAAGTAGTTCCTAAAACAAGGGTTCTAGCGTATTGTTGGAAGTGTACATAAATACTATCTCCCTTTTGCTGATGGGGAAGAACAGGCAGAGACTAAGGGCCAGTCTCACATGGGTGTTGGGAGTAGGATGGGCATTAACTGTCACACTGTGTCCTGTGGCTACTCTGAGCCACAGAGAAGCCAATTGGCAGCTGTAGGGAGGGTGCAATAAATTACAGCAATCCTTGGGTCTGACTTATGCCAAGAGCTACACCAGCTCTTGGTGCAGGCAGAATCCAGGCAGCACAGATATACACGACCTGCACTTTCTGAGCTGTGACTTCTGCGGCACAGTACAGAATCTGGATCTAAGTGACTTCTCTCTCTGACCTCAGTCAGTGCCAGACGAGCTCAAGGCCACGGACAGAATCAGCATCAGAACAGAGTTTAAATCTCAGGTATTCCTGATACAGAGCATGGGAATGACTCTTTTCTGCAAGGTATGTCAATAAAAATGAAGCCCAGACCTTAGTACTGTAGCTATAGGGCTTTTGATTAGTATGATATACACAAATATATCATTGCAGCCAATAAGAAGTTACCAACTCTGTCCATATCTGTTTAATAATGCACAATAGCAGAGCTGGTGTCAAGCAGGGGATTACTATTTTGGGATTGCAATGACAGGCTGCTTGACTTCCACACTCTTAGAGTTGATAATGAGAAATGAGCGAGCCAGTGACAATATAAAGAACGGGCATGAATTACCCAAATCCTGCCATTTTTCATATGTTTGTAAAAGTTTGTATTTTTTTTAATTAGGTTTAATTTTCAGGCTCTTCTGTACTTTCTATTCCCAGCCAAAGCTCCAAGACAAAGTGTAAAATATCACACGAAAGGCTGAGTCTAGTCAAGACAAATTCTGCAATCAGGAATATCTTAAAATAAGGAGTTTGTCAGTCTAATTCTGCAGCCCCAAAAGTTTCAGATAGTCCAATCAGCTTGCAGCAGAGGCTTCAGAGCATAAGGCACAACTCTAGGCTTGCTATATTTTGGCTCACTGTCAGATTTACCAGCGAGTTTCATCTGTTCAAGCTCTTTTTTCAAAAACATGGGAGTGACTGTCCCGTATTTCTTGAAGATTTCAAGGTGCTTTCATGGTTGTCTTGACCTCAGCCCACTTCACCATGAGCTTCAAGCCAAGATCTATCAAATTATGGTGGCTGATTTGCTTCAATCACATACAAAGGTAAAACAACGGATTGTCTATCCAGTTGAATTTGCACCAGGAGTATCCCTTTTGGGACCAACTTTTGTCTGGTATAAGTTTTCAGAACTGTGGAGGTTTCTTTGAGAGGAACTTGTGACAAAGTCTGGTGACAGGTTGATGCCACAAGAGTGGTCATGCAACCCTCCCCAGCAGTTTTGGGTGCCAAAGGCACCTGGCAGAGAGGTAAATCACTGTGGGGCAGGACTATGGAAAACCCAGC
The DNA here is from genome assembly GCF_015237465.2 of Chelonia mydas. NCBI lineage: Eukaryota > Metazoa > Chordata > Testudines > Cheloniidae > Chelonia > Chelonia mydas. Next base: position 293,441,437 of record NC_057849.1, read on the forward strand.
TGGTGGCTCCTACCCTGTGCCAGGCTCAGCTGCTAGTCCCAGCTGGGGTAGGGAGGACGGGACTTCCTCTTCCCCTGCACGGCATCCAGGGCCATGTCAGACCCACCTCCAGATTTCTCCCCCGGCTGCAGGAAGCTCTGCAAACTCCTCCCCTCCCCGCGCGCATCCTGTTCCCATCACTCCTCAGCTGCTGTGGGAGGGATCACTGTACAGGGAGCTGCTCCCGCATCCGGCCAACGCCCATGCATCCAGACCCTCCCACCAAGCCTCACCCCTCAACATCCAAAACCCCTCCCCACCCCCAAAGAGCCCCACTCCCTCTGCACCTGGACCACCCCAATGAGCCATCCTCACCCGAATCTCCACCCTACCAAGCCCCAACCAGCTGCACCTGGATCCCCACCCCACTGAGCCCCACTCTCCCAGAATCTGGATCCCCCACTGAGCTCCCCATACCCAGACACCCGTGCTGAGCTCTATCATGCCCAGACCCCTCCCTGCTGAGCCCCAACTACCATCACCTGGACCCCCCTGCAGAGTCCCATTACCATTGCACCCAGAAACCCCCCCAACAAACCCCTGTGCATCCAGATCTCCTACTGAGCCGCCTGCACCCAGACTGCGTGACACAGAACTCTTTCAACCTACACCTGGAATCCCCCCCACACACACCTGGATCCTCCCTTGCTGTGCCTGCCTGTGCACATCTGGCATGGAGGGGCAGGGCCCTGGGGTGTTTCTGGAGCCGGCCCAGTCCTTGCGCTGTGTCAGGGTTGGGTGCAGGCTCACCACTGAGTTCGTGTCCCGGGGGGCGGGGATCTGTACAGTGATCTCCTACCTCCGTGCAGCCAATGTCCTGTGCTCCCCAAGGCCATGCTGGAGCCTCCACATTTATTTTACAAATAAAATTTGCAGACTTTTAAAAGGTTGTGCACAGAATTTTTAGGTGCAAAATGCCCTCAGGAGTAGTATGAGCTGTACAGCTGACACTTTATAACCCGCAAAACAGTTGTGACTCAGCACTTTCATATCAGAATCTCTGCTGAAGAAAGTAGAGAAACTCCCTCCTTTATTCCAAACACTGGCCTCATCAATGGGACACATAGGCCCAGACCCTCACAACTGCCTAACTCCCATTGAAATCTGAACATCCATTCAGTTTTTGCAACCTAGGACAATAGAAGAGCAGCAGCAAACACTTGAGAAATATCTATTTATTTTAGGCAGACCCATGCAGCAACTAATGGCCTGACTTTGGATCATTGTAAAGTATTGTCTAGAACAACACACACACACCCCGTCCCCCCACTGCCTGCTTCACACAGGAACCTGCATTCCTGTTTTTAAACGAGGAAGAAAAAAGAAAAACTCAGGGTCCTGTCTGAAGGCCAAATAGTGCCCAAAGGCACAAAGTGGTAAGCAGACTTCTGTGGGACCCTGCTCCAGTCACAGTATCTCTTTTCATTAGAGCAGAGCTGCTTTCGCAGACACCGTAGCAAGACCTAAAGGAGGTCCTGCCTTTCAAATTAGGAACACAGACACAGCTACTGTTTAACACAGAAATACCATTCATTAAATAAACACTGCGTTTAAATAGCAAAAAATATGAAGCCGCCGCAAAGGTGAACATATTTTCTTTTGCCATAGCTTTGTCTTTCATGTTACCTCTTAATGAAGGACTTTCCGACTAGAGCAAAGGTAAAAAGGGAACATTTATACAAAATGTAGTGTACTGAGTCAGTAATAAATTATGTTCTCTGCATTATTATTTCAAGATATTTCCTTTTGAATAAGTACTTCTCATTGCTTTTACTTCACTAAAAGATGGAACATAACACCCTGTGTTTGTAGCATCAGCTTGCTGCTCCAGCATTGAATGTCATGTCTCAGATTCAACATTTTGGGCTAAATTCTACCCTCCATCACACCAGACTAGTACTTAAATAAGGCAGCCCAAGCATAACAGAGGACAGAATTTGGCTTTATGACTTTACAGCAAGATGATTATTGGCCTAATTGATTCTGATCTCACAGCAGTGTAACTCCATTGACTTCACTTGAGTTGCTCCTGATTTACACCAGTGTAACAGATCACAGTCAGACCCAAAGTGTGCCCGGAAGAAATAAACCGTTGTTCAAAACACAAGTTTAACAACTAGCAAATACTGCAAGAAAAGAGTTATTGAAAAAAATAGTGAAAAGGAAATGGATTCATATTTGTTTGATATATGGGAACATTTGCTCCAGTACTAAAATCCTCTTTAAAAGAAAAACAACATATGCTAGAGCTTTAAAGGGAATCTAAGTACAGGAATAATTGAAAAGATTGATTTCATTTCTCCCCACCCTAGTTTAATGGGTTCTTTCCCAACTGGGGTTTGTGGGGGATTGGCCTTTAAACTGTTTATTCTTAGTGGTAGTAAGGAATCACTTTGGGAATTGATTTGTTGCACAGATTTTCCATTGTATTCTACTGGACCGTCTCAACTGCCTTTTTAGATGGCTCTTCTAGCTAGCCTGAATACTTTATATTTGTTTTACATTTCATAGGTCTCCTTTAAATGCTAGTTTTAAGAGAGCTAGAGCCCACACACAAAAACTTGTACCAATATTTTATTGTAATATACAGTTCATATTTTCAGATTTGGTTATTCAGGACTGTAAACTTACTTGTGTACTAACATGGTTTAGAACTATGGCATGTTGTCCAAGCAGCGTAGGTTTAATCTGAATTTGCAAATTGAAAACCTTCTATAATTAATTGCACTGTTAGATGACTGACCAGATCTGGGGTTTAGTTTTGGGTCATTAAGGAGTAAATCCCTCATCAATTAAGTTCTTTTTGAACTCACCTAATTCCAAGACATTAACTCTGAAAAGCTCCAGGAGCTGAAGCAGAGAAAGGAAATTGCTCTTTTTAAACAGAGGATGATCTTGCAAGTGTGGCACTGTGATCCATTGACAAAGAAGATTATTATTAAGATATTACCTCAACCACCTTGTCTCACTAATATCCTGGGTTTGACAAGGCTACAACAACACTGCATACAAAAAAGATTTGTCACTAGCCTTAGAACTTGATGAAACTCAAGAAAATTCTGCTCACAAGTCCAAATTCTACTCTCGATTATATCAGTGAAGCCCTCTGGAAGCCACAAATGCAGAGGTGTAGCTGAAAGCAGAGTTTTGTCCGTAGTGCTATAAAAAAAAGAATTGGACATACTCTGATTATGTAAACTGGTGTAACTCCATTGATTTTAATGGATTTGTTCCAGGTACATACGGATGTAACTGAGAACAGGTCAGGCACATGGGGCTAGGTCCTTAATCATAGCCAGGGACAACACAGCTTGAGGGCTACCCTTACTTACACCAGTCACTAACAACTAGAGCTGGTTAAAAGCAGGAGGGGAATATTGCTGGGATTTTTAAGAATCATTTTTAACTTTGAAAAATGTCAACCAGCCCTCCTTAAAGCCCCAAGTGTCCCAATCACACCCCTTTCCATCTAGAACCAGATATGTCAGCTCTACAGCCAGAATCCGTTGGTTTTGTGGTGCAAAGCACATGCACCGGTCCATACAGTACATTTTCTGTCAAAGCTGTACTCCGAATTTATGAAACTCTGGTGATTTCCTCCACCCCACCCTTTGTTCTGTTCTGTTTCAAATCAGACTGAGAATTCATCTGAACACAGAGACATTTAATATTTTTTTAAGCTAAATGAATACAGAATTTTATAGCCTGATATATGGGGAAAGGCATTCCAAAATGTACAACATATGCAAGTGTGATTGTTCCCACGGGCACAGACTTTTATTTTTCCCAGTGGGTGCTCCACCCCACTCCACCCCTTCCCTCGAGGCCCTGCCCTCGCTCCGCCTCTTCCTACCCTACTCCACCCCCCCACAAGGGTCCCTGACCACCACTTGCTGCCCTCCCTCAAGCCCCTTCCTCCAGGTGCCAAATGGCTGATCAGCAGCCCCGCCAAACAGCTGTTTGGCAGCTGGCTGGAGGCAGTCCATGGACGGCAGAGAGCAGCAGGTGGGGGAGCTTTGCAGGGGAGTTGGAATGGGGATAGGTGGCTGGTGGGTGTGGAGCACCCTCTATTTTTTTCCCCTATGGGTGCTTGAGTCCTGGAGCACCCATGGAATCGGCCCCTATGATTGCTCCAATTGGGGAGTGCAAGGATGGGGAGGGGAGAGAGCAGGAAGAAGAAAAAAGGCATTTATACGCCACATCCCTATTTATCACTGCTGCAGTTGGAAAAAGGCAGGGAGAGAGAAATAGAAAAAAATGGAGGCATAAAAATCCATGTTGGGGTTTTACACAGCTACCCATCACTGTAGTCTCTGTGCAACTTACACAAAGCTTCCCCTGCCCCCACACGCTCTCATTCAAGCACTGGGCATGACACATCTTACATAAGGCTTTTATCTTCTGCAATATAGAAATAGTGTTCTTAACCTAGCTCAAACACCACTAAAAATTCTGGGCTCAGTCATGGCCCCCATACTTACAGTTGCAGTTAGAAGAGCTTCTGCACTGCCTGGGTCGAGCTGAAAGCATTATGCCAGCAGGACCCAGAACAAGGCATGTCATCTCCAGGGTTAGAGAGTGGAACATATGCAGCAAGGGCCTGCAGTGAGTATCTAAAAAAGTTAAAGCACATGCCCCCGCTCTCCTCCTTGCAGAGCAATTCTCTAATCACCTGCTCCCGTGTAGTGTGGTCAGTAGTAACACTCCGATCTTGCATTCATGGAGCACAGGCAGTCACAAGAGGTGTGAATTCTGCATCGCCAAAGCCAAGAGTTTAAAAGTTGAGTCGGGGCCCCCTGCCCTCCCTCCTCCAAAAAATCAAGGAATTAGCTCTACAATCATGAGGTTTTTTATTTATTTATAGGCCCGTTTTCCCATTTTTGAACTTACCCAGTGTGGATGTGAGAATTACGCTGCTGCCAACTCTCGCAAATACACAGTAAGTAATGTGATTTTGGACCCTGTTGCAGGATCTCCTGATAGAAGACAACTGAGATCAAATTACAGATTTGTATACAAGTCCTGCCTGATGGTGCAGAGAACTTACAACTTCTTCTCAAACCCCAAAATTCCAATTAATTATTATGCACACACCTCCACCCACACACACCTTCAGGAATTTCAGAAGGGAGCCAAAGAAGAGGAAAGTACAGGCAATTTTCTCAGAGATATTTCTTGTCCCATGGGCAAGAAAAGACAGACAACAGAAGCTATTGGAGGCAAACAGCTGGCTAGGTAAGTGGTGTAAAATAAATGGCTTAGGTTTTGTTGAACATTGGGTACCTTCTATATGGAGAGGAGGTCAAATGACTTGGACCTCTCTCTCACTAGGAGGGGACCCAATCTTTTGGGTAGCCAAGGGGCAGTTCATAGCCCCAGCACCTCTGATTTGCTGCATGAGTTATGAATGTTAAAAAATTGCTTGAGCCCCAGCACCTCTTTCATGGCAAATTATGAACTGGCTAAGAGGATAAGCACAGTACTATGCTAAAACATAACTCAGACTCAAGGTAGCATGAATGTAAAGAATCAAGTCATCAAGGGATGTAAAGAGAAAACATTCTTCAATTGTCTATATACAACAGCTAGAAGCCTGGGAAATAAACAAGAGTAACTAGAAATACTCATTTACAAAAAGAAGTTTGATATGAATGGTATTACTGAAACCTGATGGGATGATTTTACATGACTGGAATGTTAAAAATCACATGAATATATCATATTATGGAAAGAGGAGGTGGAAGGGGAGGATGGGTAGCACTCTACATTAGAGATACCATTACCTTTTTTTAGGTATTACTGACAATTCAGAAGGACACCATATGGAATGCTCAGCAATCAACATATTAACTGATAAGTCTGGGGCAATGGTGAGGATGTGCTATAGACCACCAAATCAGAGGAGAGGACAAGATAAGTAGCTTCTTAAACATATCTATACAGTGTAGAAAGAAAAAATATATTATCATGGGAGATTCCACTCTGAGAGACATGAGCTGGGGATCTTTGAGTTTCAAAAAATTAAAGATATCTTTCTAAACACACAAAATATTGCAACCAGCTCAGGGTATTCCATATTATAACGCATTCTGATATATAAAGATGAATTGATCACTGAACTAAAAATTTATGGTTGCCTAAGTGCAAGCGTTCACAACCTAATTTAATTTGTTATATGCAAACAGAAGATAATCCCAACTATTTAAAAATTAAAAAATTATATATAAGAAAAGGAAAAATAAAGAAGCTGATAGTAATTAGAACAAGTCAACAGTTATGAGATGCAGATATCTGATAAGGATATCTAAAGATTTCAAGGAAATTAGTAGGTCCAATAGTGTTAAGGGCAATGAGAAGAAATTCTTTAAATATATCTGGGGAAAAAATGAAATTCTAGTAGTGGTTTTGGTTTGATACTAGATGCAGATGACAAACTGTCAATCATGATGCAGACATATTCAGTACACATTTCTATTCTGTATTCAAAAAGCAGCAAGATGTATTCACAACTAAAAGTAATAATGAAATACTTTCTATTCCTTCAGTAACAAGGAAGGGTGTTAAACAGCAGCTATTAAAGTTAAACATTTTTAAATCTACAAAACCAGATAATTTGCACCCAAGAATATTAGAAGAATTAGCCAAGGAACTCTGGCCCATTAATGCTGATACATTTTGGAACACTGGGTAAGTTTCAGAGGACTGGGGAAAAGCTAATGTTATACCAATATCTAAAACGAGTAAACAGCATGACCCAGGAAACTGTGAACCAGTTAGCCTCATATCAATCCTGGGCATGGAAAGGCTAATCTGGGGACACAGTAAAGATTATTGATAGCATAATTCATGCCAATCAACATAATTTTATGAAAAATGAATCTTAAAGAAATTGCAGGGGCCTCACTAGTCTGGTTGTGGATAGTAACTGTTGACATAATATTTTTAAGTTTCTGTAAGGCATTTGATTTATTATACATGACAGTGATAAAAAATTAGTATGATACAGAATCAAAGACAGAGCATATTATGTGGATAAAAAACTGGTTAACTAATAGATTGCAAAAAGTAATTCTAAATGGGGAATCATCTCCAGTAGGGATGCTTTTAGTGGGGTCAGATAGGGATCTATTCTCTGCCCTTTCAATATCTTTGATGATTAACTGGAAGAAAATATTTTATTCTGCTCTCAGATTAATAAAGCCAACCTTCAGTGACTTCAGTGGGAGTATTTGAGGACAGAGCAGGACCTTTGATTTTCCATGGATCAATGTTTGTGAAACTGGCTGTTCTAGGATTGCCAGATCTACAATAGTACCAAACACACTCAGTACTTCCACACACACACACACTATATATATAGATATATATTCTGATCTCACCTACATACAGCAAAGGGGTTCCACTCACCCCAGGTGCACCTCTTTGCCACTAGGTGTGGGAATTAGAGTGAGAGCTATATGGCCCTCCCTGCTGTCAGTTGCTTGCACTGTGTCCCCTCTTGCTCTCGGTGACTCACAGTGTATTGTGACTCAGCCCTACAACCAGGTCACTATATAGCCCCTCGCAAGTAACAAAACTCCCACTGGACAAGCTATTCGAATGCTGACAGTTTTCTAGTTCTCCAGGTCCTGTGCCATTTCCCCAGTGGCTGGCAGGGGAACTCAGGCCCTCCCTATCTACTGGGTTCCAGGCCAGGATCCCTGTAACCAGCAGCTGGGATCCATTCAGTCCTACTCCTTATTGTTGTTTCCCTGAGTTTCTTCCTACCCTGCCTTCTCAGGCTTTCTTCCCTGCAGGTTCTCTGGGCTACTCCTCCTTTCAGGACCAGACTCTCAAGGCTTATTCACCCCATGAATGTCCTTCTTACCACCTCAATGTTCCTAGAGAGTGAGTGCAGACTCCCTCCCTTCAACCTCTTCCTGGGCTCACTTCCTGCCTTTTATACCACTATCCAGCTCCTCCCCCAGATGGGCTTTGTCTGCAATTAGCATTTATCAATCCCAAGCATCCATCCAGGTGCATCCATAAGGTTAATTGGCCTGTTTGGCCCACATTAACCCTCTCAGGTCTTGTGTGGGTTAGACATACCATCACACTCACACCCATGCATGTTGTATTTACTGTTAAGACAGACCATCTATGTGCTGATGGGTGCACTGGGCACAGTAGTGAACAGACTGTTTTTACTGTTTGGGCTATTAAACCAGTAATCTCTATCCACTGGGGCACCACACTAGTGGGGACTGGCACAGTTGGGGACCCAACTGAATCAAGTAAAATCCTGCAAAGTAGGATGCAACTGCTTAACTTTATTCACTGTGACTAATCACAGAGACTTCTTTAAAAAGTAATGTTTGCTTTGGAGGACTCTGCTGGTCCTCTTCATCTTCCCTACTGATTGCTAAATACCCAGAAGACCCTTCATATAACTAACACTACGAAAAAAATGACATTTTTTTTCTTTTCTTCTCTTCCCATCCCCCTTGTAGTAAAGGCCCTTAATCATTTTTGCTGCTCTTCACTGAATCCCTTCCAGTCTGCCTACATTTTTCTGGTTTCCAAAACAATGACCCTATCCTAGGAAGCAGTGGAACAGGAATCACCACTGGAAGGTTTATATTTTCCTAAAAAGGAGCTTCCCAACCTTCTTAGTAATATGTCTGCAATATCCTTGTCAAAGAGGGCTCCTGGCCCTGAAATATGAATGGATTAGAAAAGAAAATGTCTTTACTTAATCATGAATCTCTGTCTCTCTCCCCACCTCTCTGTCTCTATCATCTGTGTTTTAGCTACAGTTGCTATATCATGAGGTGTGGGTTGATGGGACATTAAAGTAGGTTGACTTAGATTTGACTAGTACTGACTAATACTGACAGACTTCCCATTGATTAGATTTCAAGAGACATTGTTGCCACTAGTCTAAAGAAAAGAAACCTTGTGAGACATGTTTGGGGCTAGCAAAGTTCTGGCAAGATTAATAACATAAAAAGAAGAAAGGAAACACAAGCCCAGCTGACACAGGCAAGGGAAGTATTGATCTCTAACTAGGGAGAAAAATGTGCTGATAGATTTTACTGAAGATGTGCATTCTGTGACTTTAGTAGACTATATTTAAAAGCATTGGCTAAAGTATCTTCCCTCAATTAAATTAAACTACATATATAACAAAATCATACTATACCAAGAGAGAACCTCAAAACAGACTGAATAGCAAAGCCAGCCCTCAAACTTTTCCTTTCCCAATTAGTTTAAACTGACTTCATAATTCAGAGTGAATAGACTGAGTTCTGTTTCACTGACTCCAGCATTTTGACTTTCAGGAGTTTCTATTATATTGTTTAATTTTATAAATTAGTGCAAAGAAAGATGCATTTTATTTATCTTACAAATCAGGAGACTTTCACTATATTTTCACATGCTAACTATGTCAGAGAGTTGGGTAGTGACTGAGAAAATGGCACCTACAAAAGTGACAAGGGTTCCTTTTAAGCACCCAGTACTTTAACTGAAAAGCTTCTCTCATTTTCTCCCAAGTTGTGACTTCCTCAGCTTACCTAACTGTTGACATCTCAGAGTGGCAATTAAAGTTAGCTAGGCTCTGTGCAGCTTTTTCAAGTATACAATATGCCTTTCAGAGTGGTAACCGTAAAATCACAACAGTCTGCAAGCAGTCCTTTCTAACCAGTGTAGGGAGTCCTATATAGAATCTTGGTGCTAAATGGAGCTGTCAAAGTTATAACAAATTACTGTTCTGACACATTTCAGAAAATAAAACAGAACAAAGTTAGTGTCTAGTTATGTATTGTTTGGATTAGATATCCTGTGACTTACTTGATATTTGAGCTTGGCAAATATTACAAAAAAAAATTCCCACAAATATTCACTCAAATTTTGTAATTTCTGATTTTCAGAAATGCTGGACACCTGCAACTAGCCTTTCCTTCTGTGGACTTCTGGATTTTCAACATCTGTGAAAAGCAGGGCTTTTGCTTTGTCTGCTAATGTCTCGTTTGTATGTACTTCCCATTTATTTTCATGTGACTGAGTTTTACAAATCAAAAGTTTTGCAGGAAGCACATTTCAAAGGCACATATGCAAGTGTTCATGGAAACTGAATTTACAGCAGAAGTCTGGTGCCTTTATCAAATTGGAAAACAGAAACAATACCATGTGATTTATCTAACCAAGCACAACTAAAACACAGTTTGAATAATGAATGTTGAATACCTGTTGAACAGCAGTAGAGAACTGCTCATGGTCAAACCACAGTGTTAAAAAATACAGAATAAATGTGTTGAATACTATTGAATAATATAATGAATAAATATGAGGAAATTTGTATTTTTCTGGATATGCTCTGAGCAGAAAAGAGGCCAAATTCATTAGGTAAATTACTTATTGAAAATTATTCACTCGCTACTGCTTAGCATAGAAACTCTGTAAAATATACTGTGTCCAATAGAGAAGTAATCTAGTAGAGAATATTGTGTCTAGTAGGCTATAAAAGAATGTTAGGAACCAGGATGTAGGCAGTCTTCCCTAGTAGTCAGAGAAAGAACAGGTCTAGTGGGCAGAGCAGGCATCCAGGTTGGGGGAAGGAAAGTGGGCAGTCAGAATCAGAGTCAGCTGCCAAATACCAGATCCAGAAGTTGAGTCAAAGTTGGAACCAGGAATCAAAGCTTGGGGTCAAAGCCAGGGTCAGATGCCAAATGCCAGAGCCAAGGGTTAAGCTGGAGTGGGTAGAGGGGGGTCAGAGCCAGGAACAGTAGTGGATGGTCAGGAGCCAGGCATAAGGGCAGGAACCAGAGGAGAGGCAAGTGTGAGGCATGGAGTAGGAACTAGGTGGGAACTAGGAGTGAAGGCAGAGGTGAGGGAGGAGCCAAGAGCAGAGCAGAACAGGAAGAGGATTGGGGGAGGTAGACAAAAGCAGGGTCTGGCACAGGAGCAGCAGGGAGTCTGCACAGTTGGTCAGAAGGCCCACCGAGCTCACTTCCTGGCTTAAGTAGTGGGAGTGAACCAATCAGGCAGCTGCAGGCCTTAAGAGCTCCAATAGGACCTCCAGTAGGGCCTTATCTTCCAGGATTGGCAAGATGCTGCATCACCCATCTCCCTTGGTGGCAATGAGGGAGTGTCCAGGTGTCCATAGCATCAGGTTTTAGAAATGAACCCTTGGATCCTGACAAAGAGCCATTTATACAGACATTTCCTCACCTATTGAACTTTGAAGGTTGTTTTTTTTCATGTGTGTTTATAGAGAAAGTTGTACATTTTCTGTCAGATGCAAACCTTGCCAAAGTTATGCATGTCTGTAGACTGAATTGCTTCAATGCACTGTAGTTGAGGTGACTCCTCAAGACCTTTCAGGCACTTCACATCCTAAATCACAGTCACATCCATAACCGAATCCATACTCATGGAATGTGAATTTCAAATTTGCATGCATATTTGCACGGAAAGTCTTAGCACACTCATCCAATCAGCAAACAGAAAAATACCATAAGAACATAAGAATGGCTATACTGGGTCAGACTAAAGGTCCATCTAACCCAATATCCTGTCTTCCGACAGTGGCCAATGCCAGATGCCCCAGAGGGAATGAACAGAACGGGTAATCATCAAATGATCCATTCCCTGTTGCCCATTCCCAGCTTCTTGCAAACAGAGGCTAGGGATATCATCCCTGCCCTTCCTGGCTAATAGCCTTTGATGGACCTATCGTCCATGAATGTATCTAGTTCTTTTTTGAACCCTGTTGCAATCTTGGCCTTCACACCATCCTCTGGCAAAGAGTTCCACAGGTTGACTGTGCGTTGTGTGAAGAAATACTTCCTTTTATTTGTTTTAAACCTGCTGCCTATTAATTTCATTTGGTGATCCTTAGTTCATGTGTTATGAGAAGGAGTAAATAACACTTCTTCATTTACTTTCTCCACACCTGTCATGATTTTATAGACCTGTATCATATCCCCCTTTAGCCATCTCTTTTCCAAGCTGAAAAGTCCCAGTCTTATTAATCTCTCCTCATACGGAAGCCGTTCCATACCCCTAATCATTTTTGTTGCACTTTTCTGAACCTCTTCCAATTCCAATATATCTTTTTTTGAGCTGTGGCGAGCACCTCTGCATGCAGTATTCAAGATGTGGGCATACCACTTGACTTATTTGACCAGTCAACATTAGATAAGAACTAATCAACACAGCTTCAGTAGTGATTACTCAGAGAACTCTTCATTCTGAAAAAATAAAAATTCTTCTAAATTTGTCAAGTGATTTCAAATAACTAATATTCTATGAATGGAAAAAGATGCTAAATTTGTTGCATAAATCATCTCCTATAACTTATTACTTCAGATGTAGTGACCTTATTCCCTGTGGTTTAATCTGGCAGTCAAGAGCAGCTGGGAAATTCAGGCTAACAGTGTCTATATTTGCACATCTGGGGCTTCTTGGAAGGGTATTCCGAACAGAGGGCACTCTACTCTGGATCTCATTCCCCACTTTTGATCCACAGTGCCCAAGTTTTTTTACCTAAAGGGCTTCTACAAATCTTATCTCTTTCTCCAGACATTTTTGAAGAGGGCATATGGGTTTGTGCATATGGGTATGATTGACTGGGAAGTTATTTTGTTTCTGTTAGTTAACAATGGTTTGGATGATGTTTAGTGTTGATTTTTTTATGGTTACCTAGAGGCTACTTTCTAGACACATTATATACCTGATACAAAGCCCACTGAAGTCAAAGGGAGTCCTTTCATTGATTTAAATAGACATTGGATCAGGCCCTATATAAATGGAAATAATAAATCAATGAAGAAAGCCAAAACTAAACCAAATTTGCAAAACCAAATTCTGGAAGTGAATGCAAGGACATCTATAATTCTGAATCTACACTCAGGATAGCTCTTGAGATGAAATAACACAAATTAAGCTGACGATAAATTCCTCACAGAAATTAAATGTTTAAATTATGTTAGCAATGTGTTCTTCCTTTTGTAATACTGCTGCATAGTCATATAATCATAGTGGAGACGAAAGTCTGTAATCATAATAGCATCCTTGCATTTGATAGGAGTAATAGATGGGGAAAAATAGAAAACATTTCAGGCAGCAAATATGTCATCTATGTCACCATATGCGACTAGGGCCTAGTAGATTACATTCTTTGTACAATCATTACTCAGTGAGTGCCTCAATCAGACTACTCACATTTTAATTTCACTTTGATTTAATTGCAAGAATTGTAATTTGAAAAGGAATTATCGGTATGGAATCCAATAGTATTTTATCTTAATTGCGGCTTATTTTATTCCTCATGTCCTCTATTCTCCTTTTCCAAGGATGATGAATAATTGATTACGTGATCTGCCACAATTATCTGATGAATAATCAATGGTATTCAATCAATTTGTTTAGTGATTGTACTTTGTAATTTACATTTAAGTAAAAAGATTAAGATTTTCTGCATGGTTAAATAATGAATTATGTTTAAATAATGTTAAGACTGTAATGCAAAGCAACAAAAACTAATCAAGACAACATTAGGACTCATAGCTGTGACATTATGAAGATGGAAAAGGACAAATAGCGTGTATTTGGAATAGAGTAATATTCTTAACTTCTAAACAGGCCGGCTTCTTAAAATCAATATTTGGATATTAATTGTAAGTAAATGTAATTTAACAACAAAGGAAGAAAAGATTTGATGGAAGCCTATAAATATTGTTTTGCTTAAATACCTATTTTTACATTTTTTATGGTACCTGGAGGCCAGTGAAATGTATACGATGGGGAAAGGATGACTTCTAGTTGAGACAAGTTTAACATAATTTCTACTGGTTTAGCCAGAGGTAGTCTCCCTTCTTTCTGATAACTTAATAATGTTGCTCACAAGATACTTATCTTCACTAGCTAACATCCTAGCTGCAATTCACTACTGGTGAAATTCCACAAGTGGAAATAGTTAGTGTAAAGAAGGCACTGGTCTTTTTATCACTGTATTGTCTAATAACATACCGATAGATGATTTCAGTGAGAAGTGATGCTTTCTTATCTGTCACACAGAGGACATGACAATACTGTACAGGGAGAAAATATCTGCTCTTACCTTCCTCCCCCGCCCCATTTCAACTTCAAGTGAGACAAAGGGAGGCAGAGACAAGAGCTTATATCCCATCTATCATTAACTTGAAAAAAATTCCATGTTGAGACTCACCTATAACATTTGGACACTGTCAGGTTACAGATCATGGTCTAAATTTTATTCTCATTTACACTGCTATAAGTCTAAAGTAACTCAAGTTAACTTTACTGGTGTAAATCGACATTAGCTGAGAGCAGATTGTGGCGCCATATAATTCTGAACAATAAATTCCCTTGCTTGTGTTACTGATCTGAAATTGTTAAAACTGAAAGGATTTGTAATCTTAAACATTTCAGATGTTTTTTGCATTTCACTCATCTTCAAAATAGACTGGTAAGTTTCACTTTTTGCTTATATTTAGTTTTATGTTGTGGTTGTCTATCCCAGAGGCTGGGTTGCGAACACTGGGTCAGTTCATGCCTCCTCCATTTGCACATAAAAGGGATCCTCTGCACATGGATGTCCTTTCTTCTTTATGAACATGTATCTTTCAACATGTGACAGCACACTGGAATGCGAGACATTCATGATCACTTGAGGAGCAGGATACCACGTTACTAGTCTACAAAACAGCTATCAATGGTATTCTGATGATGCTTCTAGAACCAGGGGGGAATTCTGGGAGTTTAGCCTCTACTTCCACAATACCTGTAGGTTTACACAAGACTCCCAGAAGGCACTGAGCAAATGTCACCAACAGCTGGAACTCTTACCGGAACTCTAGGATGTGTTCCCAAAGTTGCTCTTGAAGTCACTGCAGCTAACCCAACTGAGTAGAGTACCTAGGGCAAAACAGCAAGTCCAGTAAGCATGATTGATACTTGTCTGTAAGATAAACAATGCAATTTAGTTTTCATCTGAGCCAAGTTGTCCATGTCGATGAGACCCAGAGGAGATGGCTGGGCTAAACCACCAAGAGAACTGATGAGTGAGCTTGTTGTTGGAAATGGACAAAAGAAATAAATTTGTTTAATGAGAAATAGAATTTGAAGATTTGTGCCTAACTTGGCACAGGGCCGGTTTTGTTCAACATCTTTATCAATGATTTGGATGATGGGATTAATTGCACCCTCAGCAAATTCACAGATGACACTAAACTGGGGGGTAGGGATAGGGTCCAGAATGACCTAGACAAATTGGAGGATTGGGCCAAAAGAAATCTGATGAGAAATCTGAAGTCAAAGGGAGTCTTTTCATTGATTTAAATAGACATTGCATCAGGCCCTATATAAATGGACAAGTGCAAGTGCAGAGTCTTACATTTAGGAAGGAAGAACCCCATGCACCGCTACAGGCTGGGGACTGACTGGCTAAGCAGCAGTTCTGCAGAAAAGGACCCAGGGATTACAGTGGACGAGAAGCTGGATATGAGTCAGCAGTGTGCCCTTGTGCCCAGTGCCCAGCTAATATGCCCAGTGTGCCCAGAAGGCCAACAGCATATTGGGCATATTAGTAGGAGCATTGCCAGCAGATCGAGGGAAGTGATTATTCCCCTCTATTCGACACTGATGAGGCCACACCCGGAGTATCGCGTCCAGTTTTAGTCCCCCCACTACAGAAGGGATGTGGACAAATTGGAGAGAGTCCAGCAGAGGGCAATGAAAATTATTAGGGGACTGGGCATATGATTTATGAGGAGCGGCTGAGGGAACTGGGGTTATTTCGTCTGCAGAAGAGAAGAGTGAGGGGGGATTTGATAGTAGTCTTCAGCTACCTGAAGTCGGGTTCCAAATCTGGGATACACACAAGAAAGTTACATTATTGGAGGTTTCTGGTAATTGGTTTTGATTTCATATAAACTTCCTGTTACTTCTTCTTGGAGATCAGAACACAAAACCATTGGATTTTAATACATACTTAATGAATACATAAATCTACTTCCATAGTGGGCAGTAGGCAGGTTATTATATAAACCATTACTCCCATGGGACCACTCACAGGAGTAGAGGCTTGCCGATAAGCAGCAAATACATTGTGACTATTTCAACCCTACAGCTTATAAGAACAAACACAACAAAAACAAAACAAAAAAAACCCACCTCCCCAGGCAGTCATTTAAATACCCAGGCTTCCACAACCTATAGTTAGAGGGAAGCTGGAACATAAAGATGTATCTTAAAACTGCATCTGCCTCAGCTAACTGAAGTCATTTTCCAATTACAAATATTTTTAAAGTTTAATTTACTTTCCTACCACCATCTGAAACAGGAACAGAAAACATATCGAAAATAGCCCCAGGCAGTCAGAATAATTCATCCAGTGATGTCAGTGACATTTAAGAAGGTTTGGAGGGTTCTGTATTTTCACACATCAAGGAACTTGGTTTTGTATTTTCTGTACTTGCACATCCCTATTTTTGCAAAAAAAAAATTGTGGTTATAGTTAGTGTACGGTAGTGGGGAGGACGTTATAAAAGAAGAGAGAGTGGTGGTGACTTCACAGTGTGCTGCTCCCCTTCCTATGGAGACCCTGATTGCTCTTGTGCATGGACTATGCAGTTGGGACTCCAGACTCAGATTCTGTGGTGATGGGCACTGATGTAAGAGCTTAGATGGATAAACAGGATAGGCATTTTGGGGAGCAATCTCCAAGGAGCAGTCATTCTTTGCAGCATGCTCTGCTGATAGCCCAGCAGATTTCAGTGGTGCTCTATCCAGTGTTAACTCCCCATACCCAGAGTATTGTGTCCAGTTTTTCTACGCTCTGTAGATAAAGATAATCAGTGGCAGCAGGGTAGGGAGCCAATGGCAACATGATACCATTATAAGAGGAGTGGCATGTGAAAAAGTGGGTCCACAATACCAGAAGGAAAGGTTGGTTCTTTTCAAGATCCATGAGGTCAGGTCCTAACCAGCCTGAGGATTGTTCCATCCGAATTGGTGTGCCCCCCGCCCCCTCCAAGAACACGTGAATCTCTCAAGAGCAATATGGGTCCTGAACAATCTGTGGGCTGCCCTTTGCGTCCATGACTCCCTACCCTTCCCCTGGTTCTTAGTATTTCCAACCACAAAAATTAAAAAAATCATGAATTTCTCTTTCTTCCCCACCCCTCCCCGATGTCTCAGAAGCATCATAAACCCACAATCTCCAGCACCACAGCACAGACTTCTTCCACTTTAGCTACTGAAACAACTGGTAGGTAGGAAGCATGTTAGTATCCTTTGTGTAGATATGCCATAAAGGGTGACACAACAAACACTTATTTGTGAGAGCACAGTGGGATCTTGGACATCAGGATTCCTGTTGTCTATGGTTGGGTCTGGTAGCCAAGTGTGGGGCAGTGGGTACAGACAACATAGCCAAATGTTACAAAGCCCCGGTTTGTGTCATCTGTGGTAACTGAACTCAGGCTCTTTGGATGTAAGAACAAAAGATGTTGCCATTTGAGCTAAAGAACTATTTTTCATAGCATGTGTCAATGTTCCTTCCCCTCTCTGAACTCTAGGGTACAGATGTGGGGACCTGCATGAAAACCTCCTAAGATGACTTTTACCAGCTTAGGTTAAAACTTCCCCAAGGTACAAACTATTTTACCCTTTGCCCTTGGACTTTCGCAGCCACCACCAAATGTTTAACCGGTTACTGGGAAAGAGTTGTTTGGAAACGTCTTTCCCCCCAAAATCCTCCCAACCCTTGCACCCCACTTCCTGGGGAAGGTTTGGTAAAAATCCTCACCAATTTGCATAGGTGACCACAAACCCTTGGATCTTAAGAACAATGAAAAAAGCATTCAGTTTCTGAAAAGAAGAATTTTAATAGAAGTAAAAAGAATCACCTCTGTAAAATCAGGATGGTAAATACCTTACAGGGTAATTAGATTCAAAACATAGAGAATCCCTCTAGGCAAAACCTTAAGTTACAAAAAGACACAAAGACAGGAATATCCATTCCTTTCAGCACAGCTTATTTCCTCAGCCATTTAAAGAAATCATAATCTAACGCATATCTAGCTAGATTACTTACTATGTTCTAAAACTCCATTCTTGTTCTGTCCCCATTCTGCAAAAGCATCACCCAGACAGACTCTTTGTTTCTCCCCCGCTCCAGCTTTGAAAGTATCTTGTCTCCTCTTTGGTCATTTTGGTCATGTGCCAGCGAGGTTATCCTAGCTTCTTAACAAGTGAAAGGGTTTTTGCTCTGGCCAGGAGGGATTTTAAAGGTGTTTACCCTTCCCTTTATATTTATGACAGCATGTTGGCAGTAACAATCATAAACCCCCACATATGGTTTACCCAGTGGAAGGTGACCAAAAGTCATACACAGCTCCTTTACCAGAGTACCTTATAGAAGGGGCATGCCAAATGATGTGCTTGTCAGTAACCCACACTGACACAGTGAGTAAGTCTACCCGCAAAAGCTGTGTGTGGGCTAGCCTACTGAGCTAGCTTGAATCCAGCTAGTGCAGGTAAACAGTAGCAGTGAAGACAGCAGGGTGGGCTTCAGTGAGTAGGTAGTACAAGCCTGGCACAGACCTATAGATCTGGATTCTAGCTAACTTGGGTAGGCTAGCACAGCTTTTGCTGGGTAGACTTCCTCACCATGTTAGTGTAGGTTACACAAGCACATCATTTGGCATGCCCCTTCTATAAGGTACCCTGGTAAAGCAGCTGAGCGCTGGCTGTGTTACGTTACAGATACGGGTTCTAGTCTCCTCTATGTCTGAATTGACCTTGTGCAAAATCTCACTAGTCATCTCTGTAAAGTGGGATAATAAAACATGTGAACAGCAGTTAGTGAAAGAGCAGGAACTAGAAATGATGGTGTCCTGGCTTGAAGCTCAATGTATTTTCTCATAAGCTTAAGGGGAAAGTGGGTGGGGGGCAAAGGGAGTGTCTCTCTCCATTTCAAAAATCATATGCAGCCATGGAGCATGTCATGTTTTTTGCAAGAGCTCCTGCAGCAGGGGCCAGAAATCACATTCCTCATGATAAATTTATGGCAGTTGGCAACACTGTTAAGTGTAATTATATGTTTACTTCCAGTATATTTTTCACACACTAGATGTTCCTATGAAGATAACAGAGTTCCATACAGGACATGGTCTCTGGTAACCAAAGGCGACAAAGTAGGAATCTAGCTGCACAGAAGCCTGTTTGTAATTTATAGTTGTTTTCTTTCATAAATGTTTAAGATATATAATAATACCAGCATAATCTGATGCTAGGGACTCCCTTATATGCATCTACGTCTTATACCTCCCTCCAAAAGGCAGGGGGATGACATGAAAAAATGATCGAGCCTTAGGCTGCATCAGAGGTGTGACAACATGAAAAACGTCAAAAGGACCAGTACTGAGAATGCAGGAGACTAGCAGCCATGCTGAGAGATACATTAAGGGATAGGATGATTCTGCAAAAGAAAAAAACCACAACCTACGCCAGCCAGTCTGAGAGCCCTGGTCAACAGACACAGGTTCGAGTTATGGGACTAAAAATAGCCCATTTGGGCTCTGAGATCCAGAGAAGGGGGTGGGTCTCAGAGCCCAATCTCCAGCCCAAGTGGGAACATCTACACTGCTATTTTTTACCCTGCAACATGAACCCTGCTAGCCTGTCATTTGACCTCGCTTCTAACACTCACTGCCGTGGGGTTTTGTGGGAAAGGGGTTGGAGTTTTTTGTTTTCTTTTTGCAGTGTAGATGTACTCTAAGACAGTGTTTTGCAACAACTGGAACGTGGACCGGTGCCGATCCACAAGATGTCTCTGAAACAGTTTAGGAAGGCAGCAAGCCGGTCCCCAGTATTAAAAAGATTGAGAAACACTGCTCTAAGACAGGTTTCAGAGTAGCAGCCGTGTTAGTCTGTATTCGCAAAAAGAAAAGGAGGACTTGTGGCACCTTAGAGACTAACCAATTTATTTGAGCATAAGTTTCGTGAGCTACAGCGCTGTTAGTCTCTAAGGTGCCACAAGTACTCCTTTTCTTACTGCTTTAAGAGAGTACTAAAAGGTTGCGGGGACATATCCCAGCCCCTCCAACAGTGTTTGCACTTCTGGCCTGCATTTTTCCCCTTACCAATGGTTGCAGGGATGTAATAACGTGTGCCCCTTTTTCCTGCCACCCCCCACCCACCCCTCCACACACAAGTATCTGTGTGCCAGGAGAGATTTCTCTGGATCTCATGGAGACGATCTACCTCAATCTCTTTAACAAGACTAGAGTACATTTCCTAATGTGGCTAAGACATGGTTTGTTTCTGTCCACACAGGGAAAACCAAACCCTGTAATAACACTGTTAAAGTAACATGATAGATTTTGCATTACAGGTAGGGCCTCAGTATGGGTAAACCCATTTGCAAGCTACCCAGACTACTCATGGGGTTAAATGGAAGCTAAAAGTTTATAGCTTAATGAGAGGCATTTGTAACTGAGTGTAATATAAACAGATATAGGACTTAAAAGGGTGCATTAGTCATAAAATCTTTAGGAGCAAGATAGCCCAACAGTTCATTCCAGATTCAGATCTGTTAATATATGACTGTAAGAAGAACCATAAACAAGGGTTGCCATTTAAAAGCAAGCAACCTTATTTCCTATATAATCAGAGCTTAAAGTGGGAAGAAATAAGTGAAGGAAGCCATGTAATGCTGCAGCACAGGTCTGAATGTGCCTAGATATTACAGAGATAAGCATTACAGAAATGCTTGAATGGATGGCATGAAGGAACGTAACACAAGGCAGGTATAGTAAAATGGGAACAAACAGTACTGATCAGTCCTCATCAACTGTTCCTTCCTTCTTTTACAAAGTATTTCCGTTAAACGTCTATTTAATTTCTTCATCCTTCACATTTTTCCATAAAATAGTACAAATGGTTTTGGGTTTGGGTTTTTTTTTTTCATTTTGGGAGAAGTGCTGATGTTCATTCTGCTGAAACAAGTGCTGGTGACCAGCTCCTGTGAGTTTCTAGGGGTGGGTGTGAGGGGGCAGAGACAGATGTCTTCATTTTCTTTTTGGATACACATGTAATTTGCAGGTGTTTATATTCAGAATTAGAGAAACCTTAAAAGGATCTGTTCACTTGAGCAATATGATGTTGATCCTATCTCCAGACAACATTGAAACAGAAGAGCAAAACATGGATATTTACACTCCCTATTAAACTTTATAATTTCTTTTACAAGGTTTAACACCACTGATAATAAATATCTAGTCTAGGATAGCTTTCCCATGAGATGTTACCTTTTTATTTTTTCAGACATGATAAACTTATTTTGACCAGATTGACTTCCAGATGATCATACACACTCCCTAACAGTGGAAAAGCAAATGTAGCTGAAATCAGGAAAGAAATTTTGTCATTTTTAAACTTCAAATTGTTCTCCTTTTTGGAAAGTCTATAAAGAGACACTGCCAGACATGTATAAATCAAAATTTAAGTTTTACATTAAAACAAAACCACTTGTTCCTCCCATTTGTATTTATAAAATCAAATATTAATAGAAATTCATTCAGAATGTTGTTTTTTTTAACTTAGTAAATTTCAGTTTGGATTTAACTATTTCCCTGTAATGTGAGTGAAGGATAACTTTAAACTGAAACTGACTATAAACAAATGTAAAACTGACACTGCTATTTTTGGCACCTTAGAGACTAACAAATTTATTTGAGTATAAGCTTTCGTGTTGCATCCAATGAAGTGAGCTGTAGCTCACGAAAGCTTATGCTCAAATACATTTGTTAGTCTCTAAGGTGCCACGAGTCCTCCTTTTCTTTTTGCGGATACAGACTTAACAGGGCTGCTACTCTGAAAACTGCTATTTTTATTGCCCAAACTGTGTGAAGTGAACGTAAATACATAAAAAAAAAGCATGAATGCTGAAAATTAAATGAGATTTTAAAATATCTGAAGTGTTATTAGTAACATAAGTAAATTTGTTTTTAAAATGTATGCTAATTTACTTAACTGCCAGTTTAAAGTCTACTGTATTTTTTAAAAGCTGATATTTAGTTATCTATTGAGATGTCATACATTCTGTACTTCGATTTTGTCTGTAATTTCCAGCATGAGCTAGAGATAGCTTTGAAGTTGATGGCAGTTAACATGGAATTTTAAAGCATTCCAAACATCCTCTTCACACAGAAAAGGGAATGAAAAATGACTGTACCACGCTCTCCTGCCTCTGCCTACTACTACAAGTAATGTTCCACGTCAGAGACAGTGATGTATTTGTGGTCGAAATACGAACACACCCTCCCCCCCCCCCCCCCAAGCAAATTTAATCGCACTCGCACATCTCTGCATAGATCAGTGGAAAAAGTTTTAATTAACTTTTTCTCTCGCTAAGTGGATGCTGGAGGCACAGAGACGAGTAATTGGCTGCAGAGCCCTGTTTGATCAAGGGAAATTGGGAATGTGAGTATTTCCCTCTTTTTCCTGGCTTTAAATCCGTCAGCATCATTTGTTAAAACAGCAACAACAACAACAAAAAAACCGGGAGGGGAAGGGGAAGATTTTGCACTTCAGATCTTTCGCTGTGCCTCAGTGAACTTCAAATGCCAGCTAACATTCCTCTTGCTCAACTTAATCACCAATGTATTTAATCTGATTACACCCAAAAACCCATGCCCCTTGAAAGCACGCTAAAACCACACACACGAATCACGAAAAGCACATTCTGCGCCTCCCCGCCCCCCACTCTGCAAACCTGCCCTGCCTGGGATCTGCGTGGACTTCCGAAGCCTTCTCGGTACCAGGGAATGGCCTGTCCTTCCCGGTCAGCAAATCCAGCCCTCCGGGTTTTCGGAGCTGCCGGCACCCCCAGCGCGGCGGCGATTGGAGAAAGCGGCCGGCTGCAGCCAATGGGCGCTGTGGAATGCTCATGTCACCGTACCGGGCTGGCAGCGCCTGAGCCCCGTCAGGGAATAAGGGGAGAAGCAGCGGCGCAGCTTGGTCACTTCTAGCCTGACACGCTCCCGCTCCCCGCAAACCCTTCCCTGCTCTCTGCGGGAAATGCGTCTCTCCAGCCTGCACTGACTTCCCTGGGGTGCCCAGGCAGAAAGGAGCAGCCAAGCCAGGCTCCCTCCAGGGGATACTTGCCTCCCTTGCTCTAAATGTGACTGGTCCTTTCCCCCCGCCCAGGAATACCTTGCGGTGTTTCCCAAGTCCTTCTCCCGGAGGGTAAGTGGCAGCTCTGCTTCGCTCTCGGAGAGAAGTGCGGTTTTGTCTGTATGAAGCGGGACTGTTTGCATTAGATTCCCACTTTGCAGTCTTGGGGGCCGAGGGGAATGTGCTGTGTGGAATGTCAGCCCCCCCAGGCTCTTGTCACCTACAAATGTCTCGAGAGACTTAATTAGTTTAACAGGACCCGAAAGGTCGGAGTAGAAGCGAGGCGACTAACTTAGGCAGAAAGCAACTAGTGGCTGCCCCAGCCTAATATCTTTAGAAGCCTGCCGCCTCAGTTTGTTTCCTTAAAATATTGTCTTCGAAGTGGTGAGTTTTTTTAGCTTTCAGTGCTGTTTTTTTTTAAAATTTTCTATAAACAGTAATGAAGTAAAAGCCCAAATCTGTTACTTATTAACATACCTGGGACTCAGGATGCAGCGCGAAGTTGTTAAATTTCTGCAGACGAAAAACCAAACAGATCTTGGTTATTGGATTGCCTAACCTGGCACTATTGTGTATGGGAGGAGGCTCTGGAAGATTGTCCACAAACTTGTTTGAAGAGTCTTAAATGAGAGGGGAAATAATTTGGGGGCTGACACCATACTGAGTTATAATTTGCCCAAGTGGAATCTGAACTAGCACTCCAAATACATGTATTATTAGCTTGAATGTATGTGTGTGCCCTGCATGCAGAACAACAAACAAACAAAAGCAAAACAACAAACTGTGAGGGGACAAAAGGGAGCAGAAGATTAGGATTTTATCTGAGGTTATTTATATCAAAGTGTCTCTGTGATTTATGCTTTACTTATTCATTTAGTTCTACACACACAGACATGGTTGTGCTTACATTTTATCTTCACACATGTACATGTTTTGGTATACAGAGACAGTATAGAAATGTGTATTACCACTGCTGTAGTGTGTGTGTGTGTGTAATTTTAAATATGTTAGTGTATTTTGTACAACTGTAGCATAGAGAGCTCCGTCTCTCTTTATAGCACCCAAGACTATAGATGGATGTGAGTTTCAGAGTGTTTGCCTGACTCAGGCTCCAGATGTGTGAGCTCAGCTGTTGCCTGTCACTTGGGTGACAACTGGTCTTTTTCCACTAAGCCTTTGCTTTCTCCATTATCCTCAACTAAGTGTCAATGTTTCAGTTCCCTTCTATTATCATGAGTGTATTCCAGTCCCATGGGACAGGGCAACCTTGTTTGGCTATCCTCAGCATGCAATATGTCTGCTTTCAGACTCTCTTCCATAGGAAAAAAACAATCTTGTGACAGCTAGAGAGAGACATCTAAAATACAGCCCTAACTTAAGCTAAATATTCTGCCTCAAGAGAGCTCTGAAGGGGTGATGAATATTTGTCAAGCCTTTTTTCTCAAACAATATTTACTCCCACCAGGGGATTTTAAACATAAACAGCAACCATTTATCTTGCTGTCTGGTTGGGTTCATTTCAGTGTGCCTTCAATGTGGTTTCAGCTTAAGGTGGCGGGGTCTGGTCTTGGACAGGAATCTGTCATTGTACCCCAGCTGGGGACTGAAGAAAGCAAAATAAAGCGCTCTGCTAGTACCAGTGTCTCTAAATGCCATCAACTAGAGAGTCAGGAAACTCAGTGGGGGATATTTTACAAGCTCTCCAAGAATGTTTATACAGAGGATTTAAAGGTTAAAAATGCATATTCCCTACATGTGAAAACTAAAAGGTGTCAAAAATAAATGGCTAACATTACTCCCAGTTCAATTTTCCATGCTTAGTCATGTAGCTGAAAACTATGACTTTTAATTAACAACTTTTCTTGCCTATTGAAAATTCAGAATGTCTGTCAGTTCTAACAGCAAAAAGTCAAGATGAGCTAAAAGAGTTTATCATGTTTTGTAATCAAAGATCTATGGAGCCATTGTTGTATAATAAAGGGTGCTGTACTGAGTCAGCCTGGTCACCCGCATAAAAATTGTAACATCAGCTGCGGGGGGGCGGGAAGGGAGAGAGAAAGCCCTTACAGGGTTAATAGCTGAACTATTAAGATTGGAGTCAGATGTGGGTAAAAGCAACAAGGGAGTCTGTTTTTTTCCTAATATCCTGGAGTCTGATAACTCTGAAAAAGGTAATTGTTTAAAAAAAATCTGTTTTGATTTAGAATTTTTTTAAAAAAAGCAAGATGAAGTCTGCATAAACAAGAGAAGATTCTAATGTTTCGAAAGGCTAGGAAATGGCTAGAAAATTCCAGTCAGCTTAAAAGTAAAACACTGAACTGTGCGTGGATTTGTCTTGCACAAATACAGAATTTTGTTGATTTCCCTCTTCTAAATAGTCCATTCTCCATCTTAGTGGCATAAAGGATATCGTTCAGTGTTTGTGAAAGAACAGTCTGTATGCTGGAAAGGTTGTCTTTTCTAGTAGACTAGTTAATTATAACTTTTAATAAGAGTGGATTTAGAGTATTTGCCTTCTAGATAAGTTTTGCAAAAAAGAAAATGTAAATGGTTTGAAGAGTATAGGTAGTGGTTGCTGTTATATTCTAAAAGTTTAATAACTTATATGTAAAAAAGATGCCTGAGGAATGACTTGGCACACTAATGACCTAACTTCTCTGTTTGGTCTGTCTTCCCCTCTGTTTTTAGAAAGAGATTAAATGAGTTTGGCATTGTTCATTTAATTGGCATATGAAAATCAGATGGGTTTTACTCTGTAACTATTTTCCACTGAAACACTGCATAAGATAAACTTGTATGGAGTTAGTTCCTATTGTATCTTTGCCGAGTGATTGGCTTGATCCTTTCCTAATACCTTGGATGAAGATACAAAGATTTAAAGTATTTTCCCAATAGCATGGCATTTACAGAATATGGTGATGTTGGATGCTGTACAAACTACCTAATACAGAATAGATAAACAGACCAACTTCAGGTAAACACAAGAATTCACTAAACACGGTATCCAGGCAACCAGAGCCATGATATATGTACAACTGAATTAATTTTTTGCGACTCTTTTTAAGATGTATGAAAAAATATTTTTGACCACTTAGTGTTGTCTTGGACTTTTACCTTGTGTGGCCGACAGGTAAAGACATCAATGCCTCTGCCTAGAGATTCATGAAAGAACAGTCTCCAAAGCCATTGCTCCTTTATATTTCAATAATAAAGCGATCACTTCATAAATATTTAAGAGAATCATTCTGTGGTCAAGTGTTGCCTAAGGTGAAGGAGAATAGCAACACAGTATCTTTCCCTTGTTTCTGAGCAGGCTACATAATGACTGCTTGGCTTTTTTATATCTTGAATTTATAACTTTCGTAGAAGGGTAAGTCAGCAGTATTTGATTTGGTTAGCCAACATTAACTATTTTCTGTTTACAATCATTCTAAACTGAGGTAAACTTGAGCTTAACTATAGTTCATTAGTGTATTCTAGTGATAAACCATTCATTGTTAGGCCCAGCTACTGGAAACACACAGATGAGTAGCTCTTACTTGCATGCGTAAGGCCACGTCTACACAGCCAGTGGTGTGGCTGTGCTGCTGCACCAATACAGAGGTGCCACTGCTTCACATCTGGGGAAGACGCTCTATGCCGAGGGAAGAGAGCTCTCCGTCAGCGTAATAAAACCCACCTCTGCGAGCGGCAGAAGCTATGGGCTTGTCTACACTGGCAATTTTCTCGACATACCCCTGAGCGCAGCACGTTTCAGCGCTGTAAAGCGCCAGTGTAGACAGTGCACCAGCGCTGGGAGCCTAGCCCTGCGTGGAGGTGGGTTTTTTAGAGCTCTGCCGCGACCACACGAGCCATGTGAAAGCACTGCCGCGGCATTGCTTTAGCATTGCCAGTGTAGACTAGCCCTGCATCAGTGGGAGAAGGTCTCCTGCCGACGTAGTGCTGTGCACACTGGTACTTATGTCAGTGTAACTTATGTCACTCAGGGGTGTAAAAAAACCACCCCCCTGAGTGACATAAGTTATGCCAACATAGGCTGTAGTATAGACACAGTCCAAGTGTTTGTAGGACTGAGGACTTATAGTGGAAAGGACCAGGTCTGAAGGAGAGAGCCGTAACTCTGAGTCAACCTTCTCCCTTCCCCCACCTACTGACTGAGCAATGGTGGGAAGAAACATGTTTTACAAGTTATAGCACACTGATGTCATGACATTTCTGGCAGAGATACCAAGATAGACTAATCAGATCACTTTACTATTTGCCAGAATTACACAGTTTTTCCAGAGACTGTTCTTTTGTTGCTGGTCCATAGTCAAAAGATATTTCCAGTTATTGAAAAAAAAATTCTCCAGGGGACTGTAATAATTCGTTCTGTGTCTTTGTATTGTTTGCTTGTTTAGACTTCACTCTAAACACATTAAACTCACTTTTCTTTAGCCTCTAGAAAAATGGAATGATTGCTCAGCATGAATTGATTAGCCTTTTCAAGGGTTATTTTTCTACAAGAAAATTTTAAAATATACAAACTGAATTAAAAATCTCAAGAGACAGAGGCATGAGCCAACACAAACATTTTTAAATACTTATGTAAACTAGCAAGCAACTGTCATTTAGCTCTTCTTGGAACTCTGCCTACAAGGGTCCATTTGATTTTTAAATGTTACCATAATGCTGGTTCAAAATGTTCCTGAAAAACAACTGACCAATCCAGCTGAGAGTGTTTTTCTTACCAGTGAACCTGTGGTAGACACTTTTGAAGACAAGTCTTTCATTTCCAGTGGATTACACATCAACAAAAGGTGGAGCTGTAGCTGTGTTATTTCAGTTGTTCTGGTACTGAAGTCATGTATTCCTGTCTAAGATTTGTGTCTGAATCGTTGATTTATAGCACTCTGTAACTCTTGCTGCTTTGTGTGCTTCTCTCCTTCATTTTTCCTTCTCTCTTCCTCTCGCTCTCTAAGAGTGAAAATTTGGCAATAATCTGATAAAAGTATTGCATACATAGACCTACAAGCACTCTCCACGCATAAGTTTTATTCAGCTGTCCTTTTATCTGAGGCACAGATCCCACAGCTTGCAGTTACGGTCTTTGACTTTAGTAACAATTCTGTATGAAATGTTTTCAATTACACACACTATTGGCAGCATGAAGCAACTGCATGCCAAAAAGCATTTCCAAGTGCCTTCCAAGAATCGGATTATGATTGATTTTAATTTAAATAAAAGTTGTTTGGTTTCTTGTGATGTTTTTATAACACCTTTTTCAATGTTGTTGTTTTTATAATCTTGTATCAAGTAGCCACAATATACCATGGTATCCGGGCTTGGTTTCTGTGACTATCACCTTCCAAATCTAAGTGCACTTCTAACCTTTGCACCACTGCATGGAAAAGTCAAAGTTGTCCATATACAATATAATTAATGGGCCATATTGAACCAATGGCTCCTTAAACATCAGTGGTATATTACAGTCCAATGTGCTGTTTAGTTTTAAAAAGAAAGAATATCAGGCTAAAGATATGATATGATCAAGTCCCTTTACAAAAATTAACTTTTTAAAAGGAATCCATATTGCAAATTATCTTCATCTCCCAAGATGTTGTGGACAGCTGGTCACTAACTATAGGTGTTTAAAATACAGTAAAACAGGATTCTGAACACGTGGTATAAAGCTTTGTCAGATGGTCTGGAATTCTTACACCTGTCCTCGTTTTAGGGCACTTTTTTGTTCTAAAGACGGTCACCATTCTTGTTAGTAAATGTGTTTTGTAACTTTTTAATTTTAATCAGAAACTTAAAAAAATCTGCTAACATTAGTCAGTGAATCTTTAAAATGACCCATGCCATAGAAGTTATTTTTAATCTTTTCCATGGGAAAATGTGAAATACTTGATCTGTTTGTGGAGCAGTCTTGAAGAGATGTTTTATAACAGGAGCACAAACTTCCTTTGACACTAACACTATAATTCTGCAGCTTTATCCATTACACTCTGATATTATCTTTACATTAATTAAGTCCTTTTGTGAAAGAGATAGCACTAGCTCAGTGAGAGATTAGCCTAGCCACACAGTCACTTGCTCTCTACCAGCTGAGCACACTGGCTAGCCAGACAGCTGCTCCATCCATAGCTCAGTGCGGTGGTGACACATGGTAACTATGGTACAAATTGAAAGCTTTTTAAAAACCTTCATGTGTGGGTCAGCTCATCTAACCACAATAAAAACTGATTTTTTTTTTTCATGTACATACTAAAAATGAGTAGGCTATGTTGAAAGCAAACCGCTACATAAGTTTTTGGGGAAGATTTTTTTTTTTTCCTGCACTCAAACACAGCATTTTAATTCCCACAGTAATTTTGCATCTCAAAAGTGCATGCATTCTATATAATTACTTGCGATTAAGCCGTGTTCAGGAAAGTTAGATCTTCAGAGGACCAAATGTTGGTTTTTTAGTAAAAGTATAAGTTTCAGAAATTGGGATGATATTTTTCAAAATTGTGATTAAAAATACTGCATATAGCATATGCTAAGAAAGAAAATGACTTTTTGTGAGAATGACTAATACATATGTCCAGGCCTGGAGAGAGAGCGTGGATGTGTGTGTGTCTGCATGTGCACACATACAGATTGCTAACCAGGGTATAGTTCAGTCTGGAATCTTGTTAGTGAATCTCAGATGTTTCTTGTAGCAGGATACATGTGTTCCATAAGAATTTTGAACTGCTTTCTGACGCGTGTTCATCATAATGATGGTATGGATAACTTCATTGTGAGAGCCCTCTGACGTGTTTGCAAAGCTTAGAGAAAGAATCTAAGTGATAAATACTGAGTTCCCATTTATCCTAGGACTGAAGTGATTTAGCGCTCTGTGTATGTAGAAGGAGGAAATAAAATATACAGAAGATATGTTTATATTTAACAGAATTCATCATATAAGTTTCTTTGTGCTCCTTCTATAAGCCTAAACAGCTTGGCAGGCTAATAGCCAACAAAATGTCCTCAAGTGCTGCCAAATGCGTTGAAAGTAAACCAGACTTTCCTCTATACTGAGGTCCTGGGAACTTACTTTACCTTCAGCTTTTAAAGATATTAATCAGTAAATTGCCTTGCTCTTCCTACCGTCAAACACCCAATGCAGGTTTGGGTCAGAGTAGGCATCTACTGTGAAACACTAGTTGAAGAAAATATGGTGGTTTGCCTGGATGGACGTTGAACAGGAATCAGTGATCAGGTGACACAGATATAGATTAGATTATAGATATGAAGGAAGCTCAATGTGTACTAAATTTGCAGACAGTGTGAACTGAATGATTGGGTATTTTGCTTATCTAAGCAATGTGGTGAGTAAGAAGGCACCTCTCAGGATTGGCTCATGTACTTCCTACAGTGCGCCCCCAAGTCCCGCTGATGGCACTCAACACCTCAAGGGCGGTATCCAGCGCCTTGTGGGATCAGGCCCTGGAAGTGTAAAGGCAGCATGTATGTATGCATGCCATCGCTGGGACTTGGGGATACAAGATTCCAGTGGCATCTGTAATGCTTCCTTCTCATTAATCTAAGGAAGAATCCTATATAGTTATGAAATGATAGTGAGGAGGCCTGGGAGAATGTACAATGCTAGAAAAGACAATGCAACCTCTTTCCTTTAGCTCTTAGTACACCTTGTTCCTGACAAACAATCTTATTATATAAAGCCCCAATTCTGAATCTCTAAAGCAGAAACGAGGATCCAGAGGCGCTACTGAACTACTTAACTTGTACACTGCTTTAGAAACTACATTCACTTTAGTGGAGTTTCACTGGTGTATAAATGGAGTAACTCAGCTATGAAACAGGCCTAAGTAGCTCTAACCTGTGCAGTAGTTTTGTGATCGTAATTCATTTAGACTCTTCCATACTTGATCTCACTTACCCTTGATCTCCGCAGGTGAAAGGCTGACAATTATGGTGTTGGTGCCCTAAAATGGAAATCTTGAAAGATTTCAGAATATCTCATCCTGTCTAATCAGGGAGTGAGCCTTTATGGGACACAGTTTTTCCTTAAAAGAGCTCTCACACCCAGCATTGCCAGCTCTGACTATGAGAGTCTTGTGGTAATTGCAAAAATAATACATTTTTAAAAATGGCTTTAGCTCTAAAATAATGAGGTTTTTAATCCCATGAATGTTTGGGGCCTGACGCACAAATTTTGAACACTTGGGCAATACTGCTTATCCAAAGCTTTCAGACTGTCTGACTGGAGCCTCTTCTCCTGTCTTCACTTGTGGCGCTGCCTGTTTTGCAGTTCATGAACTTATCTTTTAACTCTCCCCCTGAACTGTAGGAATCATGTTTGCAGTGTCCTTTTAAACACATAGGGCTTGATTTGCCTCTCCCAAAGACATAAGTCGGAGTAACTCCACCGAAATCAGTGATGGAAAAGCCATGCAAAACTGGATGAGAGAGAATATGGCATCCAGTTACTATTTTTAAGTATTTATGGTTAATCTAAAACTGCTTAATGCCGTACTCTGACTTTATTATGCAAATATTAGTTTCCATACTTCTGTCATACATATTTCATTCTATATAATGAAATATATAAACAGTGCTGGAAATGTTAGGAGGTAGAACATCTCTGTATGACTGCCCTAGCCAAAAAAGAAGGAAAAGGGAGGCAGTATTTAAACACACACATGCACATTGAGGTGGTTGTTGTTGGAAGCAGAGAACGTGAAAGGAGACTCGACCAGTCATAAACTGGGTGGTAGCACTTTGGTGGTAGCATTTTGAATTAATAGCAGTTATCGTAATGACTTACTTTGGTACTAATCTGCCAATTGTATGTACTACAGTTTCAGAAATTAATAGCTAGTACTGCAATACAGACACGCTAAAATAGTTACTGTACTAGGATCTCATCCAGCAGAGAGTCAGCTGCGCTTACTTCCGTACAGAGTCCCAAAGGAGGGTAACTCTTGAGACTGTGTTGGAGTAACTATGTGTGCAGTTGTAATTCTGCGTATTGTGCCCCTTTCTATCACTTTATTAGCTCTCTTCTCCAACAATTCTGTCTTGAAACGGCTATGAGTCAGAAGTGATGGAGCACTACTTCTGCCCAAATAAAAGCACCATAGAGTTTGCTGTCTCCTTACATTTCACACTCTTATTTCACATAGACTTTTCTATAATTGGAAAACTTGTTTTCATCTTCAGACTCTCTCTGAGCAGTTAAATGTAGAAGTGACTGCTGAACATCTACAAAAATCTCACCATTGCCATAAGTTTTGCTTGATGCTGCTATTTGTGTACTTTTTGGCAGTAGACTATGACCTCAATAGAGCATCAGTACTCAAATCACTGACTGGGATTATACAGCAGTGCTATAAAAACCTGTTCATGCTAAACTATGACTTGTGCATGTGTGTGTTTAAAAACACTCACCTCATTCATTAGTCACTATAGCAGATTCAAACTTCACCACTAGTTAGTTTTTCAAAACTAACATAATATACCTCATCTAACTGAAACTTTGCTTTGATTGCCCGTTTTGCCGTTGAAAAATAATAAAAAATAGTCATCTTGTGATTGAGCTTGGAGAAGATCTATTGGTAAATTTGAAAAGATTTTTTCTCTAAAGTGGCAAATTACAAGTGGACTCTATGGCACAAGAGATGACACACGGTATTGCATCAAATTTTATTTGCATAAAACCAATATTTGACATACAAAACCTAGAAAATCAACAGCACATTATTCAGGATCTTCTCATTCACTCCTTAAGTTTTGACATAGTCTAGACCAGGAGTGGGCAAACTACGGCCTGCGGGCTGGATCCGGCCCCTCAGGGCTTTGGATCCGGCCCCTGGGATTGCCTCCTGTGGTGCCGCAGACCCCGCACCGCTCTCAGAAGTGGCCAGCACCACATCCCTGGGGCCTGGGGTGGGGCAGGGAGGCAGAGGGCTCCGTGCGTTGCCCTTGCCTCCAGGCACTGCCCCCCACAGCTCCCATTGGCTGGGAACGGGGAACCACGGCCAATGGGAGCTTCGGGGGAGGTACCTAGTGGCGTGGCAAGGGCAGCGCGCAGAGCCCTGTGCCCCCCCTCCCAGGGGCTGTGCAGGGGTGTGATGCTGGCCACTTCACGGAGTGGCGCAGCGTGGGGCCAGGGCAGGCAGGCAGGGAGCCTGCCCTGGTCCCGGTGCACACCGCTGCCACCCCGAAGCCTGAACCCCTCCTACACCCTGCCCCCCAACTTCCTGCCCTAAGCCCTCTGCCTGCACTCACACCCCCTTGCACCCCAACTCCCTGCCCTGAGCCCCCTGTCGCACCCCACACACCTCCTGCACCCCAATTCCCTGCCCTGAACCCCCTGCACCCCCATGCAGCCCAACTCCGTGCCGTGAGCTCCCTGTCACACCCCACACACTTCCTGCAACCAAACCCCCTGCCCTGAGCTCCTCCCACAGTCCATACCCCTCCTGCACCCCAGCCCCCTTCCTTAAACCCCCTCATACACTCCGCACTCCTCCTCTGCCCCAATCCCTTGCTCTGAGCCCGTTCCTGCACACCATACCCCCTCCCACACTCCACACTCCCTCCCGCACCCCAACCCCCTGCCCCGGCCCTGCATACAATTTCCCCATGTAGATATGGCCCTCGGCCCAGAAAGTTTGCCCCCCCGGTCTAGACTGTAGATTGATGTTAGGTGTAACTGAATGTTGCACTGTGTATTTCCCAAGCAGAAATCTTCTTAGGGCTGAGTATCTGTTAATAGAATATTTTTTAAAAATTTACCAAAACACTAGAAATGCAGGAAACTCAGACCGAAGCTTCCAACACTGTGTGCCCATCTAGGTGCCACACAACTGAAGTCTGCCTTCATGGTTATATGATTTCCAATTTTATGATCTCTAGTTGTATGAATATAACTTTCTAACGTATATCTGGTTAGTAGTGCAAGGGAAAATCCTAGTGCCCGGGCATTTGGTCCTCTTAGTAGCAAAGTCCATCGTTTGTTGACAGTGCTTCACTATTAGCTGGTATTTAGCTGCCTGGTATTGCAGCACCACGATGACGGAGCCTAGGCTGAGTTGTACACGTTGCGGTACGTGCAGTAGAACTTGCAGATGGCTCCTTTGGCGTGGAGTGGTGACAGGGAAAAGGGATGTGCCACGTGCACGCAAGAGTTTGTGGGGGTTTTTTGGTTTTCTTGCTGTTTTTTTGCAACAGAAAACTTACCTTAATTTGGGGACTGAGGTGTTTCTCCCTCCTATTTGCTATTGTTATGATTTTATTCCTACAGGGCATGCTAGGTGCTTCAAAGGAGACCTACCGGAAGACAAGTCCCTGCCCCAAATAGGCTCACAGTTCAAATGATGGACGTGACAGCCAAGTGAGAAAAACACCTTCATCAGAAGGAGAGAAACACAAGTTACAGAAATGATTAAGTAGTTACCTTAAATATTAACCTTGATGGCTCAGAGGTGAGGTTTCACTTTTTTGTAATGAAAGCCATGCTGTAGAAGTCATATTTTAGGAGTGATTTGTTAAGGTGAATATGGAGGCTCCGATAGGGGTTTTTTGGAAGTGACTCTCATGCATAAGGCACAGAATAGCAAGACACTTACATGTTTGTGTCTGAGAGAAAGAAAAGGAGTATTGAAGTGGTGGTTGTTGTTGGAAGCAGAGAACGTGAAAGGAGACTAGACCAGACGTAGATTGGGATCTGTGTTGTATGATAGGCCTTGAAGGCAAGGACAATGTAGAGCCAGTAAAGTGACTCAGAATGGGATAAGATGGCTGAAGCAATGGACTATTTGGTGTTAGCATTTTGAATTAAATGGATGGGGACTGGAGTTAGGGCATGGTTTGCATAAAAATTGCTATTGACTGTGGTGGTTCCTGCCTGTAATTGGTGAGACTCCCTCTTCCTCTCCTGCCTTTTCATTACTTGAGATGCAGGAGCCTTTGCCCCATAAACACACTCTCTTCTGGATATCTCAATTTCAGGGCTCTTTGCCAGTTAGATGTCACTTTCAGGCTGCACAGTCCATTACAAATCTATTCTAGGGCCTTGCCTAACTATTAAGCAGCAAGAGGAGGAAACTAGCTCTCTCCCCATGCACACTAAGATGAGCTCAGTTCAATCCTGGCTGCTATTTCAGTAAATAATTTCCCCATATATGGGACTGAGTGACATGAGATTTTGCCCCTGAAAAAGGGGGCACATATGGGCAGGCTCAAAGGCTAAAGCCAGCAGAACCTAGGAGAAAGTACCCTTTCAAATAGGGAGCAGCTTTAACAGATGCAGAACCTAACCTAAGGTGTGGAACTTCTGCCAGCCCAGCATTCAGAGCCCATTTTGGGGCTGAAATAAGCCCTAACATGTCTTTTAGGAAGTGAATCATTCCCATTAGTTTCTTGGGAACTATTTCAAGCTTTCTTCACATGGAACTTAGATGTAGACATTTTGAAAACATTACCCTAAACTTGTGACTGAAAATCATGCATATGTATTAAAAATATCACTTCTTTGGTCAGCTACCTCAAGGCCCCACACGTTCAGAGGGGTGTGGCACCCAGAGCTCCTATTACATTTAGCAGGTGCTTTGGGTGCTTGGCACATTTGAAAATCGGGCTCCAGGTGCACGTGCATGTTTCGTGGGTGTACTGTAGGGGAGTGATTTTGAAAATGTGACCCTTACAACGTATAGCTTTTATTTTGTAATAAATGTCAGCTAAAAACTTCTAACTAAAGCCAACAGACTATATTTTGTTGTGTGATTGTCTGAAAGCATATGCTACTTAACTAGATACAAAAATCTTGGGCTATTATAGAGTGGAGACTTAGTTTTAAATTATCATAAGAAAGATGGCTTATTTGTTTGAGCTCCATCTCTTGAACAAAGATGTAAACAAATTTTGGAGCTGCACTGCCAAGTATTATAATATTTTACTTCTGTATGTGCTTTTCATCCTAAACAAACTCCAAACTCTTTACCAATGCTCACACTTTATTCACTCCATAAAGCATGTGTCTGAGCAGCATCTGAATGCCATAGACTACAATAATGCAAAACATTAAAATAAAATTTAAAAATTCATCATAAATCAATCACCAGCCAGAACCAAAGGATCTGGCACGATGCAAACTCCATAGCTTTCAAGCAGAGCATCCCACCAAATAACACGTAGCCTCTCACACAGAGGCATTATGTCACTTACTATACAAGTACTGCAGCTGCAACACAGCAATACTGTGTCCCCACTCCTGCAAATAACAATAGAATCCTTAATGGTCAGAACCATATTTTATGCCTCATCTTAAAAAGAGCACATCCAATAGCAAACTCTTTCCACGCCCTTGTCAGGGCATTACTTCAGTACTAACATGGAGAGCAGAGTGCCCCCTACTACATCACAGTGTGTAATTAGACTTTGGAACTCATTGCCACAGGATGATGTTGAGGCCAAATATTTAGCAACCTTCAAAGAGGGATTGGATGTATATATGGATAACCAGACTATCTAGAGTTATAATAGTTCATGGCTAAGTATTGGAAAAATATAAAACTTCAAGTTAGTATTTATTCCTAGTGGTTAGAAATTGATTTTAGGTTGCAACCTTCATGAGGTTGGTGAGATTTTCCCACACCTGCATGCTATGGGTCTCTTGCACCTTTCCTGTAAGTATTGGGTGCTGGTCGCTCTCAGAGAGAGGGTATTGGACTAGATGGGCCACTGGTCAGATCCGGTAAGGCAAGTTGGATGAACAAGCATAATGTCCTGCAGCACCCTAGCTTTTCTTTGGAGGTCTTTTATTCAGGAAGTATTTTATTTTATTTTATTTGTGATAACGGGTGAGAGCAAGACCTGTGGTAGTGGAACTGGTAATTATTGATTTCCAGTGTAGCCCGGTTGATCTTAGATCACATTTTTTTCCACTGAAAGTTTCTCTCTTATCTATCCATCTGCTTTTGGGATGAGGTCACACTAAGGGAGATGGCATGAGGTAGCTTTTAAGGGCTATATTTCATTACATAGTTTGGCAAAAGTTAATAAATTATAGCTTTCCAGATTAATGACTTAAACACACTTTCTTCAAGTACATAAAGTACAATCAATTTCCCTTAAGTGTCATAACAGGCAAAACAAGAGTGTTTGTATATGTGGGAAAAGATCAGTTGTCTGAAAATGGAGCTACAAAATCCAGAATATAGCTTTGTCAAGAAAACAAAGCAAAGTATGCCCCATGCAATGCTGTTTAATGAAGAGTCCCCGTCAGTCAAAAATAGTAAACAAGAAGACACTAGGTGGCACTCTTAAACAAACTTGGAATGTGCTTATTTTTAGTGCAGTGCCAGTTATGTGAGGCTGGGGAATTGGGGAGAGACACTGACATTTTTAACGGTTCCTGTTGGAGGGGAGAGAAATAAAAAAACAATCTTAACCTAAATCTCTTCAGAGGCAGCAGAGAGTTGTGCCAGACAGGCTACAGAAAAAAATGGCTAACCTAGTTCCATAGCCTAAATATCATTTACATTAACACACTTTTTATAAGCAATAATGAGCATAAACAAATGGAATATACTACACACTTTTTTCCTGTATACTTTTTCAGAGTTTAAGCATGTCTAAACTTAGGTTTAACATGGTAAGTCCTAGAAATTAGTAAATATTAGACTTGTTTGGGAGGTTTTGCCCTTGACTTCCTTCAGTGGGACCAGAATTGGGTAAATGGCCTTAACTCTTTAGGGAGATGCATGTAGGCTGTGGGATATCGAGATACATATTGCACAAATCACAAGTGGGCAGGCAGGTTTTCCTGGGCCTCTCTGTACAGGTGGGAGAAGAAAAGCTTTTAACACTAGCCAGCCATGGACTTTCTTGCATATCAAAAAGGGTACCTGCCATCTTGGAGTTTTTCTGTTCTACTGTGACAAGTGGCATTATAGAGAAGTGGTGCTCCGGAAATCAACAGTAGAACTGGTCAAAACTCACAATTTCTGTCCTGTGGAAAATTCTGATATTTTTAAATTTGTTTTTTGTCCCAAATTGGGACAAAATATCAAAATGGAAGACGTAGTCCAGCAAGGGAGCCCCAGCCCTTAGAGAAAAGTGGTGGCATTAAGTACCCAAACAACAACTCCCCCGAGACACTGCAGAAGCTCAAGCAGACTCAGATTGATGTCAAATTGATCCAAAACAAAACTGTTTTGATTTAAAATAGACAAATTGAAGTGTTTTGGTGCAGGTTGAAACACCAAAACAAAACATTTCATTTTGATTTTGTCCAATGGAAAAATTAACAAAATTTTGGCAAACTTTAAGGAAACTGCATTTTCTGTCAAAACAGATGCTGTTTTATCATTTTCTCTATTCAGTTGGCATCAGTTGTGATCTTAGATTTTCAAGGCCTGATATGCTTGTGCAGCTGGTTACACACAGTATTTGAATTGTTTTGGAAACTGCATATATAGCATGACAGCCTGCCAGAGGCTGGAGCAGCACTAGCCACCCTCCCCTTCCTACACACACTTCCAAAGCTGACCTGGTGAATGTCTTCACAAACAGTGATCTGACAAAATGGTCTACATCCTTGAGGAGCATTATCAACTCCCATCCAATTAAAGACCAGAAATGAGAATCCCAGCTTTGCATTGAGTTTGCCATACATGGGTACCCTATGAGAGAGAGTATTTTTCTTTGTTTTGTACTAATAAAGTGCTTGGTATTGTACTATGCACAACAGTAAAGACAATTCCTGCCCCAAAGAGTTTACAGTCTAAAAGATTTAATATACAAAAGTGACATTGGTGAATAGCTTAAGAGTTTTGGGGTTTTCCCCCCTTCTTTATTCTTCGAAATTATAATAATTAAGAGCATGGCACAACAAGTGGGTTTGGAGGATAGGATGGCAGCCTGCTAATGTGAAATAGGGGTTATTGTTCTATTTATTGTCTCTTGAGCCCTGCCTCCCCTCAAAGGAGAGGGAACCAAGACCCAGGAGACCAGCAGAGAACACATGATCATGTTTTGAACATCTGCACAATTTGTTGTGAGTGGCATCTTATTTTGACATTTCAAGTGGGTGAAGCTTGGCTTGTGGGCAGAGTTTTCCCCCCATATTTGGATTCTGATTCTCAGCTGCTTTAGATCAGAGAACGGGGGAGGGGAGGAAGCAAATTGTACTGTGCATGCATGGAGCTCATTATTTAAAATGCATTGAGCCATATTTTCATTCAGAGTTGGCTTGTTACCTGGGTATCCTGTAAGGATGTGGGAGCTGCAAGTAATTTATGAGTATTATGTTCCATCTGTTTTTTATTGTGGTGATTACTGTGTGACTATCAGGGGTTAATTCATATGAAGGAAGATAGACAATGGTTTGATAAGTTATTCCACAAAATCTGAGACCATGCAGAAAATGAAGCACCTTTGAAGTATATCTCCACCATCCCTGGTGAGCTGTCCAAACCAGTTTAACCAAGCTCAAGAGACTAAGGGGAAAACAAAGGACTTGGTTGGACTTATAAAAGGACACCTTCCCTAAAAGGGGAAGTCAAGTGTTTTGAGCTAAGGTGAAACCAGACGCCAGAGACTGAATTGTCTGGGATATACCTACTTAAGACTGTAGGTAAGGTATAGATGTGGGTAGGTGTTCTTACTGTTAAAAACCATTTTCTGTGCTTATGCTTTATTGTGTTCCTGCTGCTAAGATTGAACGGTATTTTATTTTGAAAAGGGTGTTTTGCATTGTCATTAACCACTGGTCACAGCTTTTGTAGGCAAGACTCACAAGCACTGAATCCAGTTGGGCCTGCTGAGTAATTATGGTTGATTGACAGAGTGCTGCATCCCGGAGACTGTAAGAGTGGGGAAAATTCCAGGATTCCACCCGGAGAGAGTTGAAAGTGCACCTGAAAGGGTGCACTCAGAGACTAGAAAGGATTCAAAGAGGCAGCTAGCGCTGAACTGTGATATCCTTGTTAACTGGGGTTGTTTGGTAGACAAAATTAGTTCAGTCATTGCAGAGTTATGCAAGGACAAAATACCTGATTGGAATATCTGGAAAATATATGTGACTGCATGTGTGAAGTGGGAAGATTCATGTACAGAATTCAGCCAATTATACCAAAAGACTCAAAACCTGGGCTGAAGCTGAGCAGGCAAACCTTATAGGTATTGAAAGCATCTCCTTGGGTATATTTGTCCTAATGTGATTCTGTACTGTTTTAGTTAAAATATTCTACTTGAATACATTAATGTTAACGTGAAGAGATAAACGTGGGCTGCAAGATAAACTTTGTATCTGGGGAGGATGGCGGGGGGGGGGGTAAATGTGAATCAATTGGGCTATTTGGTCTAGCTTGCAATGCGGGGTTGTATGAAAATTCTTTGTTCAGTCTAATTTTAAATGTCTCATGTGATTTGGATTTCCATTGGTTCTCTTGGGGAAAGTGTTCCACGCTCAGTGTTAAGATGAATGTAGGAAAAAAATTTCCTAAAACTTAAAAAGGGATATATTTAGCATGAACAGGATGAAATTAAGCATAGGTGTCATCCTAAACAAATACTTTCCGCTTCTTTTTTACACAAAGGACATTCTCTAGACTACTTTCTGGTATTCATCCAAACACTAAAACTACAAGTACTTGGAGACAGTCAACATTGTTCCACATACACACAAACAACCTTCTAGTCAATGTTTAACTAAACCATTCCTATTCAGTTGTTTTTAACCTTTCCTTCTAAATAAATCTCCTCCCACCCCACCCAGGCTTGTAGTGATTTGTATTCTTCTTATCTCCTCTCTTCCAGGTGGTTGAGATCTTTGTGTTACCAAGGTATTCAGAACTGTATGTAGTATCCTAAATATTATCCATCTTTCTCTGCATGCCAGTAGTATTTTCTCCCTGGCCTCTGATGTGATACAACAGTAACTTAGATTGTAAGCTGTGTTTGTACAGCGCTTAGCACAGTGGGGTCCTGGTTTGTGACTAGGAGTTCTAGGCACTATGGTAATACAAACAATAATAATCCCCCAAATCGCAATGTATTTTTCTTCTTATTTCATTAATAATCCTCTATAATTTTTTCTCCGCTATTGCCTGTCTGACTTCTTTCATATCTGTGTTCTACTTTCTCACTATACTATTCCCTCCTGTTTTTCTAGATTGGCTCCATTTATTTCCTTCCCATAACTTCTGTAAATTCCTTATATTACTTCTGTCCTTTCTGCTCTTACTGTCTCTTTCCAACTCAGGTTCATAAGCAACATTAGGCCTCACTCCTGAAGAGTGACCCTACAGAGCCCCATTGACCTCTTTTTTTTTTTTTTTTTTTTTTTTGCTATAAGCTTTTACTAGTGTGGATCACTGTATAGTATCAGGGCCTTAATGTGCTCTTTTTATTCCTTCATTCAGATACTAAACAGAAGTTATGTAAAACAGGGTGCCCAAGGGGCACACCTTCCAACAACTTGATATCTTGGTGTGTATATATTAATTGATAAGATAGCAAGCTTGTCTTGTATAACTTTTTTTTTTCCTGTTCCACTGTCCTTTAGAGATTTACAGGGTTTTTTTCTCAGCATTTGTTCCTTTACTTTACTATGAATTAAAGTGGCTTTACCATACAGTAATTCATAGAAATCTAAGGCTGGAAGAGACTTTCAGAGATCATCCAGTCCAGCCCCCAGAGCTGAGGCAGGACCAAGTATACCTGGACCATCCCTGACTGGTGTTTGTCTAACCTGTTCTTTAAAAACTAAAAACTTCAAATGTTGGGGATTCTAGAACCTCTTTTGGAAGCCTTTTCCAATTAACAACAAGGGCCAAATTCTGCCATCCCGAATCCTATAAAATTCCCTGTGACTCAAATGGGAGTTCTGCTTAATTATGGACCACAGAAATGACCTGTGTATTTACTTCAGTCAGATAAGTACACAACAACAGAAGCCTTCCAGTATTTGCAGGTATTGAAGTTGGTTTTCTAATTATTATCTCATTACCACCTCTTCTGAAGTGATGCCCAAGCATTATTTTCTAAGCAAAGCATGGATTGTAAAAGAAACTTACTGACATAGAATCATGGAAATGTAGGGCTGGAAGGGTTCTTGAGAGATCAAGTGCAGCCCCCTGGGCTGAGGCAGAACCAAGTAAACCTAAACCTTCCCTGATAGATGGTTGTCC
This sequence comes from Chelonia mydas, assembly GCF_015237465.2. Lineage (NCBI taxonomy): Eukaryota > Metazoa > Chordata > Testudines > Cheloniidae > Chelonia > Chelonia mydas. The sequence goes on from NC_057849.1 coordinate 293,483,835, forward strand.
AGCCTATTCTTTAAAACCTCCAAGGCTGGGGATGACACAATCTCCGTTGGAAGCCTATTCCAGTGCTTACCTATCCTTCTAGTTAGAAAGTTTTCCCCAATATCTAACCTAAATTTCCCTTGCTGCATGTTAAGCCGATTACTTACCTCCCTTCAGTGGACATGGAGAACAGTTGATCACTGTCCTCTTTATAACAGCCCATAACAGATTTGAAGACTGTTATCAGGTCCCGCATCAGTTCTTTTCTCAAGACTAAACATGCCCAGTTTTTTAAACATTTCCTTGTAGGTCAGGCTCCCTAAATATTTTAGCATTTTTGTTAGTCTCCTCTGAACTGTCTCCAATTTATCCACATCTTTCCTGAAGAGTGGCACCCAGAACTGGACACAGTTCTGTAGCTGAGGCCTCAAAGTGACACGTGAAGTTGGACAATAATAACCCATCCCCAGGGCCCTACCAAATTCACGGTCTATTTTGGTCAAATTCACAGCCCTAGGATTTTAAAAATCGTTAATTTCATTATTTCAGCTATTTAAATCTGAAATTTCATGGTGTTGTAATTGTAGGGGTTCTTATTGTAGGGGAAGGTTGTGGTACTGTTACCCTTACTTCTGCGCTGCTGCTGGCGGCACTGCCTTTAGAGCTGAGCAGCTGGAGAGCAGCGGCTGCTGGCTGGGAGCCCAGCTCAGAAGGCAGAGCCAGCAGCAGCGCAGAAGTAAGGATGGCGTGGTATGGTATTGCCACCCTTACTTCTGTGCTGCTGCCTGCAGGACTGGGGCCTCCATCAGCAGCCGCCGCTCTCCAGCCACCCAGCTCTGAAGGCAGCAGCACAGAAGTAAAGGGTGGCATGGTGTGGTATTGCCACTCTTACTTCTGCACTGCTGCTGGTGGGGCGCTGCCTTCAGAGCTGGGCGCCTGGCCAACAGCCGCCGCTCTCCAGCCACCCAGCTCTGAAGGCAGCGCAGAGGTAAGGGTGGCAATACTGCAACATCCCTAAAATAACCTTTTGACACCCCCCCGCACCTCCCTTTTGGGTCAGGACCCCCAATTTGAGAAACACTGGTCTCTCCCATGAAATCTGTATGGGATAGGGTAAAAGCACATAAAAGACCAAATTTCACAAGGGGAGATCAAATTTCATGGTGCATGACACATTTTTCATGGCTGTGAATTTGGTAGGGCCCTAGATATTAGCCTTTTTTGCAACTGCATTGCATCGTTCACTCATATTCAATTTGTGATCCACTATAAACCCCAGATCCTATACTACCACCTAACTAGATATTGCCTTTTGTGCGTTTGATTTTTTTTTTTCCCCCTTGGCAATATTGAATTTCATCTTGTTTATTTCAGATCAATTCTCCATTTTGTCATGGTCATTTTGCATTCTAATCCTCTCCTCCCAGGTGCGTGCAGCTCCTCCCAGCTCGGTGTGATCTGCAAATTTTATAAGCATACTTTCCATTCCATTATCCAAGTCATTAATTTAAACACTGAATAGTACCGGACCCGGGATTGACTCCTGTGGGGCCCCACTAAATATGTCCTCCCAGTTTGACAGTGAACCACTGATAACTACTCTTTGAGTACAGTCTTTCAACCAGTTGTCCACACATTTTATAACCACTGGCCTCGGTTCGTCGCTCCAGGTCAATGGGGGCTGCTGGAAGCAGCGCGGGCCAAGGGATGTGCTGGCTGCCCTTCCCGCAGCCCCCATTGGCCTGGAGTGGTGAACCGCAGCCAGTGGGAGCCGTGATCGGCCGAACCTGCGGATGCAGCAGGGAAACAAACCGGTCCAACCCGCCAGGGGCTTTCCCTGAACAAGCGGTGGACTGGCTTTGAGAACCACTGATCTAGACTACATTTCCCTTGATTGTTTATAAGAATGTCATGTAGGATTGTGTCAAAGGCCTTACTAAAATCAAGATATAGCACATCTACTTCTTCCACCCTCCCCCATTCCACTAGGCCAGTAACCTGTCAAGGAAGGAAATTGGATTGGTTTGGCATGATTTGTTCTTCACAAATCCATGCTGGCTATTATAACCCTATTATCCTCTAGGTATGTACAGATTGATTGTTTAATATTTTATTTCAGTATCTTTCCAGGTATTGAAGTTAGGCTGACTGGTCTATAATTCTCAAGATCCTTTTTGTTCCTCTTTTTAAAGATAGATACGATGTTTGTCCTTCTCCAGTCCTCTAGGACCTCACCCGTCCTCTGAGCTCTCAAAGATAATTGCTAACATTTCTAAGATTTCTTCAAGTAGTTCATTAAGTGCACTAGGATGAATTTCATCAGGCCTTGCTGACTTGAATACTTCTAACTTAACTAAATATTCTTTAACCTGTTTTTTTTTTCTTTTCCTATTCTGGCTTGTTTCATCTCCCTTGTTGTTAATATTGATTGTGTTAAGCATCTGGTCCAGTTTTGGTAGTCTGTAGTAGACCCCTTCCATAGCATCTCCATGTTTCCCACACCACCTTTATCTTTTGCCAGAGACTTTCAACTGGTCTACCTCTCATCTCCTTCCAGACCTCAGAAGTGTATGTATTATTGACGCACAATACATCACCTCCTCCCTCCCCCTGCCCTCCCGCCCGTCCTTCTGAACAAGGAATGTCTATCAACATTTTTCAGTTGATCATATGTTCATTACTTCCTATTTATTCATATTATTTGTTAAACATAGACTTTAAACAAAGTTTGTAGTTCAGATAGTCCAGTGTTGTCACTGGCTTAGGGCATGGCTATACTGGAAACTTCAAAGCACTGTCGCAGGAGCGCTCCAAGTGTGAGTGTGGTCACATGTGAGCCCTGGGAGACAGCTCTCCCAGCGCTCCTGGTAATCCACCTCCACGAGGGGATTAGCTCTGGGAGCACAGAGTCTGTTTACACTAGTGCTTTAAAGCGCTCTGACTTGCTGCACTCAGGGGAGTGATTTTTTCACACCCCTGAGCCAGCAAGTTAGAGTGCTATAAAATGTAAGTGTAGCCAAGCCCTTAGTGTCCTTCATCCATTTTAATGGACTTCTCATTAAATCTTGTAGTGACAACAATAAGCCCAAAGCAGTAAACACTCTAAGGGTCTTGCTCTGCAAACACTACTTTACATGAATAGTCCCACTGATCTTGTAAATACTTTTCCATCTAGTGCTGTTAAGGAAAAGTTAGCACATGTGACTCCATTTTGGTTTGGCGCCCACCAGCAACCATCCATCTCTTCTTCCCTACCCCACCCACAGCAAGGATGATTTTCACAACAGAATTTATAACCTGCTAACTTTCAGTTAGCTAGATAATAGGTTTGTTATTGCTACTATGCCACACAGCGGGTGTGTGTAAGGAAATAAAATATTAGCTCAGAACAGAGTATTCCGATGTAAGTGAACATAGAGTTTGAAAGGCTGTTCACTTCAATCTGTGCCTGTTAGGTAGGGTCCTGAACCTCACAGTATTTTGTGCAGTCAGCCTGCATGGAGCTTATACCAGGATTGGGACCCAAGAACAGAACATGTGATGTAAATTCACTATTTCCAACCCCTGGCATTCTAAAATCCTGAATTGTTGTTGTTTTTTAATTACCTTTAGTTTTTTTTCATTTGCTTTCTGGTTTTGAGCCCCTAGGTTTATGGTTTCGAGATTGCTTTTACAGCCTTGAGGACGAGCAGCTGCCTTTTTTATTGTTTTTATTTTAAATGAAAGCTGAAATTCTCATGTAATCTTCCAATTCTAAGAGCTGGCATGTGAAGAAAACACCAAATACTGTGAGACTTGCTATGAAAATCATGAGAAGTGGCAACAGTGAAATAATTGTGCTTATTGCATGTCATAATGTTTCCAGATAGCATAGGGATTCTGAAGAATTATGAATTAGGGGGCAAAGTGTATTGACTGTAATAAATAATTGGCTTGATTCTGAACAGGGTTTTCACTACCCTAAGCGGCAAAAAGTATAATATCTTGTCAAATGAAGTGCAACTTTTTTTTTAAAAAATAGTGTAATAAGAGTCTCTCAAAAGTGACACTTATGTCTCACAAAACTTACTTTATAATCATCTTGGACTATGTACCCATGAGCTCATTCTGTAAAGCACTTATTAGCTTGCAGTAAAAGTATAATGGGTACCTATTGTATGCTCCTAAAAACTGGAGTTTGGCCTCATGTGTGACAGTTTTCACATTTAACAAGAGTGAAACACATTGTTCAGACCTTACGCCTTATTCATCAGGCAGTCACCCGGCATGAAAGTTGCTATAGAGAAATACTCAACTTTGAGGGGCCCTGCTTCCCAAGAAACTCTGCACAGCAATATAAAGTCAAAATGTATGACTTCTATCAGATGGCAGAGAACTGTGAAATATATTCCTGATTCACAAAGAAAGCATCTGAATGCAAGGAAGTTATAAATAGGGGGACAGTAAAGGGGTATGTTTTCGGTTCCAACATTCTGAATATAATATTTCAACAGCAATCTGAACAATTCTCTAGGATTCATAGCACTGCCAGCAAGTAGCAGTTGACCAGGCAGCATAGGTAATTATTTTCTTGGTCTTGACCTGTATGTAATTTCAGCTGCTGGAAATACCTCTAAGGATAAACTTTGTTTTACACTGTTTTAAATAAAAATGAATGCCAACTTTCACAAGCAAGAGGATAATTTGCTATTAGTGATAAACAATTAAAACATGTTGGTTTGATAAAGTATAACCCTTGAGCCACTTCCTTACATGATCTCTTGAATGTCTTCAAAAAGTTTCTCCAGCTTATCACATTCTAATCTTATTTGGCAGTATGACACATGCCTGGAGGGGACTAAAAACTGTTTTTTCAAAGACTTATACCATTATAGTCCTCACAAGGCTAAGGGATCCTGTAACATGTCTCCTGGGTCTGACTACATAGAATTGCTGTTTCTTTGCACACACATGCATACATTTTAAGAATGATTACACTCGTGCAAAAATCTGGGAAAGCATGAAACATTTTGAGGCACAAACGTAGTGTTAATGCAAAAGGAAACAATCATGTTGCTTATATATATACAAAAAATTGAACATTACCTTTATACAAGTAACTTTCAGAACAAAACTTTTTCCTAAGGGTGTGTGTTTAAATGAGGGAAATATACTGCTAGTAGAAGCCATAGTTTACTCTCTCATTTTTAGGACATAGTTCACATCAGTCTTTGTTTTTTGTCTTGTTCTTTCAACAAACAGAAATCTCACTCATAACTCAGATATGCTGATATTAATTAACTCAAATTTAATTCTGGAATGAAAGATCATAGGGTCTTCCCAGACATTTGCTCACATTCATCCTTCATAAGAGCTTTATTTTAGCACTTTGCAGGTCCAGCTACCCGACCAATAGTAGTATAGCTTTTGTTTAGATGAACTTTACTACTGATACTCTGAGAACAAAAATGTTCAATCTATTGGAAAAAGGAATTTAAAAGCCAAATTAAAACCATGACCTAAAAAGCACACTGGAGGGTTTAAATGATCAGGATACAACTAGAGCTGATCAGACTCCTTCAATCCTGCAACCCTGCAGAGTATTTCAACATCTTGGTAAAAAAAATCAAAAGCACTCTGTTCTGAAAACCAAAAATTTCAATTTGGAAATGTCTTTTCCATGCTCATGGGAGTTGTAGTGAGGGTGCTCCACATCCCAAATCTCCTCTGTGGGCTGGGCTCTCTAGCTGGACTACATATATATATCATGATGCACCTCAATCTCCCCTTTTCCTGAACCTCCGTGCTGAATTGTGGGAATACCTGGTCATCAGTGCATCACAAGAGGTGCAGGGGAGCATGGCCCACATAGAGTGGGGGCATGAGATACCACAGGAGCATGTCTGAAACTAAACGTTTGGTTTTCAACTGAAAGTTTTTTGGTTTCCAGGTGTTTGGCTTTTCAATGAAAATGAACATTTTCTGCAGAAAGCAGACACTTCTTGCCAAAATTCATTGTATTGAGCCCCCCTCCCCTTTTGTTTGTTTTGTTCAAAACACATAGAAAACTTTTGATCCACCCTACCTACATCTTCAGGAAGATCTCTCACACCCAGCCAACTCTCTCTTCTGTTCCAAGCATTGGAACTGCAGGGTATGAGGCAAAAATATGCTGTGGAATTGGAGGCTGAAGCTTTTCCAGTAACCTTGGAAGACGTATCTTCACTCATATTAGTCCATAGAGCACATGCCGCTAAAACTTCATCTGGCATATTATTTATGGCTTCCGCTGTAGCAGTGCATGTTTGCAGCTCTGAGAGCTAGTACTATGAAATACTTAAAGACATTGGGCTACATTCATTACTGGTAAATGAGCATGACACATTGATTTCAGCAGAATTGTACCATGACTAAATTTGTCCCACTGACAGAACACTTCCAACTGCATTTCTGAAAGGCCTTCCGTTAAAGGTTTCATTGAGATGTTGAAGCCTGTCAATACACATTTTTGATCCATTATTTTCTAATAGTTTGTCATGGAGTATAATTTACTTTCTAAAGATCTTCTTAACTCGAATCGGTGGGGCTAACATGACACGCCATCTTGCAGGCTCATTTCTGCCCTCAGAAACATATAAGCCACTCCCATTAGCCCACTAACTTCAGAGGAGCTGCTGTGTTCCATACCAGGGATGAATTTTGTCAGTCAGTCGTGTTTTTAAACAGGATTTTTATGTGACCTTGCCAGAAAACAGAATCCTGGGAATTATATAAATGGCATGGCCAACTCTCGCGATTCTTTTCCAAGTAACAGGATTGTGGCTTGGCTGGAACCTGGTCTTGTGATGACATGAGAAACTCCAGTCCTCCTAGCAAATTTGAGCCCTCTGATGGGTTGTCTGTCCCAATTGCCGCCTCCTGGGGCTGAATAACCAATCAGCACTGCTGTAGGCAAAGTGCTCTGCTCCTTCCCTTCCCCCCAGCAACCCAAAGCAATTCTCACAGGTGTGGGAGGAGGCAACTAAAAAGCCCAGCAGCCCCCCATCACTACCTGGGACAGGTCGGTTTGTTTCCCCCCACCTCTCTGCAGCACGTGGCCTGGGAAGAGACAGAAGGAGGTGAACTCCTGGAACTGCCCCCACACTCTGGAAGGGAAAGAAAGGGACCCTGCTGAGCCTGGGAGAGGAGGCTGAACCCCCAGGAGGAGCAGAAGTGAGGCTGGGGAGCAGAACTGCTGGGAGGGCTGGACAGGGCTAAACTTCTGGCAGTGCTGTACTGATGGGGGTGGGGGTGCTGAACTGCGCTGGGGGCTGAATGGCTGAGTGGAGGGGTTGGAGGCAGAACTATATTGGGGGCAGAGCCGAGAGAGGTCTGTGGGGAGCAGAATTGAAGTGGGAATAGGGGGCAGGATTTATTGGGAGGGTGGGGATCAGAATTAATTGCTGCGCTGGGGATGGACAGGTGTGAGGATGGACAGATGTGAGCACTCCTGCAGCACAGCCCCAAAATCATCCTACCCAGTAAATTTGGGACACTAGTTGCCCATTGATTAAATTCCTTCTAGGCTACTGAGGAGGACTGTGATCAGTTGTTCTCCATGTACACTGAAGGTAGGACAAAAAGCAATGGGATTAATCAGCATCAAGGGAGATTTAGTTTAGATATTAGGAAAAACTTGCTAACTATAAGGGTAATTACATTCTAGAATAGGCTTCCAAGGGAGGTTGTGTAGTCCCCATCACTAGAGGTGTTTAAAAACAGCTTTCACAAACACCTGCCAGAACATAAGAATGGTTATACTGGGTCAGACAAATGGTCCATCTAAGCCAGTATCCTGTCTCTGACAGTGACCAGTGCCAGCTGCTTCAGAGGAAATGAACAGAATAGGGCAATTTTGAGTGATCCGTCTCCTGTCGTCCAGTCACAGCTTCTGGCAGAGGTTGGGGGACTCACAGAGCATGGGGTTGCATCCGTGACCATCTTGGCTAATAGCCATTGATGGACCTATCCTCCATGAACTTCTCTAACTTTTTTTTTTAACCCGGTTATACTTTTGGCCTGCACAACATCCCCTGCCAATGAGTTCCATAGGTTGACTCTACGTTTTGTGAAGAACTTCCTTTTGTTTGTTTAAAACCTTCTGCCTATTAATTTCATCATTTCATTGTGTAATTTGAACAGGTAAATGACTCTTCCCTGTTTACTTTCTCCATATCACTTATGATTTTATAGACGTCTGTCATATCGTGCTTTAGTTGTCTCTTTTTTTTCCCAAGCCAGACAGTCCCAGTTTTTTTTTAATCTCTCCCCATATGGATGCTGTTCCATACCCCTAATTTTTGTTGCCCTTTTTTGTACCTTTTCCAATTCTAATCTTTTCCCCATCTCAAAAAAAAACAAACCCCAACCCCCTTTCCCCCCCCCCGAACTGCACGAGTTATTACAGGAACGGGTGTACCATGGATTTCTATAATGGCCTGATGGTATTTACTGTCTTCTTTTCTATCCCTTTCCTAATGGTTCTTAACATTGTGTTTGCATTTTTGATTCCCAGTGCACATTGAGTGGATGTTTTCAGAGAACTATCCATGACTCCTAAGATTTCTTTCGTGAGTGGTAATAGCTAATTTAGACCCCATCAGTTTGTATATATTGTTGGGATTATTTTTTTCCAATGTGCATTACTTATCAACAGTGAATTTCATCTGCCACTTTGTTACCCAGTCACTGAGTTTAGTGAGATCCCTTGAAAATTCTTTATAGCCCCCTTTGGACTTAGCTATCTTGAACTTTGAATAGTCTCACTGTCCACTCTTGTTTCCAGATCATTTATAAATATGTTGAACAGCACAGATGCCACTATAGCTCCTGAGGGGACCCCGCTATTTACCTCTCCATTAAAGGAATACATGCTCAGTTTTCACTCCTTGTTTCCTATCTTTTAACTAGATACTGATCCACAAGAAGATCTTCCTTCTTATTCCGCAACTGCTTACTCTGCTTAAGAGACTTTTTTGTGGGATTTTTCAAACGCTTTCTGAAAGTCCAAGTACACTATATTGACTGAATCATCTTTGTCTGCATGCTTGTTGACATCCTGTAACAGGGTGTGCTTTTGCTCCTGTCTTTTTCCCCACAGAAACTGCACAGACTCCAGTGGTTGTGCATTCACAGCACCCTTTTGTGTTAAATTCCCTCCCTCGCTACCACAACAATCGCATGCAAAAGTCTGTTTACAGTATCTACAGTACTCTTGGCCCTCTCCTCAGGACCTGCGGGGAACAGAGGTCTCCCTTCCAAGGCCTCCATGTGATTGAGCTCAGCTAGCCTGGTCTCCCCGCCTCCCCACACTTCCTTCCTGTGCCTCTTTATCAGATTTGGGCTAATTGCCTCTGTATCCCACCCAGATGGCTAGCCTGATTATCTAAGTACCTCCATCAGCTTTCTCTGGGAAAATGATTGGCATCTAAGGGTATGTCTATGGAGCAAAGGAAAAACCCACAGCTGGCCCATGCCAGCCAACTCAGGCTCACGGGCCTCAGGCTTTTTTTAAACTGTTTTATTTCTGTGTAGACTTCTGGGCTCAGACTGGAGCCCGGGCTCTGGGACCCTCCCACACCACAGGGCTCCAGCCCAAGCCCTGGTACCCTGAGGGGTAGGAGGGTCCCTGAGCCTGGAAGTGTACACAGCAATGCAACAGCCCCGCAGGCCTGAGTAGGCTAGCATGAGCAGGCCACTGGTGTCGAGTTGCTGTGTAGACATATGCTAAGTGACCAGAGGGCTTGCTCACTCGTTAGCCTCTAGCACTCTGTCACATACCCTCAGAGAATTCTACTAGATTGATGAGGCATGATTTCACATTACAAAAGCCGTGCTGACTCTTCCCTAACACGTTGTGATTATCTATGTCACATAATTCTGTTCTTTAATATAGTTTCAACCAGTTTGCCTGATACTCAAGTTAGATTATCGGCCTGTGATTGCCATGATTGCCTCTGGAGCCTTTTTTAAAAATTGGCATTACATTAGCTACCCTTCAGTCATCTGGTACAGAGGCTGGTTTAAGTGATAGGTTACATACCATACCATACCACAGTCAGTAGTTCTGCAATTTCACATTTGAGTTCCTTCAGAACTCTTGGGTAAGTACCATCTGGTCCTGGTGATTTATTGCTGTTTAATTTTATCAGTTTGTTCTAAATCCTCCTCTATTGACACCTCAGTCTGGGAGAGTTCCTCAGATTTGTCACTGGAAAAAGTGGCTCTGGTATGGACATCTCCCCCACATACTCTTCAGTGAAGACTGATGCAAAGAGTTCATTTTGCTTCTCCACAACAGCCTTTTCTTTCTTGAGTGCTCCCTTAGCACCTTGATCACCCAGTGGCCCCACTGACTGTTTAGCAGGCTTCCTGCTTCAGGGATGGTCTAGGTTTACCTGGTCCTGACTCCCTGCAGAGAGCTGGATTTGTCCTTTCAAGGTCCCTTTCATCCCTGCATTTCTATTATTCCAATTGTCACACTCATATTGGGGTTTGGCAAGGGGAATTCAAAAGTCAAAAGAGCAAAAACTACAATATAATCTCTTTTTTTAAAATCTCAGGGGGGGGAGGTCTGAGTTATGATTTTTATACTGCATGAAGAACACAGTAGTGCAACAGTGTCAGGTAAATGTGCAAGTGTCATCATACCCAGAAGCAGGAAAGTGGGAATTTGAGAAAAAGGAGAAAAATGACTGAAAAGGGAGACGCTACCACTGTGCTGAACTTACTTATTTTTCAAATATAGTTCCTGCTCTTGCTCTCATTGAAACCAATAGCAAAGTTTGTATTGAATCAGTAGGATCTGGTCCCTAGGTAGTGTTATGACATTGAAGTCCAAGGAAAGTTGCACACTACAAGGCAGGATTTAGTCTGGGTATGATTAACCACTGAGGAACAAAGAAAACAACTCCAACTCTAAAGATAGCATGAGTAATGCTCATACATCTATATCTCCCAACTTTCAAACCTGCCAGTTTGACGAAATGAAAATGAGACAAACTTCTAAAATACACAGCACCTGTCTTGTTGCATGTTGTGCCATAATTAAGTTTTTTTCAAATAAATCCTTTTAATTGACCATGAAAATACATCTATTTAAAAAACCCCAGTTTTTAAAAAGGGAAAGTGGGGGAAGGTCTCCTCATTTGGCTAATAAAGATTCCCTTCTCTTGGACCCATGGGTCAGCAACAGGGTTTGAATTCCGTACCTTCAGATCCCCAGCAAATATCTACAACTTGAGGTTAAGGAGTAACTATTATCCTCTCTGTGAACCTGGGGGCAGGGTGCGGGTGGGGAGGAGAGAGAAGGCACAACACATACTTTGCTAGCTGTTTGCACAAGTATTTGCTAGACAGCGGTAAAATGTAGGGAGTCAGGATTCCTGGACTCAATTCCTGGGTCTGGAAAAGGAATGTGGCCTAGTGGTTAGAGTAGTGGACTGACCCTGTCTGAGCATTTAGCTCTGGCACGTTCATTCTGAGAAGCAGTGTGGCTGAGCTGATAAGATTTGGGTCTGTGCATGTGTTTCTATGGGATGACTCTCTGCTCCGTAGGACATTGGCTTGGCAGTACAGTGCAACATGGAGCGTGATTTGGCTGAGTGATGTACAATACATACTGTAAAAATCCAGTATACGTACAGAGTTCTGCAAACAGCAGAAGTAAATGTCCTGCAATTCTTCTACAGTGGCAGCTGTTTTGTAACTTGTCTGTCAATGTTACGTCCTTTTTATACACAAGTTAAAAGAAGTTTGCAGTGTGCACTTTAGTATCATTCTGACAGTCTGCAATGAGAACTGTAACTTAAAGGCGTTATTTTAAATTCTAATTTTTGATGACAAAAATACTTAATTGCATAGAACACACTCTCCTTTCAGTGAGCAAGTTTCAAGTAAGAAGTCAGGAGCCCCTATGCCGTTGTCTGCTAACCAGCATTATCTCGGCCAAAGCAAATCCAACAAACGGTCCTGTGTGAATGCAGACAGACCTATTCATTACAGTTTGTACAGGAGAAAGTTGCATTGGAATTTTCCTGAGGCAGTCTAACATCTGGACTTTTACAGAAAGTTTACTCTTCAGTAAAGTAGTAGTAAATCTTAGGGAAACATTGTACCTTTTTGTTTTAATTAAATTGGCATTTCTTTAGTAAGCTGTTACCAAACTGTGGTTGTGTTTTTTATTAAAAAAAATTGTGGCGATAGACAAAAAAATAATAAATGGTGTTGTCTTTTATTAAGTTTAGGTGTCCTGTAAGCATGAAACTAACTAAGTGAAGTATGTGTGTGTGGCTGTGTCTTAAACCATGACTGTGTCTGGTTACAAAGCACCTATTGAGTTGCTTGGACCGACTTCATTTATTAAGTCTTAAACTGCTTATTTAAGAAGTTAGCTACATTGTCTGTAAAGTGCTATACACATGCAGTAATAAAAAAATACTTTCCAAACACCATAACTTGTTGAGCGTGATGTAATGAGGATATGGTAATAGATTAGAGGTTTCTTGTTTTAATAAAGCATTGGCTTATGAACTTAAAAATCATACTTGAGAAGAGCTGTGCATCTTTAGGAATCTTACTTAGGAAGCATGTATAGTGCTTCTCCATTAGTAAAGCTTTAACTTCAAGCTGCTGTTTTAGAACAAAACTCTATGTAGGAGGTTGGGGGATGGCACACAGAACCTTCTCTTCCCACCCGCTCTTGAAAAGTCCGTCTAAAGGCCAACCAGAATTGAGGAACACAGGAACTGCTCTGGCCCTACCCTCTGGGAACTCAAAACCATGCCAAAGGGGAATTGGGTAGAATAACTACCCCACTCCTCTTCCACCCTGGCTGATGGAATGGGACTAGTGCACTGGGGGTGTAGTAGTGAGTTTGCTTCATCTCTGCACTTGGGGGGTTTAAGGAGGCACAATGCCTTTCAGTATTGTCATTGTGGCAGTCCACATTACTCCTTCTTCCAGCTATGCCTAACTGGCGTAATCAAACCACTAGTAAACTGACAAACACTTAGACTATGTCTACACTACGCGCCTTTTCGCGACACAGCTGTGCCGCTACAGCCGTGCCGCTAAAAGGTGCGCAGGGTAGTTGTTCTTTGTCGGCGGGAGAGAGCTCTGCCGCTGACAAAAAAACTTCCATCCCCAATTAGAGGCGGTAGCTTTGTCGACAGAAGAGCTCTCCTGCCAACAAAGCACTGTTCACACAGTCGCTTTTTGTCGGTAAAACTTTTGTCATTCGGGAATGTGTTTGTTTTTGTTTTTCCACACCCGTGAATGACAAAAGTGTACCAACAAAAGTCCAATGTAGACAAAGCCTTAGAATGGTCTCCAGCACTTAATGTTTGCTTGTTATGTGTCTCCATTTAAATGTTAGTAAATAGCATTGGTTTATAGAAGAGACTCTCCGGCATTTTATTCTCTGGATTATTTGATAAATCCTCGCATGGGCCTATCTCCTCTCTCAAAACTCCAATCTCCTGCTTGGTTCTCAAAACATTTCATTCTTTGGAGCACCATGATATAGCCCCACAGGATACAACATAACATTATGGGAGACCAAAAATTCAGAGAGAAGTATGTCTGAAACTATGTAAATCCAATATTTACACCCAGCAGGTCCAAGTTTGATTATGTCCCCCACTGCTGAGAATAATACAAATGTGATATGATAAGTGCTATGAACATCTGGGACCAGACAGAGGTTAAGGCCAGAAGGGACCACTATATTGCCTAGTCTGACTTCCTGTATATCACAGGCCACCAACACCACCAAGCACCTCTGCACTAAACCCAACAAACCAAAATTAGACCAAAGATCCTGCTTACCTTCAGGAAACCGAAGATAAACAGAAATATCCATGGCTGCCAGGCCACAGAGTTTAATTGTGAGCATTGTCCCTTCCAGTGGATGGGGGTTGGTAGCCCATTGATAAAACAGGGGAGCGACACTCTGAACCTGCAGTTATTCTGGAATCTCCAGGGAGAACCTGTGGCGGTTGGAGCATCTGTGGGTGATTGAGTATTTGCACAGAGAGGCTGACCCTCTACACTAATCTCCAGAAGCCCCATTCCACATGGCACTGTCTTGCTGCCCTTCCCTCTCTTCTCTTCATACGCTGGCCCTGTTCCAATGTGTGTGACGATCTAGCGTGGAACTTTACTGAATTATTTCTCTAGATCAAAGTAATCTGACCAAATTTACAGTTTTTACTCTCACTTGTATTCACATCACAATTTAATTATCTTTGCTCAGGGTATGGTGTTTGGTACATTATATGAGAACAGTTAGAGCTAGTTTACATTTAAAAAGTTTGCTGAAATAAGTTCTGTTATACCAGTATAACTGAATCTACCCAGGAGGGAGGTTGCCACTTTAATTATGACAGCAAAAAAACAAACTCATAACTGATGTCACCGTAAATGTAGACAAGCCCTTATTCTTCACTATCCGGTTCCTCCTCCACCATCCACCGTTCTCAGTAACTTGCAGTATGCCTTCTCTTTCTACTAGTCTTCCTGTTTTCTACCTCTTCTCCCGTTCTGCCACCTTTATTTAAAGGCTATAAAGTATCAATCTGTGATAGTGGCATCATGGCTGTCTTAAGTGCTGTGCTATCCATACATCTCCTCCATGTCTGGGGCACAGTCTCCCCCTGAGGGAGTTTGAAGGTGTGAGGTGGGTAACTACTCAATATTAATTCACATGGGCATTTCTGCGTCAAAACCCTTGCACCCAGTGAAGCTCCCTCTTCACACATCTCTTCTCCCCCCCCAACTTCCCCAAATGAAACCTCACAGTTCTAACTAGGGAGGGTAGCTTTTGTAGGCCTTGAAGCAAGGCATGTGACTATGGCCTGTGACTGCAAAGGCCTAACTCTCCTCTCTATAGTATTTTGGGTGTTTGGCCATTTTTGTGACTTCGCCATAGCTAAAATCTGAGACGATGCTCTGTCTTCGTATGTACATAATACAGCTGACACAGTAGGAATGATGGAGTTAGTTTTGAAAATTTGTCTTAAGTATTCAACACAGTCTTCTGAATAGTCTGCTGACATTTCTGTAACCTGCTTTCTTGGGAAGTACTTACGGAATGGTCACAAATATTTAGCTATACATTTTTTCAAAATAATGGAGTTTAGTCACATGCGTCCCAGTGATAACGGGAAAGTCATTTTAGTGATTGGAAACTTACCCTAAAATGTCTAGATGAACGTCTCTTGATTTCTTTGCTGAAGTTGTTGGAGACTTTGGGAGTAGTTAGGAGTTATTTCTATGCTTCAGGAATTAGAGATTTTTATATGATCTGGCTATTCCGTTTAGGAAACTATAAAGATTTTAATTGCCAATAGAGGCATTGCTTTTTCCACCTTCCACATGTATTGGCATAAGACAAAAGTCCATCTACTGTACAGAATCTACAAAAAGAACAGGAGTACTTGTGGCACCTTAGAGACTAACCTGTACAAAATCTAGAATGCCAGATTTTTCAGGTCTGTTAATTCCAAACATGCTACCTGCTAGCGCTTATTTTCAAACAAATTGTCTGGTGCCATTAGCAGTTCAATCCATTACATCTATACTGGTACAAATAGAATACCAGTCCAACATCTGATTAACTCAGTGCTTTCCTTTGTTTACCCACACATGGGATAGTAGGAAGCATGAGGGTACTGTTAATTTTAGTACTTTCATTTGTTACTGCTCCAGAGGCACCATTTTCTAAGAATGCCAGTATGGAAAAGCAGTTCAAAATCCCACAAACTCTGATTTGTTTGGCTCCTGGAAGTATTGGGCCTGAGTATTCACTGAGGCAATAAGTATCAAGTAGAAAGGAAATGTATTTGGTATAATGCTAGAATTACATGTATGTGGACAGTAATATGTGAAGGAGCTACTTTCAAATTGGTTTGTACAGAGGTCCTAAATCTGTCAGAATGTCTGTGCAAAAATGCAAAACAAAGAGGAGAGTTGTTCTGTTGCCAGTGTAGGCAGCAAGATACTAAATTGAGCTGACTACTCTCAGTATAGTTGATTTTTGCAATTCTATGAATACAAGTAGCTTTTGAAATATTAGCACATTCTTTTTCAGAGAACAAATTTCTTGGCTTGAAGGTACATTGAGGCGAGTGAGAAAGGATTGGTAATATATAATCACTTTCTCTCAAGATCAGAGAACTCCATCTGATCTAGGTGAGTTCTGACCAAAAAGTCCTTATCGAATGATGTCTGTTTCATGGCCAGTCTGAAATGTTAATCCTGCTCCTAACGAAGAGATGTTCTACTATTGAGGGCATTCTGTGCCAAAAATTTAAAAATTCTGCACCAAAAAAATAAAAATGCTGTGCACAATATTTTAAAATTCTGCAAATTGTATTTGTCAGATAAAGGTGGAGGCTCCAGCATGGCCTTGGGGAGCACAGGCCACTGGCTGCATGGAGGTAGGAAATCACTCTGCATCTCTCCCCAGGACACAGGGTAATGCTGCACCAAACGCTGACACAGCGCAAGGACTGGGCCTGCCCCAGAAACACCCCAGGGCCCTGCCCCTCCATGCCAGGTGCACCAGGTGTGGGCAGGCAGGCTCAACAAGGCAGGAACCAAGTGTAGATGGAGCTTAATGTGGGGGGATCCAAGTGTGGGTTGACAGGGGTCTGTGTCATGCTATCGAGGTGTGGGCAGCTCAGCGGGGGATCCAGGTGGAGGGAGGCATCTGGATGCACAGGGGCTTGTTGGGGGGTTCTGGGTGCAACGGTAATGGGACTCTGCAGGGGGGTACAGGTGAAGGTGATTGGGGTTTAGCAGGGAGGGGTCTGGGTGTGGAGGGCTCAGTTGGAGGTCCAAATGCTGGGAGAGTGGGGCTCATTGGTGTAGGAATCCAAATGCAGCTGGTTGGGGCTTTGTACTCTGGGGATCTGGGTGTGGGTGGCTCAGGGTGGTCCAGGTGCAGAGCTCGTATGGGGTGGTTCTGGGTGCGGGAGGGGTTGAGGCTCGGTGGGAGGATCTGGGGGTGAGGGAATCTGGATGCACAGGGGTTGGGCAGATTGGGGAGCAGCTCCCTGTACAGAGATTCCTCCCCCTGCAGCTGAAGAGCGATGGGTGCAGGAAGCATGGGTGGGGGGAGGGGAGGGAGTTTTCAAAGTTTCCTACAGCTGGGGGAGAAATCTGGGGGTGGGTCTGACCCGGGCCTGGATACCATGCAGGGGAAGAGGAAGTCCTGTCCTCCCCAGCCCAGCCGGGACTACAGCTGAGTCTGGTGCAGGGTAGGAATCACCAGCTGGGTCTTCCCAAGTACCGCCCCATGCCCCACTCCCCACAGTGATTTACCTCTCTTCCAGCTGCCCTGGGCACCTGAAACTGCTGGGGAGGGTCACATGACAGGTCTTGTGGCTTCCCTTTGCTTCCCCATCAGAAAGTCATTTTTCTGTGGGGAAGCAAAGTAATCTGTGGGGGACATAAATTCTGCATATGTGCAGTGGCACAGAATTCCCCCAGGAGTAATGTTCACATCACAGTTAGTCTGAGGAAAGGTGTTGGTGACTATTTTAGCAAAGAAGCTGAGAATTGGATGGGCATGAAAACTGATCTGTAGAGGTGATACCTGCTGTTAAGGGTTGAGAGAAATACATAGGGAAGCTGCACATTGCCAGAATCCTGTGCTGCCCATGTTTTCTGTTTATCCAGTTTTCCAGGATCTGCTTACAAAATCTAAGGTCTAAGATTTTCAGAACTGCATGTGTAGAAGTGATGGAGTTGCACATAAATTAGTATATTTAAACATACCAGTTAAACAGCTAGGTGGGCATTTGCACTTGTATTCAGTGTAACTGTGCCACTCTGAAAATCTGGACCTAAGTGCTAGGAGTTGTTTAAAAAAAATATATTCCATTCCCATTCCCATTCCCATTCCATGCTATAAAATCTGTCAGATTTCCCAGCAGTCACAAAAGGAAGGCTTGCATCCAGCCTTTTTACAATCCTAGTTACTGGACACATAAGCCCAGTTCTGACTTTGACCAGCTATGACAAGTTGGATTCACCTCATAAGGTGTAAGTCACAGCACCCTCAACCCTTCCAGCTTTCCATATGGAAGAGTGGTTGAAACTCTGAGAGGACAGAGTGTTTACACTGTTTAAGGGATACATTTGGTTTCATAGAGCCAGACAATCTGGTCTGATTGCTGTCAGGTTTTATCTATGGATTGCAAGCAGTGGCAATGGTAGGCTATGAATAACATCTATGTTCCTTAAAAGCAACAGCTCTGACTCACCAGACTGCCTGCATGGAATGCTTCCCAGTGACCTAGATGTGGATGCAGTAGAGGGGGGGAAAGTAGTCCACCTTCAACCTCCATGGCAGCCATAACGTAGGATCACAAAACTCCCTCTGCTGTTTTTGATCAGACTCTTTCTACAATGTTGCACACCAAAGCGAGCTAATGGGGATGTTATAGGAGCCTCTGTGTCATGACTGATGACAAAATATGACTGGGCTAATGTGGTAGCATTGCTACCACCAGAACGATCTAACGGCAGAAGAGTGCTTGCCTTCAGAAAATTTGTAAACCTCACTCGTCCCATGTGCAGACTTCCATTCAAAAAAGGTACCAATGAGTGGATACTCAGTAGTTGCAAGAATAAGCCTTAAGTCTGCTGCAAAGGAGGTGATGAACTAACCGTGATCAGCTTCTTTGAAACTTTACCTGCTAATGCTTCTCCTGGCTGAGTTGGGTTTTGAGATGTCTAATAGTAAAACAATAATCTGCTCAAAAAGCCCTGCATCTCTCTCTGATGGCTGCTGTGTAGTCTCTAAATATTACACTCACTTTACTACTATACAAGGATATAGCTACTTACAGTATGATGAACACAACCTCTATATAGAGGGGATTATGGCAACACTGCTTTCTTTTACCTCAGGTTTGTAGTGGGCCTTATCAAAGGCCATGCTTAGAACTCTTCTTTTCTCCTGTTACTTCAAAGCAGTATTGAAGTCTAGTGACTGTTGTTTCTCCCTCCTTTATCTTAACCTATGTGTGTGTAATGTTTACAGGTGGGTCAATATTTACAGCATTTCAGAGGAGATGGAGGTGCTTCCTTGCAAAGAACCAACAAAAATCTTAATTTGAACAAAAGCTGCTTATTTGTGTGTGACCCCTCACATCTGCTAACAGTCCTGAATGTTAGTATAACCAGGAGTCTAGAGATATGGCCAATTCAAAGAGGAAAGTTTGTTTGGAGTGCTCACAGCTCTCTTCCTGTTTGGTAGAAAAAGAAAATAACTCTGCAGGACATAAGTACCAGATACGTTGTGTAGAGAGTTTGACAAGTTTCTTTATTCAGAAGATCTCTTTAAATGTTTTCTGTGTGATAGCAGCCTCTGCAATTATAGTTTTCAAGCCTACTATAAGTATAAAATTGAAGGGTGTATAGGGATGCATTAACAAGAATGGGGTTGATAAATTAAAAAACCCTACAAAGGCAGCTGATTAAAAAAATCAAAACAGCGTTTTTAGATTAATGAATACTATTGGATCTAGAGATTTTTTTTGTCTAGCATACTTCCTTCCTTAGTCTCTTTCACACTAACTATTTCACATTTTTCCCCAAAATAATTACAGATCTTGGCTTTATCATCAAGCAGATGTTTTCTATTAATTCAGAATGAAAATAAATGATTGCAATTAACCAGATACTTAAGCTACAGGACTCCACCATTCATCTACCTCACGACAGAAACTAATCTTCTTCAGCACCCACTTTTTTTGTGGATAGTGGGAAAAATTCTTCAGAGTTGCAGAAACCCTACTACACAACCCCCACACATAAAATCTGTGTGTAAGACACAGCTGGAAATAGTTTGGGAAGGTTCTCAGACAAAGGTTAAGTAATGCTAAGTTTCTTCTGGTTGACAGCTGATGTACTTGCTGCAGCCTCTGAGTAATATCACTTTAACATTCTAACAAAATTAAACTGGATGGGTTTGAGAAGCAGCAATAGTGGATGATCTTTCATAAATTTAAAATAACTTCTTATTAACACTAATCTTGAAGAGTTAGATGCACTACTGCGATGCCAATGGTGAAGGAACTAGCATATTCTGCTCTCAGTGCAATGAAGTAGTAATCCGAGCTACATCAATTGTAGTCAGGGCTGTCGATTAATCGCTGTTAACTCACACAATTAACTCAAAAAAATTAATCACATTTAAAAAAAAATCACGATTAATCGCAGTTTTAATTGCACTCTTAAACAATAGAATACCAATTGAAATTAATTAAATATGTTGGATGTTTTTCTACATTTTCATATGTATTGTATTCTGTGTTGCAATTGAAATCAAAGTGGATATCATTTTTGATTACAAATATTTGCACTGTAAAAATGATAAAATAAATAGTTTTCAGAGTAGCAGCCATGTTAGTCTGTATTCGCAAAAAGAAAAGGAGTACTTGTGGCACCTTAGAGACTGACAAATTTATTTGCGCATAAGCTTTCGTGAGCTACAGCTCACTTCATCGGATGCATTCAGTGGAAAATACAGTGGGGAGATTTATATACACAGAGAACATAAAACAATGGGTGTTACCATACACACTGTAAGGAGAGTGATCACTTAAGATGAGCTAATACCAGCAGGAGAGCTCATCTTAAGTGATCACTCTCCTTACAGTGTGTATGATAACACCCATTGTTTCATGTTCTCTGTGTATATGTCTCCCCACTGTATTTTCCACTGAATGCATCCGATGAAGTGAGCTGTAGCTCATGAAGCTTATGCTAAAATAAATAGTATTTTTCAATTCGCCTCATACAAGTACTGTAGTGCAATCTCTTTGTCATGAAAGTGCAACTTACAAATGTAGATTTTTGTTGTTGTTACGTGACTGCACTCAAAAACAAAACAAAGTAAAACTTCAGAGCTTACAAGTCCACTCAGTCCTACTTCTCGTTCAGCCAATCGCTAAGACAGATAAGTTTGTTTACATTTACAGGAGATAATGCTGCCCTCTTCTTACTTAGTGTCACCAGAAAGTGAGAACAGGCATTTGCATGGCACTTTTGTAGCTGGCATTGCAAGGTATTTACGTGCCAGATCTGCTAAACATTTGTATACCCCTTCATGCTTCAGCCATCATTTCAGAGGACATGCTTCCATGCTGATAACACGCGTTTAAAAAAAAAAATGCTTTAATTAAATTTGTTACTGAACACCTTGGGGGGGAAATTGTATGCCCCCTGCTCTGTTTTACCCGCATTCTGCCATATATTTCATGTTACAGCAGTCTCGGATAATGACCCAGCACGTGTTGTTCATTCTAAGAACACTTTCACTCCAGATTTCATAAAACGCAAAGAAGGTACCAACGTGAGATTTCTAAAGATAGCTACAGCACTTGACGCAAGGTTTAAGAATCTGAAGTGCCTTTCAAAATCTGATCACGACGGGGTGTAGAGCATGCTTTCAGAAGTCCTTAAAGAGCAACACTCCGATGCGGAAACTACAGAACCTGAACCACCAAAAAAGGAAAATCAACCTTGTGCTGGTAGCATCTGACTCAGATAATGAAAACGAACATTTGTCGGTCCGCACTGCTTTGGATTCTTGTCGAGCAGAACCCATCATCAGCATGGACGCATGTCCCCTGGAATGGTGGTGGAAGCATCAAGGGACATATGAATCTTTAGGGCATCTGGCACATAAATATCTTGCAATTCTGGGTACAACAGTGCCATGAGAATGCCTGTTCTCACTGTCGGCAACATTTGTAAACAAGAATTGGGCAGTATTATCTCCTGTAAATATAAACTAACTTGTTTGTCAGAGCAATTGGCTTAACAAGAAGTAAGACTGAGTGGACTTGCAGGCTGTAAAATTTTACATTGTTTTATTTTTGAATGCAGTTTTTTTTGTACATAATTCTACATTTGTAAGTTCAACTTTCATGATAAAGAGATTGCACTACAGTGCTTGTATTAGGTGAATTGAAATATACTATTTTTTTTTACAGTGCAAATATTTGTAATAAAAATAAATATAAAGTGAGCACTGTACACTTTGTATTCTGTGTTGTAATTGAAAGCAATATATTTTAATATGCAGAAAACATCCAAAATATTTAAATAAATGGTATTCTGTTATTGTTTAACAGTGCGATTAATCATGATTAATTTTTTTAATTGCTTGACAAGCCTAATTGTTATGTTTACACTTTATCTAGTATGCAGTCAAGGGGAGGGAAACTGATTTTTCTTACCCTTTTACATATGCCTGAGAAAGAAAGAAATATGCACACAAGTCTCTTTTTGAAGTAATTCTGTTTAAAGAGGCTTGTCAAAATACTGAGAAATATATATGGGTAGAATACTACTACAATTCAGTGGTGGCAGCCTGCGGCCCATCAGGTTCCTGGCCATTGGGAGCTGTGGGAAAGAGCGGGCCGCAGGGACGTGCTGGCCGCTGGGAACGGTGAACCGCGGCCACGGTGAGCTGCGGGCGCCCGTGCCTGCGGATGGTCGTCAGCAAAATGTCTCGCGGCCTGCAATCAGATTACCCTGATGGACTTCAGGTTGCCCACCACTGTGTGTGTGTATGTGTGTGTTTATAACTCGTGACATTTGAGGCCCTATACAACCTGGGGCTTTCATTTTTATTTCAGCCTTGATTATTTTTTTACACCATTGTAACTCCAAATTATGCCAGACTTAAATAGCTGTTTAATGGAGTGGACAATTTGGCCCAAAATTCATGTTTTAAAAGAAATCCTCAAATTACCTAAAAAGAAAGCAGGGAATATTGGTAACTCTGACATATTTATCTAAAAGCCAAAATAGCAAAGTCACAATTAAAGCTGGCTTGAATAACTTCACTGGAACCATTTTCTGTCAGAAAATGCAGGACTGTTGAAATCAAAGTGCTTTAAAACGTGTTGATTTTGCCAAAATTTCATCTCTGAGAAGCAAACCAATAAAAATGCCAATAATGTTAATGTCTCATTGACATTTTCAGAATGAAATGTTTTAATTTTTCATAGTGAAACAACTTTCCTTTTATGTAATAATACAAAACAAAAAATTAAAATCAAACAAATCTCCAGTTTCAAGATGAAACACATCTATCAATCCAAAACAGACTTTTTCAGATTTTTCCCTATAGAGAAGATTTTAGGTTTTGTTCAGAAATTAAGCCACAATTTGTTTGAAATTAAGCCACATTTCAAATATCTTGAAATCTTCCATAAAACAGAATTTCTGTCCTCCGCCCAGCTCTTGTCACAACAAATATAATTCGTTCTGGCACCTCTCTGGAACTTACCACTTAATTCTTTGTACCGTTTTAAAAAAAAATCCAAACATACCTCACCCCTTTTTCTCAGTGGCAGTACTGCACCCTCCAAATAAACTCATTTTAAAAGTATTTCTGTGGTGAATAGCTGAGCTGCTAATAGATGTCTTGCAACATGACCCAATGGAGACAGTGCTCATCAGTAGAGGGAGCTATGTGAAAGAGTAAAATCTAAGAGTTCTGTGACAGTAAAGTAAGACTATAGGTATGGTGCCTATGGCTTATTGTACTCTAAAGTTTAGCTCTTTTTAGTCACTAATGTAAATTATCTCTCTTCTTCCAGAGGAGGGAGGCAATGTATGTGTATAGGAACAGATATGAATTCAAACTGGTTTTTTGAGATGTTTATGAACATTTTAATTTCCTGAGGAAATTAACACTTAAGACTCAGATCCTGAGCTGTGCTCTAAACACATCAGGGGGAATGAGATGCAAAGGTGCCTTAAAACCACTTTTTTTCACCCTATATAGTAGCTGTCATGCCACTCCCTTGCATAAACTAGAACAGCCTCAGGGCTGCTTGTGGTCCCAAAAGGCTGTTGTACATTAGGACATAGGGCTGTCCCATCTACAGTCTTTCTGTTAGCTATGCCACCTGCACTGGCAACTTAGGATAGCATGTGACCACTCAATACCATCCAAATATTACTCTAGTTGGAGGGGGATCCTTAAGTAGCCAGCAATGCTGCCTTATCACAGGGTGTGGTTCTGGCTTTAAAGAGACATCCAAGTCACAACTGACTGGCTTCATTATTTGTGGAGGAAGGTGTTGCTTCCTTCTAAAGTTTCAGACATTGGCCACTGCCAGGAGGAGAATATAGATATGAACTGTCGTTTATAGTTTAAAAACCCTGTCTAAAAATTCTGTCCTGTTTGCAGCTTTTTATTATATGTTTGTTTGTTTATATATTTATTTTCCTTGATGTATGTCATAAATGGCACAGTAAATTTCAGTGCTAGGCAGGGCAACTGGAAGGGAAAATGTTTTAATTCCTTTTACCTCAGGAGTGTAATTGGATGGCTCTGAAAGGAATCCTGTCCGTTCTTCTTGATCGAGAATTTTGGTGACTGATGCTAGACATAAGGCCATGTCTACACTGGGGAAAGTGTCTTCTGTCAAAAAACACCAACACATTTTAACTCTTGATACTAAACTGAACTTAGCACCAAGTGCAAAAAAGGACAAGTCCTATTCAAAAGTGTATTGGCTGGTTGTGAATCTCCCCAGAGTGAACCATGACCAACTAACGCTTCTCACACAAGTCACTGCCTATACCAAGGGCTAAATCATGTTTAATATCGCAGTTGAAATGTGCTAGTCAACACATTTAGTAACATGATGCATTTTCCCCAAGTAGACAAGCTATGAAAGGAGAGGAAATGGGGAGAAGAGGAGTGTGTCCTACAGTAGTTTGTAGAAACTTTAAGACGTGGGTAAATGGAAACTCTGATTTCACAGCATTCCCTTTGCTTTTTTTTTTTGGTTGGGGGAATACTCTATATGCCATATGGCATTAAAGGGGAGCAGGCATTTATGAGATAGCTAAACTTTTATGCAATTTTCTGTCATCAAATACTAGAAAAGTTTAATGGAGACTCTCAGTGTTTTGTCTGCATCTCTAAAAGACCCACCTGGCAATTTCAAGCTTTCATTTGGCAGAAAATAAAGGTACCATGCACTGTTTAAATAAAGACATCAGGTGTGTGTGTTTGTGTTAATATTTTTAACATTGAGATCTAATAACTGGGCCTATAATGAGCAGACTTAAGCTTTCTGTGAGACTCTTTGATTTACTTCATTCTAGAGTATAAGTGCTATAAGCAACATTTCTTTTCTTTTCTTTTAGCATTAAGATACAAGGGGCTCATATTAGATTACTGGTCTCTTCTCATTTGCTCCGTACCTGGGAGACATGACAGCTGTGTGTTTGTCCAGATATATGTGATTTCACCAGAGTTAAAATTATATGCATTAAAAATGAACCATTACTTTTAGATTTCTTTTAACTTTTGTGCATGTATATAATTAGTAGCATAGTATAATTCCATTTTAAACCGTTGCCATCTGCATGATTGTTCTCTTGCTTTACATCAGGCTACAGGAGCAGGTTTAATTAGGTAATTAAGGCTATAGTAAATATTTCCTGTGGAACATTTTAATTATAAATAAAATCTAAAATAGAGCATCTTGTGCTGAAGGAGCAGGCTTAGTCTAAGCTTTTACTGCCATTTATTCTGGTGTAACTTGGTAAATGTTTCCATATGAAACCCTAAGGAGCAGGATTTATTTACTTGCATGCACCCACCAACTGGAATGGCTCCCCTAAAGGTAACCTGTAAAGGATATTAAAAATTGAGATTGAGCCCTCTTGCTTTTTTATGAGGTATAAAGAATAACTGGAAGGTGCCTTGGTTGGGTGGCTTATGTGTCTTACCGAAAAATTGTTTCTTGCCTTAGATATCAGGAATGTCAAGTCTTGTTTTCCTTGGTTTTGCTGGAGTACTGACTAGATGTCCCACAGGATGTGTATTCTGTGCCTTGACACCTCAGCTGAAGGAGTGGATTGGTGAATCTTTAACAAAGATGTTCTTTCCCTAAAACATTAGTCACTGTAATGTAATAGGTGTTAACTATTTTGAAAAAAAGGTGCTCACTAAAAATCTCTTTCCCCTCTCAGATGCTCAGTGGGTTTCACTTTCTTGACTAAAGCTGTTTGGGGAGGAGGGTGAGGAGGAAATGCTTCCCCCCCCCCGCAATGGAAAATTTTGACAAACTGATTTTGTTTTTGTCAAAATTGTCTTATGAAAAATGTTGACTTTTTGAAATATCAAAAACTGAAAAATTTTCAGCTGAAAATTGAACTTTTCAGTTCTTGGGCATTCCGTTTTTCAACAGTTGTCAAGATTTTCTGCAGAAATCCAACACTTTTCACAAAATTTTGTGTAGTCAAAAAGCCAATTTTCCATCAAACATTTTTGATGCAAAATTTTCAACCAGCCTTACTCTTTACTATTATGGTATCAATATAACCTCACTATTTTTGCGATCATCATAGAGTCCTCCAGGGCAGGCAAAATCTGAATTTCTAATATGAAAAAAGCCATCTCTGAATAGTTTAAAAGGACAATCTTTCTTTTCTTTTGAAGTACATCTTTAAAAAAGTCTGTCATGTGGCTGGAGTATCATTTTTTTTTTCTATTCAGACACAACTCTACAATTTATAGAACTTCATCTTCAAATAACTTTATAAACGTTAATGAACCCTCACACTGCCTCTGTAAAGTACGGGAAAGATTATTCCCATTTTATAGTTGGGGAAACTAAGGCAGACAGGAAAAGTGACTTGGCAAAGGCCACAGAGGGTTTCAGTGTCACAAGCAGGATTAGAGTTTAGGAATTCCTCTCTGGGTTTTACAGTTGGAAAACG
The DNA here is from genome assembly GCF_015237465.2 of Chelonia mydas. Classification (NCBI taxonomy): domain Eukaryota; kingdom Metazoa; phylum Chordata; order Testudines; family Cheloniidae; genus Chelonia; species Chelonia mydas. Next base: position 293,510,604 of record NC_057849.1, read on the forward strand.
CTTCTCTGACTTTTATTAGATATGGGCATAGTTGGGGACCTTTTTGTGGAAGCTTGGAGAGGGAGGGCAGGGAAGCAGTTTTGCATGACAACTTGATCCCTCGGGCGTCGATGGTGTGTGCTGGAGAAGGGACTCAGAGCAAAACTGATACCAAAGTATTTAATATATCTTGTTTCCCCTATTAGGAGAAAGTCTGGTCATGGATGTGTATGGGCTCTCAAGTTTTCTGATGACAGCAAACATTGTAACAGAAACAAAACAGCTTTGCATACTGGTGACTGGAATAATAAAAGAATAGTCTCTTTGATTGCCCTGTCCAAGATCTGGGAGTGAGAGAGCTTAATTGGTGACCATTTTGGTGTTTGGTACAGCTTTTTAAGACAGAAGTTCTGAGTATTGATTCTCAATCTAACAGGATGATAATGAGGACTTTTCAGTAAGTGTAGTATCTCTGTGGAAGAGCAGAAGTATGGAAGACCAAGGATCTACAAAAACTGAACAGCCATTCATGTTAGCTGAACTACTGCTGTGAGGACACTCCCTTTAGAAAACGAGACTTGATTTTTCTTTTATCAAGCCTGTTCCTGCAGAGTGCTATGTGACTGACTTGCATGGGTTAACAGACATTTAGGGCCTAATCCTGCAAATTTTTATCTGCTTTATTGGTTGTCTACATTTGAAAGTTATTTTAGATTAACTTGACTTTTGGGGGGATAAACTGCCATAAGTCTGCACAAGCTTTTAAAAAATGATTTGGCATCTCATTCCACATTAATCAATCCACTTTGGAAGTGGAGTAACTCAAATTTGGAATGAGTTACTCTGCAATAAGGTAGGTGTGGACATATCCTCATTTCATGTTAACTATTCCTTTCACTGCTATCCCACATGGCATTGCTGCACACGTAGGTTAGCCTGTCTGTCTGGGTGGGTCCCCTCTATTGCTTCGGGTCATATTGACTAGATATTACATCCCTGTTTAAATGCTGGCATGCAGCCACATGTGCCTCTTTGTGATGCCCCCCCGTGGTGAATTCACACACTTGCAGTAACATACAGATTATAGGTTTCAGAGTAGCAGCTGTGTTAGTCTATATTCGCAAAAAGAAAAGGAGTACTTGTGGCTCCTTAGAGACTAACAAATTTATCTGAGCATAAGCTTTCGTGAGCTATAGCTCACTTCATCGGATGCATTCATACAGATTATAGCAGCCATTCCCTATGCTTCCACATGGTGCTGTGATGAGGTCCTGGACTTCCTTCGCTCAACCTCCCCTAAACAGCACTGGCTGTGTTGGCTGGTCTAAGGCAGTGGTTCTCAACCACTGGTACGCGTGGTCTTCCAGGGGGTACATCAACTCGTCTAGATATTTGCCTAGTTTTACAACAGGTTACATAAAAAGCACTAGCGAAGTCAGTACAAACTAAAATTTCATTCAGACAATTACTTGTTTATATTTCTCTATATACTGTACACTGAAATGTAAGTACAATATCTATATTCCAGTTGATTTATTTTATAATTATATGGTAAAAATGAAAATGTAAGCAAATTTTCAGTAATAGCGTGCTGTGACACTTTTGTATTTTTATGTCTGATTTTGTAAGCAAGTAGTTTTTAAGTGAGGTGAAAGTTGGTGTACGCAAGATAAATCAGTCTCCTGAAAGGAGTACAGTAGCCTGGAAAGGATGAGAGCCACTAGTCTAAGGTGACAGGCTGCTCTGAAGAGCTCTTCTCCCAATCCCACCCACCACGTAATCAGTCCACTCCTGACACCTAGCTTTCTCCCAGCACAGCCAGTGCCTACTCCCAGCCAGTTCCATTGGCATCTTCCCACTGGCGCCGTTAGACACATTTAATGGATATCCATGGTTTACTTTCTACGGAACAGGCTATATTTCACTAGTGCTAGAGACAAACAGCTCCAGTCTCCTAGCAAAGGGTTGGCTGAGATCAGCAACTCTATTAAGAACAGCTGGCTGAACAGAAGCTAGGGAAGGCTGAGGTAAAAGCAGTGAGGAGAGAGGGAAGCACATCAAAGAACTTGCCACCTCTGTAAGATCACACCCCACTGGGAGCATCTGCCCTCAGATCCTTCATAGCGCATAGCTTCAGTGGGCAGCGGTGTCCTTCACTGCTTCTGGGTACCCCAATAACTATGGCTGTGAAAAATGGTCTTTTTTAAAATTTACAGCTGGCAGGAAGACTGTCCCACATCCCATTAAATATGGACTTAGCCATGGGGACCCATGCATTTGTGACCTCCACCAGGATTATTGCACTTCTCTCCATCTTAGAACTGTGTCTGCTGACTCTAGAGCTACAGCTGGTAAGGAACACAGCAGCACAGATTGCCAAGAGTTCATTGTCCCAGTGGTCCATTCTGTTCACTGACTCCACTTTGAATCACACTCTAGGTTTCAGTCCCCATCTAAGCCTTTAGAGGACTACCCTGGGTTATTTGGGGCAGCCCCTCCTCCTATGTATGGCCACAACCCATCAGGACAGTCACATTCCATAGGAAGAATAGAACAGTCAACCTCCAGTGAAACTTTTATGTGCAGGAGAGTGGCTGGCCCATAGACCTGAAACACACTGTCCCTGAAGAGATCAGAATGACTATGAACTTCCATGACTTCAAAGCAAAATTCAAAAGCCACATCTTTAACTTCCCACCAATACACTGCTAAAGACACCACCCCAAAGCATTGTCCCTGGGAAAAGAGGTCTTACATGTTCACAGTCATTCTGAGGTGCTTAGATAAGCAGGTGATGGGCAGTAGATAGGACCCTAGATGAATGCATAATAGCATAATAACCCAAAATAAAGGAGTTTTAGGAGACAGGAGCTGCTCTGGGTCAGTAATATGTCACTTTCTTAAAATTAGAAATGTAGTACATCAGCTTCTGACTGTAATGAAATGATATTTCTGTCTTGGTTCATAATTACCTAAAAAGCTTTCTCAAAATATTTGGTTAATTAAATAGTCAGTCTTGTTTGTTAAAATACAGTACTTTCGGTATTTTTTTTTTTTAAGGCATAGTAGCAAGGAGAAATGCAGGCTAAATTGACGAGTGCAAAATCTTAGATTGGATAACTTCTTGATGTTTCTAGTGAAACAATGACATGACTGCTTCACATTATTGTTAAAATGCAGTGCTTGATGGTGTCAAGGAAAGGCATCTAGATAAGAACTTATCTAAGCTTTTAAAAGTCTGACAACATGACATTATCAAGTTTCAGTTTATGTATGGGATGTGGGAGTGGCATTAGATTAGTTCTTCCACATGAGCTAAAATCACACATGTATTTTATCCCAGGCACTCAGTTTTATGGAGGCTCGACAATGTTGGAAGGTCACTATACTAGATATGTTTCAGAGTAGCAGCCGTGTTAGTCTGTATTCGCAAAAAGAAAAGGAGTACTTGTGGCACCTTAAAGACTAACAAATTTATTTGAGCATAAGCTTTCATGAACTACAGCTCACTTAATTGGATGCACTCAGTGGAAAATACAGTGGGGAGATTTATATACATAGAGAACATGAAACAATGGGTGTTACCATACACACTGTAAGGAGAGTGATCGCTTAAGGTGAGCTATTACCAGCAGGGGGGAGGGGGGGACCTTCTGTAGTGATAAGCAAGGTGGGCCATTTCCAGCAGTTGACAAGAACGTCTGAGGAACAGTGTGTGGGGGTGTGTGTGAAATAAACATGGGGACTCCAAGGAGAGACTGCTGAATTGGAATTAATTTTGCAAACTGGATACAATTAACTTAGGCTTGAATAGAGACTGGGAGTGGATGGGTCATTACACAAAGTAAAACTATTTCCCCATGTTCATCCCCCCCCCCCCACGGTTCCTCAGATGTTCTTGTCAACTGCTGGAAATGGCCCAGCAGGATTATCACTACAAAAGGTTCCCCCCCACCCCCACTCTCCTGCTGATAATAGCTTACCTTAAGCGATCACTCTCCTTACAGTGTGTATGGTAACACCCATTGTTTCATATTCTCTATGTATATAAATCTCCCCACTGTGTTTTCCACTGAATGCATCCGATGAAGTGAGCTGTAGCTCACGAAAGCTTATGCTCAAATAAATATGTTAGTTTCTAAGGTGCCACAAGTCCTCCTTTTCTTTATACTAGATATGATGATGAGGAGCCCTATATAGGACTCTTTCTAGAATTCACATTTGAACTAACATTCATTGCTCTGGAACATATGTAGTGTTTACTGGTAAAGTAGCTAAGCCTAAAATATTTATAGTAACACAAAGCTTGCTTTTTTCTGCAGGAGCCTACTAAAAATTATTAGATCCTTTAGGATCAAATTTATGTAGTCTATCCACTTAGAAATAAAACTTTGCTACTTCCTTGCTTAAAAAATAATTCTAATTGCTAATGGAAGAAGTGGGGGGAGGGGGGGGAAACTTTTCCAACCATTATAGTAGTAAAACCCTGCTTGGCACAGTCTAAATACTTCCTGTGGCAGAGTGCCACATTGGATGATGGGGAAAGTAGAGCTAATGTGGCCAAGGCACAAACACAACATGAGTTACATGACTTCAGTCTTGTAAAAGAAAGTATTTTTTCTATTTGCAGAGTATATATTACACTTGGAACAACATGCATTTACAGCGCATGGAGGTTTCTCATGTGTACAGATTGCCTTTGATTTTTATGAATCAGTAATTTGTTTTGAGTGGACTAAAGACATTGGCCAAATTTTTCAAAAGTGGATATCAGGTCTAGTCCACACACTTTTTTGTTGGTATAACTGTCAGGGACATGACTTTCTTAATGGATATAGTTATACTGGTACAATCCAAGAGTGGACACAGTTATATTTCTATAAAGGTGCCTTATACTTCAATGGCTTATTCTACTTCCCATATGGAAATAATAACTATACCATTATAAGCACCTTTATATTGCTATAACTGCATCTGAACCACTTTGACTATACCATTATTGTTAAAGGGTACAGCTTCGTAGTATAGAGAGGCTTAGGTGACTGAATAAGTGGCCTGATTTTCAAAAGTACTTTCAAAGTCTGCTTTGAACACCATTTATTAGTTGGACTCCTATGCTTCGTGGTAGATGAGCAGTAGCTCTGAAAGTGAGGAGACCAAAATATTTCCCAGTACTTAGTGGAAACTTGCTCATTGTCCACAGGAAAACATTTATTATGAATTCCAGTAACAACTAGAGTCCTACACATAGTAAGAGTCCCTGCCCAAGAGATCTTACAAACTAAACAGGCAAAACAGGGAGTGTGTGGAAGAAAGGAAGATTGTCTCCATTTTGCAGACTGAGTGGCCTACAATCAGTAGGAAGTCTGTGGTAATGCTGGGAGTTGAACCCAGATCACCTGAGTTCCAATCCAATGATTTAACCAAAAGACCATCCTTTCTCAATAGGAGTGATAGGAAGTGAGAAGAGTGTCATTTTTTAGAGGTTACCAATGAACTTATTTAAAATGTCTACCTCTTGCCTCTTACTAATCCTGTTTTTTCTTCTGCTTTCCTGTGGAAAATGGGCGACTTAGTTTAACTGTTGGGAATTTTTTATCATGCTAGAATAAAAGAGAGGAGAGAAAAGGTACTAATGATCTACAGACAATCTGAGGCAATGTTAAGAACTCAAGGAACTATTCTGTGTTTTTACCTGGTTTTAAGAATAAATTTGAGAGGTAGTCCAGTAGAGAGCTTGAGTTATAAATCAGAAACCAAAGGCCTGGTCTTCAGGAGGGAAAAAAGGTGTGCTGTTAACTTGAGTTAGCTAACACATGGTAAAAACTTAATTCAGACAGCGCAGTTTGTAGTTTTCACACAAGTTAGCAAATTGAGTACAAAGACTATAGGGGAGCCTTGGGTATATTTTGCCCTGTAAACTTGTGTGAAAACTACAGACTGCCTTTGTCTTAGGTACCTCATATTAGCTAACTCTGTGTAAGAACACCTAAGGAGAGTTGTTTTAACTAGCTTCACTTATGGTTGAAACAGGTCAAGAAATGGGGATGTGTGTATATGTGGGGGGTTGCAAAACTTGTCACTTTTAATAGACAAATTTTGAAATTCTAAATGTTTCAACCAACTCTGACTATATTCAGTGCTAGACTGTAACTGAGTACTGATCCTTAGGGACATGCACCTGCCCCAGTTCCTTGAAAACTGGGATTTGTAGTCACAGCACACATGAGTAGAAGTAAACATGTGACCTATAGGAAACCATATACAAGACTTCTGCCTCAGCAATGATGGTAGCTGTACTCTGCACTGGGGAAGGACCTGACAGAGGGCTCTTCATGTGGGCCTAGGGTTGCTAGGTGTATGGCTTTTGGCCGGAACATCCGGTCGAAAAGGGACCCTGGAGGCTCCGGTCAGCACTACTGACCGAGTGGTCCATTAAAAGTTCGGTTGGTGGTGCAGTGGGGCTGGTAGGCTCCCTGCCCAGCTCTGCGTGGCTCCCAGAATGTGGCTGGCATGTCCCTCTGGCTCCTAGCCCACTGCTCCCACCCCAAGCACCAGCTCTGCTGCTCCCATTGGCCAGGAAATGTGCGGCCAATGGGAGCTGCGGATGGGGGCAGTGTGCAGAGCCCCCTGGCTGCCCCGCCACCTAGGAACTGGAGGGACATGTCACCGCTTCCTGGGAGCTACCTGAGCCCCCTCCCGCATCCCAATCCCCAGCCCAGCTCAGAGCCCGCCCCTGCACTCAAATTCCCTCCTGGAGCCTGCACCCCATGCCCCCTCCAGCACCCCAAACTTCTGCCCCAGCTCAGAGCCCCCTCCCACACCCTGAACCCCTCATTTCTAGCCCCACCCCAGAGCCTGCACCTCCAGCGCGGAGCCTGTACCCCCTTTCACACCCCAACCCCTGCTTCAGCCTGGAGCCCCCTCTCACACTCCAAAACCCTCGATCCCACCCCCCAGGCCAGAGCCCACTCCTGCACCCTGAACTCCTCATTTCTGGCCCCACCCCACAGCCTGCACCCCCAGCCAGAGCCCTCACTCCCTCCTGCACCCCAACCCCCTGCCCTAGCCTGGAGCCCCCTCCCACACTCCAAACCTGTCATCCCTGGCCCCACCCCAGAGCCGGTACCCCCAGCTGGAGTCCTCACCCCTCCTGCACTCCAACGCCCTGTCCCAGCCCAGTGAAAATGAGCGAGTGAGTGAGGGTGGGGGAGAACAAGTGATGAAAGATGGGGGAGGGGCCTCAGAGAACGGGCAGGGCCTCAGGGAAGGGGCAGGGCAAGGGTGTTCAGTTTTCTGCAATTAGAAAGTTGTCAACCCTAAGCGGGCCAGGGAGAATAGCCTGGGAGAGAGACCAAGGACTAAGGAACTGCTAGTGAGCGAATCCCCATAGTAGCCAGGTAGAAAGTTGAATTACAGGGCCCAGAGGAATCTGCTTTGTAGACCCTAGAAAGAGGCCTACAGAGAACCTTGAACTAAGAGATAAGAGAGTACTTGAGCCAAGCAGAGGGCTGATATTACAAAGCATGAGGGAACTGTGAGACCCTGCCTCAAGGGGGAAGGGAGAGAAAAATAAGCCAAAGGGGCATAGAGGATTTGACAGCATGGATAAGTCTACGTTATTTAAATAATCAGAGATTTAAATCAGGAAACCTTGATTTCAATCCATCTGTTTTATTCATGTTTCCCATTTGTCCTTTTAGTTATTTCCTAAAAGAAGGGTTGATTTTCATTGTTGGTAACTGTTAAAACATGTTGATTTGCAACTAAATACAGCCTTTGCACTAAATTTGGTGCTTCTTTTTGCTAACAGGGAGGATGCACTGTATCTACACATGCTTGTTAGAGCAATTGTAAAAGCTAAATTTGCATTTATTCTGATTCTTAAGTTTTACATTTTGATTATGTTAGAAAATGGTGAATGATACATTTCTTTACCAGAGGATGATTAAGTAACTTGTGATTGGTGTCAAGCCATATTTGTGTATGCTGGATATATAAGGGGAAAAAAGTTTATTGAAAAGTTAAGTGCAAACCATGTTTTGATTAAAACTATCTAAAACTTATTAAACAAAGGAAGTATTATCTGTAGTTAAAGAAGGAATTGATGGTGACTCGTCACCACATCCTTCAGTAGTTTTTCTTCATCAATTGGAAAGGGAAAACAAGCTTTCCTGCTTTTTCAGCTCTGTATTAAGTAGTCATTGAACTTGAACTAGCTAAATAAACTAAAAACAAAGAAAATATTTTCTTTATACCCACAGCAGAGGCTACTGTTGTCCAAAGTTGAGCCAACTCTCATGATTTTGTCATGAGTCCCATGATAATTATTGTTTTCCTTAAAGCCCCAGCTCCTGGAGTCAAGTGGAGATGTGATGATTTCAGCCTTCATTCTTAAAGAAAAAGTAAGTTCTAGCCCTCATGGCTGTGGAGGAAGTTTCCCAGTGCACCCTAAAGGCTCAAAAAGCAGAAGGCAAATAACAAGAACACCAGATCTAGTATTTTTACATAATCTCATTATTTTAAAGACAATTTCATGATTTTTTGAACATTTGGGGTTGGCAATACTGAGCATTTCAACAAATTTCGGTTCCAGGTGCCTAGCCAGTGACTCCCACCAGTTCAGTGGTTTCTGATGCTTTAAAACTTGGCATCAGACATGTACTGTTTAATATTATTCGATGTATTGAATTTAAACGATTTTAATAGAATGCAATAAGTTTAGGCCTTAACACAGACTGTCAATTTCAAATTTAAATAGATTTTTTAAAATTGCATTTCATTTAAATTTTAAAAATCTGTTTTTATATTTTTAATTCACCCTGCTATTTGAATTTCCTGCTGCCCAAAAGGAGCACTTATTTACTGTGTGTCTAACAAATGGACTCAAGTGAGGGTGGGGGAAATATTACTCAAATTATATGCACATTGCCACATACATCAGAGAGCTAAAAAGGGGAAACTCGGGCTGGGGTGACGGGGTGCTGGGATGGGGTAAGCTGACCATTTACATCGACTAATATATCTAATAGGAAGAGTTAGGGGGAAATTAAATCTATCCTACTATGATGCAGCATGGAGGTGGACTCTAGATCAGTGCTACTCAAAGTGGTGGTCCGCGGACTGGTGCCGGTCCGCGAGCTATTGGCTGCCGGTCTGCGCGCACATTGGAAAAAAAAAAATGCCGGTCCCCCACATCAGATAGCTTGAGAAGCACTGCTCTAGATGATTTATAATGTCTCTTCCAACCCAGATGATCTTATCATGGTTAAGAAGAATGGCCATTTAGTCAACACTAACTGGATACCTTTTACTCATCTAGTAAGCCAGTAAATGAATTCTTATCTGTCACTTTAGTCATTAAATGGTAGCCCTGGTTCTTTCCTTGCTCCTGGGGCTGGACTGTTATAGCTTGTCTCCACTCCTGGGGAGATCAGTGCTGCTGCAGTCAATGTGAAGACCCGCTAAATCTATGACAGAGCTCTCTCCGGTCAACCCTGGTGCTCCAGCTCTCCAAAAAGAGTAAGGGAAGTCGACCGGAGAGCATCCCCCGTCAATGCAGCGCGGGTAGACACTGCAGTAAGTCGACCTAAGCTATGTCGACTCAAGCTACGTTATTCACCGATCTGGTGAATTCACTGCCCGCCGATCCAGTGGATAGTGTAGACAAGCAGTCTGTGTCCATCTACCAACCAAACTCCACCCTCTTGAAATGCCAGTCACAGTAGCTCTTCATAATATGACAGTCCTGCTCCTTTCTTACTTGAGTTTGAACAGGAGTGACGTACTTAAGTGTTCTAGTGTACAAGATCCTCACTGGGCATTCCAGTTTAATCCTCTGTCAAGATGAACAGGAATAGTTCAGACCTCAAAGCAATTGTTTCAGAATGTCAGCAATTCACTGACATCACTGCACCAGCTACACTCAGGTCACATTCAGAAAAGGAGTACTTGTGGCACCTTAGAGACTAACCAATTTATTTGAGCATAAGCTTTCGTGAGCTACAGCTCACTTCATTGGATGCATTCAGTGGAAAATACAGTGGGGAGATTTATATACATAGAGAACATGGAACAATGGGTGTTACCATACACACTGTAAGGAGAGCGATTGCTTAAGGTGAGCTATTACCAGCAGGAGAGCGGGGGTGGGGGGGGGAAGCTTTTGTAGTCATAATAAAGGTGGGCCATTTCCAGCAGTTGACAAGAACGTCTGAGGAACAGTGGGGGGTGGAGCAGAGAGTTTGCGTAATGACCCATCCACTCCCAGTCTCTATTCAAGCCTAAGTTAATTGTATCCAGTTTGCAAATTAATTCCAATTCAGCAGTCTCTCGTTGGGGTCTGTTTTTGAAATTTTTTTGTTTGAAGAATTGCCACTTTTAGGTCTGTAATCGGGTGACCAAAGAGATTGAAGTGTTCTCCAACTGGATTTTGAATGTTATAATTCTACCCCATATCGATCCTAATTGTAGTAAGAAGGATTACTCATGTTAGTAAGGGTTTCTCTGTTAAAGTCTGCAAGATCAAACTCTAGTTATTAGGGGTGACTACAGACAATCAATAGGATGCCAAGTAGCATATCTCTTTAAAAAACTAAATATTGTACCTAAAACTCAATAGAAGTAATTATTTGTTTGGGTGCATTCAGTCTGACAGAGTTTCTGTGACTTTGACTTTCAGTGCCCTTCATTTTCCTGCGGAAGGGTCTGTTCTGCCCTCTGCATGATGAAAGCCTGTTGGAAATTGATGGCACAGAAAGCATGGCAGATGCAAAGCATTTGGAGCATCTCAATCCTGTTTAATTGTGCCATTGTCATGCTGGTTGGACTCAACACTTTTCTTTTGCAATTGAAAGGATCAGCAGAACGAGCTGATAAGCACTGGTATCCTGGTGTGAAACTGACCCTTTGAACTGTGAAGAATCGCTTCAGATAAGCAAGTCATGGAATTTTTATCATGTCTTACTTCTTGTTGTAGCATTTTAGAGTTAGCAATTCAAGCTTGTAAGAAACAGAATCATCCACTTCCCCACCCTTACAAAGAGCAGAGAGAAAAGAGTGGCAATGTAATTTGAATAACAAACTTATACTAATGAAGGGCCCAAATCAGTGAGATGAGCACCGGGACTCCCACGGAAATCAACAGGAGTTGAGGATGTTCAGTACCTTGTAGCATCAGGTTGTTGGTATCACAACAGATAGCGATGAAGGCTTGTGCAGCCAAGATACTTTGTATACAGTTTTAGAGCAGCAGCTGTCTTAGTCTGTATTCGCAAAAAGAACAGGAGGACTTGTGGCACCTTAGAAACTAACCAATTTATCTGAGCATAAGCTTTCGTGAGCTACAGCTCACTTCATTGGATGCATTCAGTGGAAAATACAGTGAGGAGATTTATGCATCCAATGAAGTGAGCTGTAGCTCACGAAAGCTTATGCTCAAATAAATTGGTTAGTCTCTAAGGTGCCACAAGTACTCCTTTTCTTTTGTATACAGTTATATTCACTCCAGGCTTGTGCAGCCAAGATACCTCTGGAGTGAAAATAACTGTATACAAATGGATTCTCCTTTACATCAATAAAATCTCTCAGGTTCTAAAGTGATTTTGTCTAATTCAAGCAATAAAGTGTTGGATTTCCATAACACAATCAGAAGTCCACCACTGAAGCCCAAAGGAGAGGATGGCAAAATATTTGGTATTTTTCTAAGAACATCAGCTCCTGGATTCCTGATTATGCGAGAATCTCAGCTTTCACTTAAAAGAAAAAAAAAATTCTAGTCCTCAAGGTTACAAAAGAAAAGTTTGAAAAGGTGAGAACAACTTAAAAGCTCAAAAGGCAAATAAAAAAGAACCCCAATCTCAAGATTTTTGAGGATTGGAGGTTGGCAGTACTGTACTACTGAGGTCTGGTCCACACTACAGATCTATAGTGGTATAACCGTGTTGCGCAGGGGTAGGAAAAATCTGACCTAACCCCCCATGTAGACAGTGCTGTGTTGGCTGGAGAACTTCTCCCGCCGATATAGCTACTGCCTGTCTTCACTAAAGCGCTACGGTGCAGCTGCAGCAATCCAGCGTTGTAGGTGTAGACTTGCCCTAACACTTCTAATGTTTTCTATCCCAAAAAACTGATATGGGGACAAAAGGCCTTATCAAAAGTCCAGTGACATCAATGAGTATTTGAATTGACTTAATTTTGTAAAGACCTGATCTGAAGCATATTGATCACCAGTTAGCTGTCTTGCCAAACAGCTATCCGTGTGTGGTAGATTACACATAAAAGTTACACCCAATTTAAGTCTTTGATCTTAAAGGTAATATCAGAAGATATCCAAACTGGTCCCCTTAGAACAAAATTCACAGTGCCCTTCAGTAAAGTTTGCTGGGGTAGGAGATAAGGGAGAGTCTAAGACTTCATCTATACTACCGACTTATGTCAGTATAATTATGTCTCTCAGGGGTGTGGAAAATTCACACCTCTGAGCAACACAGTTATACTGCCCTAATTCCCTATGCTGACTGGAGAAGCTCTCCTGTCTATAGGTAGCAACTTCACCAAGGCTATGTCTACACTGCATATCTTACAGAGGCACAGCTGTGTCACTGTAAGATCTCCCCTGTAGCCATTCTCTGCAGGCAGGAGGGAGCTCTCCTGCTGGCAAAGTAAAGTCACCTCCAACAAGTGGCAGTAGCTTTGTTGGTAGGAGAGTGTCTCCCGCCAACAAAGCACTGTCCACACTGGTGCTTTTTGTCAGTAAAACTTTTGTTGCTCAGGGTGGGTGTTTTCTCACACCCCTGACCGACAAAGGTTTTACCAACAAAAGTGCAGTGTAGACATACCTTAAGTGCTACAGAGGTGCAGCTGCATTGGTGCAGCTCTGAAGCTGCTGCGCTGTATGTGTAGACAGTCCCTTAAGGTATCCACATGGGGAGGTAGTGCAGAGTAGCTCGTGCACTATAAATCACACCCTAGATTGCTGCTCACTAACTTCCCCACACAGACAAACCTGTATTTAAAAAAACATCAGGATCAGGCCAAAATCCCAGGCTCCGGGAGGTGGCTTAACTCAAGCAGCTCCCAAAAGCAGCAGCATGTCCCCACTCCGGCTCCTACGCGAAGGCGCAGCCAGGCGGAGACTCTGAGCGCTGCCCTGTCTGTGGGCGTGGCCCCTGCAACTCCTACTGGCCACGGTTCCTGGCCAATGGGAGCTGCAGGGGCAGCACTTGGGGTGGGGGAGGCGTGTGGAGACCCCTGGCTGCCCCTACATGTAGGAGCTGGAGGGGGGACATGCCACTGCTTGTGGGAGCCGCGCGGAGTGGGGCAAGCCCCTGACCCCATTCCCCAGTTGGAGCACTGGAGTGGGGCAGGCCCCGGACCCTGCTACCCGGCGGGAGCTCGAGGGCTGGATTGAAACGTCTGGATGGCCGGATGCGACCCCCGGGCCGTAGTTTGCCCACCCCTGGGTTAGTGGGTTACAGATTGTTGTAATAAGACATAAATCTAGTGTGTCTGTTTAGTCCATGATTTTTAGTGTCTAGCAAAGTTATGAATTTAAGTTCCCAGGCTTATCTTTTGAAAGTTAAGTTAAAAATGTCAGATACATACAACCAGTATGGCTCCATACTAATGTTAAAGAGGGCTTGTCATAAATATAAAGGGAAGGGTAACCACCTTTGTCTATACAGTGCTATAAAATCCCTCCTGGCCAGAGGCAACATCCTGTTACCTGTAAAGGGTTAAGAAGCTCAGCTAACCTGGCTGGCACCTGACCCAAAGACCTGGCACCTGACCCAAAGACCAATAAGGGGACAAGATACTTTCAAATCTTTCAAATCTTGGGGGGGGGGAGGAGGAGGCTTTTGTTTTGTGTTCTTTGTTTTACATGGTGGTTCACTCTTGGGACTGAGAGAGGCCAGACAGAAATCCATCATCTCCAACCCCTCCACTATTGCAACCAGTATAGGTAAGACAGGCAAGGCGGATTAGTTTATCTTTAGTTTTATGTGAATTTTCCCTGTGTTAAGAGGGAGATTTATTCCTGTTTTCTGTAACTTTAAGGTTTTGCCCAGAGGGGGATCCTCTGTGTTTTGAATCTGATTACCCTGTAAAGTATTTTCCATCCTGATTTTACAGAGATGATTTTTACCTTTCTTTTTTTTAATAAAATCCTTCTTTTAAGAACCTGACTGATTTTCCATTGTTCCAAGATCCAGGGGTTTGGGTCTTTGAGGATTTTGTAACCAATTGGTTAGGATATTATTCTCAAGCGTCCCCAGGAAAGGGTGTGTGTAGGGCTTGGGGGGATATTTTGGGGGAACACATCTCCAAGTGGTCTCTTTCCCTGTTCTTTGTTTAAAATGCTTGGTGATGGCAGCATACTGTTCAAGGACAAGGCAAAGTTTGTACCTTGGGGAAGTTTTTAACCTAATCTGGTAAGAATAAGCTTAGGGGGTCTTTCATGCGGGTCCCCACATCTGTACCCTAGAGTTCAGAGTGGGGAAGGAACCTTGACACAGCTGGTTTTGAATCTATTTAATTTTTTTCCACCTTTGATCTTGTGGTAGTGTTTTTTCCCCCTTGCAAATCCATATAGTTCAAAAAGACTTTATTATGACTCTGAATGAAACATGCATTATTTTCTATTGCAGCAACCCAAAATCAAGACAAGTTTTTACAGAAAAGTTGCTTTAATGGAAAAGTCTTAGGCGAAAAACCTTTACTGCTTCCTCTGCACATAGATTTATAGTAACTGCTTCATATGTTCAAACTGAACTAAATATAATTTAAAATTTTAGTATAAAAGAGACAAATCCATGCACACATAATATGAATTGTTGTTTTTCCTCAACTTAACTGAAACTTTTTAAATTGAAAGAAATATGCCAGTGTAGTCTAGGGTACTGCTTTGATGATTCACTGAATTGCTGTTTCTTAAAATGAATCAATAGTCACTGAATTCATATGGAAAAATTCCTAGACTGACTGACTGAGCCAGCAACTCCTTCTTCCTGAATTTTTGCTTTGATACAATAAATTGAATGTGACATAGTCTTGCTGAGACAAAGGAAATCACAACAGAATCAGGAGTGGGCTGCATCCTTTCGCCTTGTAGGGTTTGGATGGATTACCCAAACAAACTGAGAATGTCTTGCTCACCATCTGTGAAACTGTGAAACTTTTCTTCATGACTGTTGAAGACTAACACCTGGACAAATGAAGACTAACCATTGCTTCTTACAGAAGACAAACTTCCAGCCACCCTATGGGATGCAGTAGCCTAGTCCAATCTAGAAGAAGCCTCTCCTGAGCACCAAGAATCTCAGAAAATGATACCTAGTTTCTCTTGAAAAAGTTACTGAAAAGATGGTGAAATCCAGACTCCCTGCATCACTTGTCTTCATTACCATGGGTCTGTCACAATCAAGTGTTCACACTTGGGCATCACAGAAGTGACCTTCTTGACACTGGTGAACAACCTTCTCATGAACTTGGACGAGAAGCAGACCTCTTTGGTAAAACTGCTAGACTTCTCTATTTCAGTACCCTTGACTGTTTGTTTGCTCTTGACATTAGAAGAGCTAGTAGGACCTAGCACTTGACTACTCATTTTCTACCAGACAAATCCCAGAGAATTGTAATGGCCATCTCTCTGGGTGTGAAGCCTCAGGATCATGGTGCAGTGACAAGCAATGTCTCCTTTTGTCTTGCACTGGCCAAAAGCTCCTTCTCTCAGGAAGGCGGTGATCTAGATTTTCACTGCTTCCAAGTTAGTGAGCTGCAGTAGTCCATCTGGGTTGAGCATAATGGCTGCAACTGGCACAGCATGCAGTAGCTCATAAATAGAATCTAATAATGGGTTTGGAATAATCCTTTAGTCTCCATGTATTACAGTATACCATTCAGTGCATTAAGCAATTTAAGTATGCATGATACAAAGGATACAGATTAAGGTTAAGTTTTTGCATTGTTCTTCTATGACATAATGCTGTCCTAACTTGCTACCAACACTTTTAAATTAGGATAAAATTCTGTCCTTTGATACATGTGCACAACTTCTTCAGTGAGAATTGGATGCACATTTGAAGTCTGAATTTGGTTTCTAGGCCCAAATCCATAAAGGGAATTGTGCATCACACTATAGAGCTGCACCCTTATAAGCTTTAGTTCAGTGTTTAGGGAATTTACCCAGGATACAGGAGATCCTGGTTGAATTCTCCCCTTTGCCTGATGAGGAAAAGAGATTTGAACATAGATTTTCCATCTTTCAGGTGAGTGCACTAGCCACTGGGCTGTGGAGACATTCTTTCTCAGGTCTGTCCTACACTAGAAAATTAGGTTGGTTTAACTACAGTTGTCAGGGGTGTGAAAAATCTACACCCCTGAGTGGTGTAGATAAGATGACCTAAGTCCCCATGTAGACAGACCTAGGTTGACAAGAATTATTCCACTGACCTAGCTACTGCCTCCTGGGGAGGTCACAGCTGGACTACCTATGCTATTGGGAGAAACCCTCCTGTCAGCATAGGTACAGCTCCACTGTAGCATTTTAAGTGTAGACAAGGTGTCTCTTGTCCAGTGGATATTTAGTTATTTATACACAGTGAAACTGCTTTAACAGGAGAGAGACACTTCAGAATGCCTGCGAGCCCAGTGGTTAGGGCACTTACATAAGGAGTGGGAAATCTGTGTTCAGATTCCTTCTCCTCAGTTCTTAGTCTAATTTGTCAGTTCTTAGTCTAATCTATTTATTAAGAGGGTAGGGATCAGAAGGATTAATATTTGTTTGTTTGTTTTGTTTTAAATATTGTGTTTGCCCATTGTTAGCCTTTTGTAATACAAGGCATGTGAAAATTCCCTCTCCATAATTTTGAGCATCTTAGTGTAATCTCTTCCCCTCGCCACAGCAGAAAGTTTTTTCTTGTTTCTTCTGAGTAACTAAGCCAAATAGTAAGCAAAGCATGTGTCTACCCTATTCATATTATGGTTATAATATAAAAAGTACTTTCATATTTCTTGACGAGATCACCAAGGCACTGTTTAACAATTAATTGGGCCTCACAACACTCTGTATGTAGGTAAATATATTATCTCCATTGTACAGCTGGGGAAACTGAGGAGTTAAGTGACCTTCTCAAGGCTATGTAGCGAGCCACTGGTAGAGCCAGAACCAAGAGGAAAACCGTAGTTCCTAGTGCCTTAGTCCATCATTCTAAGCTGATATCATACTATCTGCTTTGATAGTCTTTGTATCTTTCAAATATACATTCTCTGTTGTAGATTTTATAGTATAAATGTTATTGCTGAAACATAAGGCAGAATAAGAGATCAGTAAAAGAATAATACTAGCATCATGTTTTCAAAAATTGTCATACAATTCAATGGCTTGTTGTGGTTTTTACTATTCGTGATAATTAAGAATACATCTCTCTTTACCATCAGGTAACCAGTGTTGCCTCAGAAAGCTGTATCACACTCGCTTCAAGAGGGTCCCAAATTCTTCCTTAGCCTTTGCCAATATAGGCCATGCACTTTGTTGTCTCCCTGCTGTGCAGGAGAGGATGGCTGTCAAAATGACAGGATCTGCTTTAAGTTCTCATTAAATATTGTATGTCATAGTGTGACACATGATATGCCCTGCAGTGTGTCGTGTGCTATGACGCTAATCAACATTCAGTACCAAAAGAGGAGAGCAGCTGTTCTGCAGTCGGCATGTCTGAGTGCTCCTGAGCCCAGCAGGACATCACTTAATTCACATTAATGGCAAAGGAACTAGCCTCATAACATTTATATAAATGGAACTAACGATCAGGAAAAAATGCAAACTAGTTTTATTCTACTCTTGGAAACTATGAATAATTAACAGTAATCAGACATACTGGATCTGATTAAACTGCTTGTGCCACTGTTACGGCTCCTGTAAACCTTTATGTGAAGCTGCAACTTTTAAGCGCTTATGTGCTTTAATAGATTAAGTACCATTTGCCACAAGGCTCCTCACATATTATAATGGAGAAAAGCTGCAGCTAAGGGCAAACGTCTCAGAATCATGGTGCATAGGGATAGAAAGCCCATCGTCTCTCCTTTCCTCACAGCTCTTCTATTCCTCCTCCTTCATCTTGCCAAGACAAGATTTTTTTTTTTTTCTATAGTCTAACAGCAATAACTTACCCACCACCCCTTTAAAAAACAAACAGGAAAAAAACCCAAACACACAAGGTCCTCAGCTTCCCAGGCTACCAAGGATGTGACTACATGGAAGTTTCTCTGTTGTCCATTTATCTCATCCCCTCAGGACAGCCTCCTTGCATTAATACCACATTCTCATTCACATCAGGAATGGGAGTGCCTTAATCATCATTGACACAGTGCCTTCCAGCACCTTGGAATAACGACTTCTTCATTACTGTCCAGTGATGGACACCGATAACCAGGAGCATCAGCAAACATGGCCAATTCTTCCTATCTCCTTTCAGTACAAACCCATAGCTCCACTGCCTCCTGTAGGTCAGAGCGAGAAACATTAGAAACTACTATGGAGAGGTGGATGCAGTCTGCCCATAATGGCTCTGAGCAACTAGATAGTCATCATGATGATTAATTACAAAGATCTTTGTTAGGGCACATGAGTTCTGCCAGTTGGTACCTCCATCTCTACCTTCCCTGTGACTATAATCTCTAGAATCCTTCCCATGAATGAATGAAGCGTTGTTCCGTCACTGCACCCTCCTGGTTTCATGGCTAGTGCCCATTTGGCCATTCATCTCTTAAATTATTTGGTTCTGCAAACAGGACCTGGCTGCTGATGTTTTAGCTCATATAAATGAGCCTCTGGCCACAAACATCCCCTCATCCCTATTGAAAACCTGTCCTCTACCAAATTGAATATCTAATTAGTTACTTCATGCACAGCAGATGTCTGTTCTTGAACCCGCAGCATATCAAATGGCTGCATATTCCAAGCTGACTGCAGCTAGTCTCACGGTTTGGGCTGTGGTTTTTTAAAGCAGTAAATCCAACCAAGAATAAAGTTGG
Source organism: Chelonia mydas (assembly GCF_015237465.2). Taxonomy (NCBI): domain Eukaryota; kingdom Metazoa; phylum Chordata; order Testudines; family Cheloniidae; genus Chelonia; species Chelonia mydas. Next base: position 293,529,615 of record NC_057849.1, read on the forward strand.
TTGAGGTAAGAAACTGGCAAGAAACTGAGCAGCAGTTTGGGGTTGTACAGCCAACAAATGGCAATGGGTAATCTAGGTCAGGATAAAATCATTTTTTGCCCTTGTAGGATGAATAAAAACACTGCAATACAAATGAATTAATACTGTAAAATCCCTCATAAACTGGTTTCCCCCTTTCTGAACAGACACCCCTCTACCCTCTTATGTAATCATTTATTCCAAACACACACTGAGAACTGAGTGAGTGGGGAGAACCCTCTATCCCAGCTGCATTAACCTTGGCCAGCTTGTTTATGGGGTGGGGGATTGCCATGGACAACAGTGCTCAAAACAAGATCCCTGTGGAATCAGTCTCTATATGTGGATTAAATTGTGGGGCTTCTCTTAAACTGCTGTTACCCTCATCTTACCATTTCCATCTTCTGTATGGGATGGGGATCCAGGTCCATCTAAGGAGGGCAGGATTAGGTAGTCCTCTGTTCTGATAATGGTCTCCACTCTTGCTTCTGGATCTTTTCCTGGAGTTTTCCATGAGATCTTGGTTGGCAGTACTACTCAGTTGGAGCTTACAGAGGGGGACTTTTTTTGGAGCTGTGGCTGTTCCTCAAGCCCCCTTAATCAACTTCTCAAACTCAAGGCTGCCTCTCCTTGGCTGTTTTTTCCCCCTCTCCCTCATGGCCTCAGAAGAGTCTGTCTTTTGATTGTTCAAAAAGTTCCTGGAGCCCTTTCCCAGCCTTCACAGGAAACTTTTTGAAGAGGAGAGCTCTTGTGCTATGGTATTTGGAACCAAAATGCAGAGCGACGGTCAGATTGGCTGTGTACAGGTTCCATAATTATCACCGACTTGCTGCTTATGTGTATCATGGAAGAAGTCCTAGGTGGGAAAATGAATGAAGAGAAGGTGATGGCTTAATGCAGTAGTTCTCAACCAGGGGTATGGGTATCGCCGGGGATATGCAGAAGTCTTCCAAGGGGTACATCAACTCATCTAGATATTTACCTAGTTTTACAACAGGCTACATAAAAAGCACTAGCAAAGTCAGTACAAACTGAAATTTCATACAGACAGTGATTGTTTATACTGATCTATATACTATACACTGAAATGTAAGTACAATATTTATATTCCAGTTGATTTATTTTATAAATATATGGTAAAAATGAGAAAGTATTATTTTCCGTAATAGTGTGTTGTGACACTCTTGTGTTTTTATGTCTGATTTTGTAAGCAAGTAGTTTTAAAGTGAGGTGAAAGTTGGGGGTATGCAAGACAAGTGAGACTCCTGAAAGGGGTACAGTAGTCTGGAAAGGTTGAGAACCATTGACTTAATGGACCAGAGATGTAGGGTGGGTCTGGGTATGTGAGAGAAAGAGAGAAAGCCATATGTGAAGATGTTCTGAATGTGAAAAACTGCAGAGCCATGTGCTGTGGCTACTGTGAACCTTTGGCCTCACCTACTCTCTGCTTGCTTAATCCATCTCCTCTGGGACTATTCTGTCGTCTTAATAGTTCACCATGACTCTTTGGTGGGAGGGATGGAGGCAAGAGAGAACTGCCTACAAATTTTCCCTTAACTACACATGCATGTGCAGAACCAACAGAATGTTAGTAGGCCACTAAGACTGCATTACAGTCTGCATTACAGTAGGTTTCTTTTAAACCTTATAACTTTCATATATTGAACATTTTTACCAGACTTCTGAAAGTTGCATCGTTGGCCTAGGACTATCTCCTTAGAAACTTGAAATTTTCCATCTCAAATGGCTAGGTGCTATCGCTATTCAGAACTGAGTTTGCAAAAAAGTATAGTGAGAAACTTTCATTAAAAAAAATTAATCCTGGGTTAAGTGAACCTACCAAATTCAGCCCAAAATATTTAAAAACATGTTTTGAAAAAATTGAGAAGCTAAAAATAACCTTTTGAAATGGCAATGCTCATTCAGCTTCAGCTGTAAGCACTACTAATGAATATCTAATATTTAGTTACAGTATATGAAATATGGAATACAGTCTGCTTAGAAGTAGTTCAATATAAGGCATCAGCACCTGCTTACTTTGAGTAAATTGCATCATATTTTTAAAGCAGTGTGTTACTTCTTCATTGCTACCCATTCAAACGAATCCAAAGGAATCCATCCTAATGTGTAACTGGTGAATGAGAGAAGTCAGGACATGTTGTCGAGTCCTTGTGGAGTAGCTAAAAGCTAGGAGGCAACTAGTTAAGTAGCAGATGTTAGGCATCTCAAACAGCTCTTTTTTCAGCAGTTGAATGGAGCTAATAGGACTCGTGAATAAATATATGCTTGTATGATGGTCACCCCTGCCAAGATTTTAAGTTTAGAGTTTAAAACAATCCTCAATGGTTGAATTATATTTAACCATGGATAATGAAAATACATTCTATTTAATCTGGCTACATATAAAATCCCCAAACATAGTAATATAAAGTGTAATCTAAGGCCACAATTCTGCACACAGAACATATGTTCATGTGATTCTGTAAACATTCACATTAGTGAAGTATGTATGTACGTATGCCATTGAAGACTCAGGCCTTAAATTTAGTAAGTCATATTTTGAAAAAATAAAGGATATTAGACTTGATTTTAGGAGAATTACACTCAATTTTTTTAAATGTTTAGGTAAATTGTTGATATGGTAAAACAGGTTATAGTGATCAGTTTGTTTAAATTGACTTTCACTTGATTTATTTTAGATCATATAAACATAAAAATAAGTACTGCAAGTAGGGATAACACGTTTGAGAATAGACTCTTTTGCCCATCTGACCTTGAATTTCAAGTAGAATGGAGGGGAAGAGAAGACGTATGTTTACTCTGAGGCAGAAATTCTATTGGTTTTGATGGTGATCCTCCACCAAAAATCGAACTATCTTTCTCCTTTCCTCATCCTTGTGCTCACAAAATACTCAGGAGGCATCTGGGCAGTGCTAGTTAAACCTTCTTTCCTGCCCCCCGTTAGAGTAAAAGTTCCATCTGGGCTGAGGAGTAAGGGTCCCCAAGTAGCAGTACAAATCAATATTTATTATGCTGTTGATTTGGCCCCAGTCCCATTTTGGTAACGCACACAGACAAGATGTTCTTCCAGCCAAGTAAAAAATAAAAATAATTATTTTTGTAAAAGATTTTTACTTACATATATTGCTTAGGGACTGGGAATCTGGGATTAAGTAAGAAGAAATTCTACGATGAAGTAACTCCAAGCCATCAGCATTCTTCATTCAGTAAAGTGGAAAGCCAGTCTAACCACAGGGGAAACTGGCTGAGTCCCTCCCATCCATCTCAGCCATTCACCAAGGGGAAGTCATGCCTGACTAACCTGATTGCCTTCTATGATGAGATAACTGGCTCTGTGGAGATGGGGAAAGCGGTGGATGTGATATATCTTGACTTTAGCAAAGCTTTTGGTACGATCTCCCACAGTATTCTTGCCAGCAAGTTAAAGTATGGATTGGAGGAATGGACTATAAGGTGGATAGAAAGCTGGCTAGATGGTTGGGCTCAACGGGCAGTGATCAACGGCTCAATGTCTCGTTGGTAGCCAGTATCAAGCGGAGTGCCCTAGGGGTTGGTCCTGGGGCCGGTTTTGTTCAACATTTTTATTAATGATCTGGATGATGGGATGGATTGCACCCTCAGCAAGTTCGCAGATGACAGTAAACTGGGGGGAGAGATAGATACACTGGAGGGTCCAGAGTGACTGGACAAATTGTAGGATTGGGCCAAAAGAAATCTGATGAGGTTCAACAAGGACAAGTGCAGAGTCCTGCACTTAGGACGGAAGAATCCCATGCACCGCTACACACTGGGGACTGACAGGATAAACAGCAGTTCTGCAGAAAAGGACCTGGGGATTACAGTGGATGAGAAGCTGGATATGAGTCAGCAGTGTGCCCTTGTTGCTAAGAAGGCTAACGGCATATTGGGCTGCATTAGTAGGAGCATTGCCAGCAGATCGAGGGAAGTGATTATTCCCCTCTATTCGGCACTGGTGAGGCCACATCTGGAGTATTGCATCCAGTTTTAGTCCCCACGCTACAGAAAGGATATGGACAAATTGGAGAGAGTCTAGCAGAGGGAAACGAAAATGATTAGGGGGCTAGGGCACTTGACTTACGAGGAGAGGCTGAGGGAACCGGGATTGTTTAGTCTGCAGAAGAGAAGAGTGAGGGGGGATTTGATAGCAGCCTTCAACTACCTGAAGGGGGATTCCAAAGAGGATGGAGCTAGGCTGTTCTCAGTGGTGGCAGATGACAGAACAAGGAGCAATGGTCTCATGTTGCAGTGGGGGAGGTCTAGGTTCGATATTAGGAAAAACTTTTTCACTAGGAGGGTGGTGAAGCACTGGAATGGCTTACCTAGGTGGAATCGCCATCCTTAGAGGTTTTTAAGGCCTGGCTTGACAAAGCCCTGGCTGGGATGATTTAGTTGGTGTTGGTTCTGCTTTGAGCAGGGGGTTGGACTAGATGACCCCCTGAGGTCTCTTCCAGTCCTAATCTTCTATGATTCTGTGATCTCAGGAAGGAAAATACAAACACAAACACTTTCACATTGAATCTTGTTCAGCAGCTCAAAGCTATCATGAAAAATGCATAACAGTGGTAACAAGCTGAAGTTTGTCTTCATAAACATGATTTAAAACTTTTCTTAAATGCCCATATATGTGGGTGGTGTTTGTTTTTTGGAGTGGGGATGACTTAAAGTAAGGTCTCTTTTTATAAGTGTTATTGGGAACGAATATGACAGCATTTTGGGGCAAGGTACCAGGTTGTAGAGTAATGTCTACAGTGGATTCTTTTAGGCCTTGTCTAGGCTACAAAGTTTTGTCGATAAAAGGAAGCTTTTCTTGACAAAAGACTGGATTGCATACACACTGCGATGTGACTTTTGGTAGCAAAAATGCTCTATTTTGGTGACAAAATAAAACCACTCTGAAGAGAGACATAAGGCTTTTTGCGTAAAATTTTTGTCGACAAAGTGCCCTTGTAGACACCACGCTTGATTTTATCACTTTAATTGGCCTCCAGGAGGTGTCCCACAATGCGCACAGTGACTGCTTTGGTCAGCAGTTTGAACCCACCTGCCCTGCAGCCAGGTAAACAACCATCTGCCCCTCTCTCTTCGAACCCTTGGGAATTTTTGAAATTCCATTTCATGTTTGCTTGGCGTGGAGAGGTCTTATCGCATCTTCCCAGGTGACCATGACGGTTTATTGCGGCAAATGCTCTCCCACTTGGACCACTGCGGAGCTGCTGGAGTTGCTCGGTATACGGGGAGAGGAGGCTGTGCAGTCCCAGCTGTGCTTGAGCCATAGGAATTTTGATACCTACGAGCAATTTCACGAGGCTTGTGCGAAAAGGGCTGTGATCAGGACACACTGCAGTGCAGAGTGAAGATAAAGGAGCAGACATACCATAAGGCGAAGGAGGCAAACCATCACTCTGATGCTGCACCTAAGACCTGCTGGTTCTATAAGGAGCTGGATGCTAACCACAGTGGCGACCCCACCTCTACCGCCAAGAGCCCCTTGGATACTTCAGCGGGCCTGGAGGCAGCGGAAAGAGGACCTAACCCAGAGGACAAAGTCGTTGATGAAGAGGTGGAGTTAGACGATGATGTGGAGCTCCTGGCGGGGTCGCTTGGTGGGGCAGGGAGCAAGGAAGTGGTCACCACTCTGGAGTCTAGTGTCTAGCCAGTCTCAGCAGCTGCTCTCCAGCAGGCAAGAAGCAGGAGAGGAGACGCCTGGTAAGTGGCTGTGGTTTGTGTAGTGCAGGGGTGGGTTCATGGTATAGAAATGTAGAAGGCTGGCTGTGTTTCTGTGTGCTGGACATTTCTCTGTGTATCTAATCAGTATGGGGGAACAGGGTGTTGATGCATGCCGAGATCTCACGGGAATCCTTCAGAGAGATCTCTAGGAAAGTTTCCTGGAGGTATTCGGTAATCCTCTGCCAAAGGTTCCTTGGCAGAACTGTTTTGTTCCTTCCCCCATTGTAGGAAACTTTCCCATGCCATTCAGCAATCACTTGTGCAGGGACCAAAGTGGCATAGGGACCAGGGCAGAAGCCACAGGCGTGTAGTAGATATCCCCCCGCTTCCCTGCTTACCCCCAGCAGCAAGATATCTGCTACAATGACCACCCCCCCCCCCCGCCTGTGGAAAAGTGTGGGAGAATTTTAGATTTCCCCCCTTAGTCGGCTGCACCGCAGCCCTTGCAGAGTGCATGCTCTTTTCTCCATGAAGAGCGCTCCCACCCCCAGCCAACACTCACCATGCTTTGTGTGTTCAGAGATGTGTGCTTGCCAAGGGCCAGTGAGAAAGTGGTTATGTTACAAAAGGTGTATTTCACTGAAATCTTTCAATGCTGTACATGAACGTACCGATCATGTTTCTGTGCATTGGTCCCTCTGCTTCGGCAGATGTGGCCTTCAGGAACACGCCACCCACACTGGCCGAACATCTCCGCCAGATAAGAAAACGCCCAAGATGGAGCAAAGAAGACATGTTCCGGGAGGTACTGCATTTTTCCAATGCAGAGAAAAGAGAACACAAGGAGTGGAGGGAAGCCAAAAGGCAGGACGGAAATGGAAATCAGGAGTTTGTTAAGGACACTACTGAGCAGATGACTAAAGTCATGGAGGAACAAACGCAGATGCTGAAGTCCTTAATAATGCTGCAGACTGAGCAGATGCGTGCGTGCCCGCCCTCCCCTAGAGCACATTCAGAACTCTTTTCCATGCCCCCCCCCAACTCCACCCGCACTGTCCTTTCCACTTTCCAGGACTTCTTGGTTTCCCCTTCACTCCACCTCCTTGGACAACTTTCAAAATGATAGCTGGACCTACATGCATCTCTGAAAGTCTGCTCTTCCCTGGTACCTCCTTGCCCACTAAGCATCTTTGTGTGTGTGTGTGTGTGTGTGTGTTGTTGTGCAATATAAGCAAAGTTTTTGAAGGGTGACTCATCTTTATTTGTTTCCTACAAACTGAGATAGCCGGCACTACCAGTACATACACAGGCAGTTTAATGATTTGCTCACTGGAATGTAAGGCCCCAAATGTCACCATTGCTTCCTAGGAAAACTACATGTCATGTAAGATTGCAGCACTAATACAGAGATATGCATTACTGGTTCACATTTTCAAAGTGTTGCTGCAAAGCCTCCCTGATTCGAATTACCCCCCTCTGGGCCCCTCTGATAGCTCAAAATCAGTTTAGCCAAGCGGTCTGCCTCAATACTCCACCCCTGAGCAAACCTTTCAGTCATAGCTTCACAAAGATTATACAATGTACAACACGCGGCTATGACCATGGGAATATTATCTTCATTCAGGTCTAATCTGCCATAAAGACATGGCCAGCACACCTTTAATCTGCCAAAGGCACATTCCACTGTCCTCTGGCACTTACTCATCCTGTTGTTGAACCACTCCTTACTGCTGTCCAGGTTCCCATGTAGGTTTTCATGAGCCATGGCTGTAAGGGGTATGCTGGGGTCTTCCAGGATCGCTATGGGCATTTCAACATCCCCCACTGTAATCTTCTGGTCTGAAAAGAAAGTCCCCGCTTGCAGCTTTCTATACAGGCCAGTGTTCCTGAAGATGCATGCATCATGCACCTTCCCGGACCACCCCACGCTGATGTCAGAGAAACGCCCACGGTGATCTACAAGTGCCTGCAACACCATGGAGAAACTTCCTATTGATGTACTCCATCACAAGATGGTCTTTTGCCAAAACTGGAATATGTGTGCCATCTATTGCCTTCCACAGTTCTGCAAAGCCATCCACTATTTCATGCACATTTCCGAGAGTCACTGTTGTCCGTAGCAGGATTTGATTAATTGCCCTGTACACTTGCATTAACGAAACCCCAGTGGTTGACTTTTCCACTCCAAATTGATTCACGACCAACCTGTAGCAGTCTGGTGTAGCCGGCTTCCACACAGTGATTGCGACATGCTTCTCTACCAATAGGGCAGCTCTCATTCTGGTGTCCTTGTGCCGCAGTGCTGGGGTGAGCTCCGCACACAGTTCCAGGAAGGTGGCTTTCCACATCCAAAAGTTCTGTAGCCACTGCTCATCATCCCACACCTGCATGATAATACAATCCAACAATTCAGTGCTTGTTTCCTGAGCCCTGAAGCAATGGTCCACCCTCTGCAGCTGTTCTGTGAATGCCAAAAGCAATCTACAGTTGCTCTTATCCATATCACACAGTATGTCAGGCAACTGGGGGTCGTCTTCAGTTAGGAACTTTGCAATTACCTGCACTGCCATCCGTGATGCCTTCATGACAGTTAACGGAGCATAGGAGAGCAGTGCAGGATCCGTCCCGTCTCACAAACAAGGGCCATTGAAAAATGCTGAGAAAGAAAGCCGGAAGCCCATGGAATGCTGGGACAGAAAGCAATGCACCATGGGACATTAAGCCTGGTCCCAAGATGCACCACGATCCACTCCGCCTTCCCACAAGACCTAGCGGCAGAAGGTGTTGAGCTGGACTATGGGAGAGGTACCCACAGTGCACTGCTCACACAGTCGATGCTAGTGCCCCAAGTGTGGACATGTTCTCCTGACAGAGGGAGTGAGTGTGAACATGCAGTACCAATTCTAATTATAGCACCTTTTGAGTGTTGACATAACTTTTGTCAACAAAACTCTGCAGTGTAGACAAGGCCTTAGTAAGGGAGCTTTTCCCCATTTCTACCTTTCAAGGATAAGCCTCAGCTGAATTTGAAGAAATGGACTAAACCCATTGCCATTTAAAAAAAAAATTTTTTTTTAACCCACAACTTAAAAACATAAAAACCTGTAGTAAAACAAAATCAGATTTGAACTATGTTACATCTCTGATTGATGATAACATAAGTTTCTGGATACAGAATTTCTTCCAGTTCCTGTATCACATACGACGTTTCTGTATAAGCAGAAGAGGAAATTTTAGAAAAGCTGAGAACGACAGAAATAGTTTTGACAGAGGGAGCATGGCCTGGCCTGCCAAATAAGCAAGCCTAGTAAACAAAGTAGTGAGCTTCTATTGAAGTGGAAATAATGTCTGGCTTTGAGAGAGATGTTTTGTTGTTATTGAACAGGAAGTAGACTGTCTTCAGACTTAGGTGCCTGTAATATGTGGGAGACTAATAGCCATTTAGCTATTGATCTTCCTTTGCAAAGACTGAAACAGTATCTCTTATTTGTGATGCATTTTGGTAGGGTTGACCAGCACTGGGTCTTGACAGCTCATAAATCTGTTGGTATCTCTTCCGCCCCTGCTACTTTGCTATCCAAATGAAAGTTAACAAAGTATAATGTATCTTTATCCAGATAGACCAGCAATTTATTAATGTCGACATTACATCACTGTCTGCCTTCAGGATGGCATGTGAGATGAATTTAGTAAACCAAAGTGGATGCAGTGTTGTTGTAGCCATGTCAGTCTCAGGATAAGAGAGAGGCAAAGTAAGTGAGGTTTCAGAGTAACAGCCGTGTTAGTCTGTATTCGCAAAAAGAAAAGGAGTACTTGTGGCACCTTAGAGACTAACCAATTTATTTGAGCATAAGCTTTTGTGAGCTACAGCTTATGCTTAGGTAAATTGGTTAGTCTCTAAGGTGCCACAAGTACTCCTTTTCTTTTTGAAAGTAGGTGAGGTAATATCTTTTATTGGACCAACTTCTGTTGGTGAGAGAGACAAGCTTTTGAACTTACACAGCTTGTCTCACCTACAGAAATTGGTCCAATAAAATATATTACCTCACCTAGATTTCAAACCAAATTAACAGTTCTCCTAAACTGTTGTCTCTTCTGTATGAGTTGTGTTGGAACTTGGTGCACTTATATATAAATTTAGCATGTGGGTCTCTGAAAAATGACTCTGTGAAAACAGGAGAGTTCCATGATTGTTGGGTCTCATTGATCACCAGAGTAAATTTGCCCACTTTAAGCAAAAAGATGACTGTCACTGCCATCCCTGCATCCCAGCCTAGAATTTAAAACTGGGTTGTCTTCTTTCTGACTTGTGTATCATCAGTAATAGAGATCTTCCAGGTCAAACTCTGTTCTCATTGTAACTACATTGTCTTTAAATTCTGGCCTCAGGTGTGCCTATTCAGCTACATGGCCTGTAACAGGCGTGCCTAAGTATAACTGAGTCATTATTTACACAAGAAAATTGTCCTGATCTAATTAAAATTGGTTGAGAAAATTTTACTTTTAACTTCTCTGGCATAATAGAGAAAAGTCTGCTTTGTGGATGCAATGAATCATGTTAGCTTTATAGTGTAGATGCTCTAGTTTTGGTTTAAGAGTGTTGTACTGATTTTATCTGAAGGAAGTTGCATTGATGGTTAACTAAATCAGTTTCTAAACCAATTTGGCTAAATTGATTCAATTGTCTCATGTAGACAAGGTCTAAGAGCAGAATTTCTGTAACCAGGCATTTGCCATACATAAAGCTAACATGATTCATTGCATCCACAAAGCAGACTTTTCTCTGGCATAATAGAGAAGTTAAAAGTACATAGATAAGCAAACAATGGTGTCCACAATCTTCCATGTTGCACAACTGCTTCTGCTGGTGCCACAGGCAAAGCATTGTCGTGCATGTGTTACAATGCACTTGATTAGACAGTCCCTTCTACACAACCAACCAAGCAAACAAACCTCAGACCCAAACAAAATTGTGTTAGAATCTGGTTAGAAACAAGTCAGTCGTGGTATAGCTGTTCGTGATCAAGGCCTGCACAGTACTATACTCATAGTTACTCATGTTGTGTGTGGACATCAGCCCTGTTGAGTCAATCATGTTAAGAATCAGGTTATAATCTTAATCAAAATCTTTAGGGATTAGCAATTACTATAAAGATGCTTTAAGAGTCCTGTCAGCTCAGGAGCAAAGTCCGGCCAAATCCGCTAACAAAATGCTCTATAACATTTTAATTTCTTTCCTTGTTACTTCAGAGCAGAATCATGGTCTAACATCTGTACCAATACTGTACTAGATATACAGTAAATGAAAGGAATAAACTAAACTTCAAAAACAACTTTTAAGACAGCTATCCTTTGTACATATATTTCAGAACAGAGGTATTTGATGCCATTGGGCCGGTGCTAGTTGTAACTGTGTTCAGATTCAAACATGATTGTATCAAAAAGCATTCTATCAATGCATCTGAGTAGATGCATAACTGCCACATTCTCTATACTCTACAAGCGATGGTTTTGTGGATGTAAGCACAATAAATGAGCAAGATTATTTTCTGATTTAGCTTATCCGTTAATAAACTAATGCTAATATTCAGAGCAGAAAAATAGAATCCAGGAGGCACCATATAGATACTGGTGTCCTCCAATTCTGACCTTCAGAGTCCTTTGTGTTAGCACAAAACTATCCTTCTCCATTTGTACCTGCATTGTTTTCTTTTCTCCTTTTTTCCTCCTCTCTCGGTCTCTCTTCCATCTGTATTTTATTTTCACCATTGTTTCTTTGCCTATCACCTAATCCTTTCTCTTCTACCTGCCCCTTGTACATTGGCTCTCTTCCCACAATGGTCCAGTCTCCTGTTCAGTCCTTTCTCTCTTTGAATTTATCCAGTAGTTCTGGTTCTGTCTGCCTCACTCCACAGGTATCTCAGGATTGTGGATTGTGCTGCTGTTCTGTGTCTACTGCCGACATAGCACTTACCACACCGGTGCTTTTGTCAGTGTAAGTTATGTCAGTCAGGCGTGTGGTTTTTTTCACACCCCTGAGAGACATAAGTTTTACCAACAAAACTGCTAATGTAGACATAGTCCTAGTGTCTAGCACAGAGGTGAGTAAACTTTTTTTGGCCTGAGGACCACATTGGGGGTTGTGAAACTATATGGTGGCCCGGGTAGGGAAGACTGTGCCCCCCCCCCCCCCGCCGCAACAGCCTGGCCCCCACCCCCTATCCTCCCCCTATCTGCCCCCTGACGGCCCCCTCAGAACCCCCGACCCATCCAACCCCCCCTGCTCCTTGTCCCCTAACCGCCCCCTTCTGGGACCCCCCAACCCTAACCGCACTCCCAAGACCCCACCCCCATCCAACCTCCCTGCCCCCTGATTGCCCCGACCCCTATGCACACACCTGCCCCCTGACAGCCCCCCCCACCCCCGGGACTCCCACGCCTATCCAATCACCCCCTGCTCCCTGTTGCTTGACTGCCCCCCAGGGCCTCCTGCCCCTTATCCAACCTCCCCTCCCCCTTACCATGCCGCTCAGAGCGGCAGGAGCCCGGAGCTGCGTGGCCCAGCCAGAGCCAGCCATGCCACCCAGAGCACTGGCGGCGCGGTGAGGTGAGGCTGCGGGGGGAGGGGGACGGGACAGCAGGGGAGGCGGTGGGAACTAGCCTCCCCGGCTGGGAGCTCAGGGGCCGGGGAGGATGGTCCCACAGGCTGGATGTGGCCCGTGGGCTGTAGTTTGCCCACCTCTGGTCTAGCACAATAGAGCCCCATTCTTGGTTTGCCATAAGCACTACCATAATAAATAATGAATGCTCCCCAATTGTTTTTGGATAGAGAAGAGAGAAAGGAGGAAGTCTTGATTATTCCTCAGGAGTTGCTAAGGGAGGGAAGAATGGAAGGGGAAATATTGATCTCTGCCTGTAGCCCTGGAATTAAAGATACTTCATTTGGCCTGAGTGAGCTTGATAGCAGAGCCAAATGTGTGGCTGTCACTCCAGATGAGTGACACTTGGCAGGGATGCAGATGGTGAAAACTGAAAGTTAAAGGACACGTCTGCATTGGGAATTTTCAGCACTTTTCATCCCACTGGTCTAGCTTTGCTGATGGTGGCAACGGGGAACTGCTAGTATAGACAAAGATACAGTTTAGGATATAGTTGTTAAAATACCTGTACCCTGCCTACACTAGCACTTCCCCATCACTACCACCAATAGAACTGCACTTGTGCTAGATAGTGGTTTTCAATCTGTGGTCCAACCCCTGCGGATCTGCAGATTACATCTAAGATTTCCAAAGAGGTTTGCACCTCCATTTGAAATTTTTTAGGGGTCTGCAATTTCAAGTGAAAGAAGTTGAAACCCATTGTGCTAGACTAACAGTGGGGAAATTGTTAGTGTAGACAAGAACAAGGGCCAGACTTATAAAATTATATGCGGAGATGCCTAAAAATGCAGCTAGGCACCTAGTGGGATTTGCAAATCCGAAAGCAGGTTAGGAACCTAACTACCATTAAAGTCTAAATGCCTTTATAAATATGGCCCATGGAAACTTTTCAGAAGAAACTATACTCATGGTATGTCTACACCACAGTCACAGATGTGACTGTAGCTGAGGTACGCATACCGGTGCTAGCTTTAATCTAGCTAGTGCTACTAAAAATAGCACTGAAGATGCATGCTGTGGATCCCGTGGGGGAACGTACAAATCTGATCAGAATCCTAGGTATGTACTTGTGTTGCTCGTCTGTGCCGGGGCCATTGCTGCCACATCTTCACTGCTATTTTAACTGTGCTAGGTAGATTAAAGCTAGCACAGATATGCGTGCCTGAACTGCAATCACGTTTCCAACTTCAGTGTAAACATACCCTTAGAGGCCCAACTTATTCCCATGGGAGAGAGAACACCTCAAGTCATGATGGGGCTCTAGAAGAAATTTCTGTGAGGACTCGCTTGAGGAAAACCTCCCTGCATCATCCTCTTTGCTCCTCATAGCAAAGCCTATCAAGCCTGCTGTTTTCCAAACCTGGCAGATCCCCAGGGATCTGTGTGGGCCTCCAGAAGCTATAACCATCCATCTAGTGGCTCTGGCAGGCCTCTTACCCTCACACTTTCAGGGACTTCTCTGACTATAGCCCCCAGGAACCCTGGTGTGGACAGGGCTGGATTAACCTTTTTTGGGCCCAGTGCCAAACATATTTGTGGGCCCCCACAAGGGCAATGGGGCATGGCGCGGGGGTCAGGAGCAGTCAGTCCCTGGAGCGAGGCACCAGTCAGGGGAAATGAGACATAGCACGACGGGGGTGGCACTGCTCTGCCCAGCCCAGAGTGAGGGCACACTTTAGAAACCAGCAGCCGCCAGACATACACTGCATCACTCATAGACATTAAGGTCAGAAGGGACCATTATGATCATCTAGTCTGACCTCCTCCACAATGCAGACCACAGAATCTCACCCACCCACTCCTGCAATAAACCTCTCACCTATGTCTGAGCTATTGAAGTCCTCAAATCAAGGTTTAAAGACTTCAAGGTACAGAGAATCCTCCAGCAAGTGACCCGTGCCCCATGCTACAGAGGAAGGCGGAAAACCCCCAGGGCCTCTGCCAATCTGCCCTGGAGGAAAATTCCTTCCCAACCCCAAATATGGCGATCAGCTGAACCCTGAGCATGTGGGCAAGATTCACCAGCAAGATACCCAGGAAAGAATTCTCTGTAGTGACTCAGATCCCACCCTATTTAACATCCCATCACAGGCCATTGGGCCTATTTACCATGAATATTTAAAGATCAATTAATTGCCAAAATCATGTTATCCCATTATACCATCTCCTCCATAAACTTATCGAGTTTAATCTTGAAACCGGATAGGTCTTTTGCCCCCACTGCTTCCCTTGGAAGGCTATTCCAGAACTTCACTCCTCTGATGATTAGAAACCTTCATCTAATTTCAAGTCTAAACTTCCCGATGGCCAGTTTATATCCATTTGTTCTTGTGTCCACATTGGTACTGAGCTTAAATAATTCTTCTCCCTCTCTGGTATTTATTCCTCTGATATATTTAGAGACAGCAATCATATCTCCCCTCAACCTTCTTTTGGTTAGGCTAAACAAGCCAAGCTTCTTGAGTCTCCTTTCATAAAACAGATTTTCCATTCCTCGGATCATCCTAGTAGTCCTTCTCTGTACCTGTTCCAGTTTGAATTTATCCTTCTTAAACATGGGAGACCAGAACTGCACACAGTATTCCATATGAGGTCTCACCAGTGCCCTGTATAATGGTACTAACGCCTCCATATCTCTACTGGAAATACCTCGCCTGATGCATCCCAAGACCGCATTAGCTTTTTTCACGGCCATATCACATTGGCGGCTCATAGTCATCTTGTGGTCAACCAATACTCCAAGGTCCTTCTCCTCCTCCGTTATTTCTAATGGATGCATCCCCAGCTTATAACTAAAATTCTTGTTATTAATCCCTAAATGCATGACCTTACACTTCTCACTATTAAATTAGATTCACTGCATTTCCTTTGTCTAAAAAATCTGTTACTTTCTCAAAGAAGGAGATCAGGTTGGTGGCACGATCTACCTTTTGTAAAACCATGTTGTATTTTGTCCCATTTACCATTGACCTCAATGTCCTTAACTACTTTCTCCTTCAAAGTTTTTTCCAAGCCCTTGCATACTACAGATGTCAAACTAACAGGCCTGTAGTTACCCGGATCGCTTTTTTCCCCCCTTTCTTAAAAATAGGAACTGAGTTAGCAATTCTCCAGTCATACAGTACAACCCCTGAGTTTACAGATTCATTAAAAATTCTTGCTAATGGGCTTGCAATTTCATGTGCCAATTCCTTTAATATTCTTGGATGAAGATTATCCAGGCCCACCGATTTAGTCCCATTAAGCTGTTCGAGTTTCACTTCTACCTCAGATATGGTAATATCTACCTCCATATCCTCATTCCCGTTTGTCATGCTACCATTATCCCTAAGATCCTCATTAAAGACTGAGGCAAAGTATTTGTTTAGATATTAGGGCATGCCTAGATTATCCTTAACCTCCACTCCATCCTTAGTGTTTAACGATCCCATTTCTTCTTTCTTTGTTTTCTTCTTATTTATATGGCTATAGAACCTTTTACTATTGGTTTTAATTCCCTTTGCAAGGTCCAACTCTACTTGCCTTTTAGCCTTTCTCACTTTATTCCTACATGTTCTGACCTCAATAAGGTAGCTTTCCTTGCTGATCCCTCCCATCTTCCACTCCCTGTATGCTTTCTGCTTTTTCTTAATCACCTCTCTCAGATGCTTGCTCATCCAGCTTGGTCTACAACTCCTGCCAATGAATTTTTTCCTCTTTCTTGGGATGCAGGCTTCCGATAGCTTCTGCAGCTTGACTTGAAGTAATCCCGGGCCTCCTCCGCCTCTAGATCCTTAAATTCTTCAATCCAATCCACTTCCCTAACTAATTTCCTTAATTTTTGAAAGTCAGCCCTTTTGAAATCAAAAACCGTAGTCGCAGATTTATTTTTGTTTATCCTTCTGTTCAGTTTGAACTGAATTAGCTCATGATCACTTGAACCCAGGTTGTTCCATACAGCTATTTCTTCTATGAGGTCCTCACTACTCACCAAAATCAAATCTAAAATGGCATCCCCTCTTGTCGGTTCAGCAACTTCTTGATGAAGGAATCCATCAGCTATCGCATCTAGGAAAATCTGAGCC
This sequence comes from Chelonia mydas, assembly GCF_015237465.2. Taxonomy (NCBI): domain Eukaryota; kingdom Metazoa; phylum Chordata; order Testudines; family Cheloniidae; genus Chelonia; species Chelonia mydas. The sequence goes on from NC_057849.1 coordinate 293,546,065, forward strand.
CTATTATTATTACTAGCACTTGTCCTCCAGAGTGTATCTGGGAAGTTAGTCTCCCATGATCACGCAGTTTCCATCAGTATTTACTTTATTAAAAACATTAAGAGGGCTCTATCCATATCCAAATTAGATGCCGGCGGTCTCTAGCACACCCCAAGCACTATCACAGGGGAGGCTCTAGTAGTTTTCTTCCCCAGTGTGATTTTTGCCCAGACGGACTCTGTCTTATCCATTCCATTGCTTCTTATTTCTTTACATTCTACCTCATCATTGATATACAATGCTACTCCACCACCTTTACCTTTATTTGTGTCTTTCCTAAACAGCACATACCCTTCAATACCTGTAGTCCAGTCATGACTACTATTCCACCATGTTTCTGTTATCCCTATAATATCTGGTTTCACTTCCTGCACCAGTAGCTCCATTTTGTTACCTAGGCTCCTCGCATTGGTGTACAAACATCTTAATTTTTGCTGTTTGGCCTTGCTCACATTCTTTACCCGATTACGCACGGACATTCTACAGCCAGTATGACCTATTAGACTGGTATCCACACTGCCCTTCTTCCTTATATCCATTCTCCTACCCATGGCTGTATCCTTTCTTACTTTGTTTTCTTCCCTCTCAATGCTAAAATCCGGTGTGGAGATTACCTGGACATCTGCCAACCATCTCCCCCAAATTCCTAGTTTAAAGCTCTCTTAATCAGTTGTGTCAGCCTCCATCCTAGAAGTCTATTTCCTTCCCTACTCAGATGAAGTCCATCCCGAGAGAACTGTCCTCTGTCCATGAATGCCTCCCAGCAGACATACATCCCAAAGCCCTCCTTATAGCACCACTGCCTAAGCCATCTGTTGATAGTCATAATCTTGTCACACCTTTGTTGCCCTTCTCTAGGAACAGACAGAATCCCACTGAAGATTTATACCTGAGCCTTGATTTCCTTAAGTGTCTTCCCCACCCTGGCATAGTCTCCCTTGATACGTTCCAGTGAGAATCTACCGGTATCATTTGTTCCCACATGAAGGGCAATCAGTGGATTCTTTCCCACTCCCTTTAGGATCCTTTTCAACCTCAGGTCCACATCCCGTATCTTAGCACCTGGAAGACAGCACACCCTTCTATTGTCTGGATCAACTCTGGTTACAGGCCTGTCTATTCTTCTCAGTAAGGAGTCCCTGATCACGTAGACCTGCCTTTTCCTGGTGATGGTGCGATTCTCCGGTCTATCCCCTCTTCCCTCTGGCTGTAAATTCTTTCCATTCCAATTCTCCCTTGTAATCCTCTTCAACCCATCCTGTATCCTCCTGGGACTCATATTTGGTGTAGTCTCCATTGACTCTTCCCCTTTTCCTATAGGAATAGCCGCTCTTCTCTTCTTCCTTGCCCTTCCACCTTCAGTGACCACCTGCTGAGCCCCTTCTTCATTTTCCAACTCTGCAAACCTGTTCTTAAGCTCTATTTCTCCTTCACTAGCCTGTCTTTTGCTCTGCCTGGTTCTTTTAGTCACATGCTTCCACTGTCCATTTTCTTCACCCAGCAGTCTCCCCTCAGAATTCTTCAGTCCTGCTTCCATCTGCAAGTCTGAGCTTTTCCCTTCAGCTGCCTCAGGTCTTTGCTCCATAATCTGCTCGAACCCCCTTCTAAACTCAACCAGACTTTCCACCTGCATCTCCAATCCTCGGATCTTCTCTTCCATCAGCTCTATCAGACGGCACTTCATGCAGATGAAACTCTTTCCCAGTACCCCCTCCAGGATCATGTACATACCGCAGCTTCCACATCCAGTCATCTTCATTGCGTCTTCCACTACATGGGTCACTCCCACTGCTGCCTCTGTCATAGTCTTCCCACCTAAATCCTGTTAATCTGGGGAACACAAACCACACCAAAACACCACCACCCACAGCAAAAACAAACCCCAAACGAGCACCGCAATACAAACTCCCCTGTTTAGAGCTCTGTTTGCTGGCTCCTGTGCTACTGCAGCTGTCCATGCCATTGCCTGACTGGCTGGCTGGCTACCTTTATAGGACCCTTACTCAGAGAAGCCCCGCCCCCTAATCAGGGCTCAGCTTCTCTCCCAGCACAAAGCCCCTACAAGCCTCTACACATACAAATAATACAAATACAAAAACTTTCTCCTCCAACAGTATTCCCACTCAAACTCCCGTTTACAGCTCTGTTTACACACTGTCTCCCAGCCCAGTGCCCCCCAACAGACTCCCCACCAACACCTATGCCCAACAGCCCCCTGCCCACAGACATCCCCCACAGACTCCCCACCATAACTGCACAGCGCTCTGCATACCACCACCACCACTCAGTGCCCCCCGCTACACTCACCAGCCCCACGGGGAGGTGACCATGTCCACCAGGCTGAGCCGGCAGTGTGGCCATTGCTGGTCCGCCCCTCAGGAGCAGCACGATCAGCCAGGCTGGAGTGGGGCCTGCCCAAGCTGAGCTCCCACGGGACCCACTTGCTGGGTGGGGCCTGGCCGAGCCCTCCATGTTGCCCCCCCTCCACCAGCCGAGACTGGTCCAACCTCTGCACCAGTCCCAGGTGGCTCGGTCCCAGGGAAATGTGCTGGGCCCCTGCAGGTAGTGGGCTGCAGAGACTGATCGAAGGTGGAACCATTCTGGGGAGCAGGACAGACCCCTGGAATGTGACCCCCGAGAGTCTCCCCCACGGCCAGCAACCCTACCCAGCCACATGATGGCACCTGGCTGCTGGGCGGCGAGTCCCTTACAGGCAAGAGGACCTGCTGGCTGGGAGCCACTCACACAGCAAGGCCAGGCTCTTGACTGCCCAAGGTGAGGGGCCAGACCTGGCGTGTGGACGGGTCGTGAGTTAGGGCACCCGGGGCTGTTTTAATGCGCTCTAACTCGCAAGTGTAGCCATGCCCTTAGTGTAGACAAGCCCTACATCTCTCAGTGCTGTAGCTTTTTCCAGTGTAGACCTACCCATAGTGAGCGACAATCCCTGCTTCAGAGAGTTTGTCTTATTAGTTCTCTAGTTGTCCATAGAAGTTTCCAAGCAAAAGGGATAGAAAAAACATGGATTGTTAATATTCAACAGCAAAAATAATGCATCGGAGGAGGTCAGGGAGAATAAATGTATTTCCGATGTTTCAGTTTTTAATTAATGATTAATGGAATTGGTAGAGATGCTCAGTTGACCACCAGAGGGAGATTATTCAACTCAACAAATAAAAACACTGAAATTGACAAAATCTGGATGAATACATGCCATACTTGACTTTTTAATTTAAAAAAATTATTGTGACTTCATAAAAAAAAACAGTTAAAAAAATCATGGTGTTTATTACCAATAGAATTACTTCATGCAAATAAAGTTGGATTTAGGCATGGGAAGTTGACTGGTTGATATACCAGAGATATTGCAATTCCCCCCTCCCAGTAATGGCCAGGTCTCACAACTCTGTGCAGGTGTACCCCTCTGTTGAATCCCCTTGACTTCAGAATGGTTCTGTACAGGTGCAGTGGTCCACCTAATCAGAACAAGTAGAGCCAATGACAGGGGAGTAAAAGGAGAAGAACAGAGCAGAGCAGTACCTATCCTACCAGACTTGGGGCTGGTTATCAGGTAGGTGTTGTGATAACTAGACATAGATGAGTAGATGAATATTTTCTATTTCTTCTCATAGGTATCATATTGTGGATCCATTGGGTATCTGGGTCTGCCATTTATAATGATGTCACTACAGACAATACTGGTCCTCCTTGCTGTTTCTGGCCATGCCATCACCACCACACCTGTTACTCAGCATTGTATGAATCTGTAATGTTTCTCTCAGGCGTATGTCTTTTTAAGAGATTTATGTGCTTCCATTGGATTTAGAAGGGTGATAAAGAATTAAAAGATTGATCAAGTTAGTCACTCTACTAGAGTGTAAATAGAGAAAGCTCCTCTCAAACTGCAAAGGGAATTTTAATGTCTGACTGCATGCCCTGTGAAGCAATATTAACCTATTTTTTGTAATAGAGATCACACATTTTTCATCCGTGATTTCTAATGCTGTTGATTTGTGATAAGATTTGACGTAATGGACCAAACCGTTGATCCATCAAGTTTCATATCCTTGTGGTCTGCTAATGCCCGATCATTATTAATCAACTATGCCATAGTGTTTTCATGGAAGGGGAAAAGTTTCTTCCTGTTCCATGTTGCAGTGTATGTATGCCCTGACATACGATATTGGATATTCTCATTTCAGAATTCATGACTAAAATGTTGATTTGTCTTAATGTTACCCAGCCAGTAGCAATAAGTAGCTTAACTTCATGCATGAAATTGCATCCTATTTCCCATGTAAAAAAGAGGTTTAATATTTTCCATTTCTGAACACAGTTCATGTATCTGACCCCTTTCCACAAACAAATTTATTTTTGAATTATTGGCTCTATACCATGAATAGATAATTTTAAAGCAGTCTTTTTCACCTCATAAAATGAAGTCTAGAGACAGGTTGGAGATGTGGGAAAATGGTTGCAGTTGGATAAAACTAGATTGTTTTCTTCTTAGCAGGTTTCAGAGTAGCAGCCGTGTTAGTCTGTATTCGCAAAAAAAAAGGAGTACTAGTGGCACCTTAGAGACTAACCAATTTATTTGAGCATAAGCTTTCATGAGCTACAGCATCCATTGAAGTGAGCTGTAGCTCACGAAAGCTTATGCTCAGATAAATTGGTTAGTCTCTTAAGGTGCCACTAGTACTCCTTTTCTTTCTTCTTAGCAGTCACCCAAAAAGCAATCCACACCAGTCTTCCAGCTGACTGAAACAAAAGGCAGCCCTTGAGGGGCCCAGTTATGACTCATGCCTTTCCTTTTCTGAATGTGTTTGCCCTTGACAATAACAATGCCTTTCAGACAAGATTGACTCCTCTTAGCACCCTGTGGATATAGTCTGTCTCATTCAAATTTAATTTTTGTAGGCAGCATTAACTGTCTGCTAACTACTTCGTTACTATCTCATATGCAATAGCCTGTAAAGTTAACAATGCTGTGGAAAATGTAACAAACAAGTAACTGTGAATGTTCCACAGTAGTTGACACTTCCACCCTCCATACAAATAGTTGAATGCTGTACATAATTGGATAATCACGAAGCCCTATCTAGTTAGCTAGTGTATAGTTGATTTTAAACAAAAGTTTTAGAAGTGATCAACCTCATATAATTATAATTTCATGTTAGATGCTTTACTACTGGAGAATATGCATCTATGCCAAGCTTTAGGAGAAAGGAGTGCATGTCTGATTAATGTTGTGACCTGTCCAAAACTAGACATCTCTACAAAAATGCTACATAGTTTCATTCAGAACAAGAGGCATTTATGCCTTTGACCTAGAGATAAAGTACTAATAAATTATCTTTGATAATTATTTCCCTAGGAAAGCAAAGAACAGTTAGGAATAGGAAAAAGGAAATATGACCTAGGTGTTCACGGTTAAATTCACAGTTCTGTAGAGGAAACTGCCTGTCAGCCTTTGAAGTCAAATGTGGGAGGGAAGGCGCAAAAGCCAGTTTATTTCAAGCTGGAGGAAAGGCTACACCTTTTAAAAATGCAGAGTGAAGTAAAAGCGACAGCTATGTTAGTGGTTCCTCCCTTTTTGAATATTTATTGTCAAAGATGGAATCAACACTGGCTGCTAGCCAAGCATGTCTGCATGACAAACACTATTGTCTGACCAAGGCTAAATCTTTTCTAAATAGACTCTACACTTAAAGCCATAAGCCTCTGGTATCTCTGCCCTCTAATAAATACTAAATTTTTCCTCATCTGTACTTGGCACTGGAGAGAGAGAAACTACTCGAGTTTTACCACTGAGCTATTCATTTCACCAAACAGTTTACAGCAACATGTTTGTGTATTTTTAAATGTTAAGCTTTACAATAGGGCCTTTTCTGTTCAGTTGGGTGCAGAACCATATGTGCAACTAATCTCCTTAACTATGCCCTGTGAGAGAGAAATTGTTCTTGGGTAACATTTTTTTTAAAAAATTGACATTCTACCTTACATTGCTGTTTGTCCACCAGCACTTTATAAATGCAGAGACTTCATATGACTCAGATACTACAGCAACTATAAATACTACATGTATGTATAGATTTGTATTCTGATAGTGTTACCTTTGTATGTAAAGCAGTATTTACAGTCTACTATTGGCCATAGTCCCTAGGTACTGATATCTAATGTGTATAAAATAAATTAGTTTAGATTATATACTGTAGCTATTAAAGAGTTCTTAATTTCTTTTTGTAATTATGCAAATATATACAATATCCAGATTTATTATGATGCCATAGTACACCTTTCAGTCTTGCACATGAAAACATTGACTCTACTACTCTGAAATTCTTTCCTCTTGCTTCAAACGGTTTAGTGATGTATTTAATGAAGGGATTTTTTTGTATTAAATCCTATATAAAATATTTGTCACATTTGTATAATACTATTTATAGGGCTGCTTTGAATTTTGCTAGTGTATTACTACTAATTGTCAGGTTTCAGAGTAGCAGCCGTGTTAGTGTATATTCGCAAAAAGAAAAGGAGTACTTGTGGCACCTTAGAGACTAAATTTGTTAGTCTCTAAGGTGCCACAAGTACTCCTTTTCTTACTACTAATTGTAGCTCACTTTTGACACCTTCCACTATCCTGATTTAAGTACATAGACTTTTACCTGGCATTGTTCCTTTCTCTGTCTCATGGAGTGACACAAAATAGCTCTCTTTATCAGGCTTGCCTGACTTTATTTATGTTAAGGACCTCTTCAAAATGGTCAGAAACTTATTAAATTCTGGCCCAGTGGGCTGACTTCATTGTTATGGCAAGTTTTGAGATGATTGTTAAGGAAGGCGGCCTCCCATATTCCGAGAGTGGTGTGCTGGAACGAAAAGGGAAGTTTACGCAGGCGTTTTAAAATGTTTGCATCAGTGCTTGTAGAACTGATTGGGCTCCCTGGAGCTCATGAAATGGAAGATAAGGGATTTCTCAAGTAACACTTGTAGTTTGTAGTAACTTGTAGTTTATATAGGATCACAGATGACTGACAGTTCCTGGAAGTGGACAGTCTAACGATTAATGTTGGAGGAATTATAGACTGAACAGAGGTCAGATCTTAGTACACTCTGATGTATAGGCAGGAAGGCTTTCCACACAATGGGGGGTGTGGTGGGAGATCTATTACAAGCACAAATAGCATTAGGGAAGCAAACTGGGGGGGTGGGGGGGGAAATAATGTATGTACTCAGTAGTGTGACTTAAGCTTTTATTACTTCTAAAAGTATTCAGTCCCTGGAGTAGATATTTGGCTGAGGGAACCTTTTTGCCTTGTACAGGTTCCTTCCCGAAATATTACATGAACGTGCATCTTCTTAGCCAGCGGTAGGAATGAAAGGGAAGGATGATTCTGAGCACTGCCTGCCAAAAAAAGAAGAGGCCCTTGTTCTGGTGCCTTCTGCCTCCTCCAACAGCTGTAGGCTTGATGCTGTATTGGTAAGGGCTGGTTCCTCCTCCCGATGCGCTGTGCACCACTGAAGTGGGGGGTTAATGAGAACATCTCTGTGTGCGGGGAGGGGGTATGCGGTCTAGGGGGACTGCTGGCGGGAGCTAGTGTTTATGTTGGAGGATGTTGTAAACAGCCTCCGGGAGGAGAAAGGAGCTTCTTGAGGTGGGTGTGTTGGGGAGGCGGGCGGTTAGGGGCTGTGTGTGTGTTGGGAGGTGGGGGGTTGGTGGACTGTAAGGAAGCCGGCGGTCTTTGAGGAGGCTGGGGGGCTCTGTGTGTTGGGGGAGACTGGGCTGTGTGGCTGCCTGAGGGGGGGAGTGGGGGCTCTGAGGAAGCTGCCTGAGGAGGAGGCTGGGGGCTCCAGGGAGCTGGGGGGAGGCTGACTTGAGGGATGTGCGGGGAGGCTGGGGGGAGGCTGACTGTTTAAGAACTACCAGCGCATTTGGGGAGGGGCAGGGCTTGTGCTCGGGAGGCTGCTCTGTCCTGTCTCTGCAACCTGGCGGGAGGGGAGGGGGTGCCCGGCCGGCCGCCCGCCCGCCCGCCCGTGTCGCCTCAGGCGGAGGGAGGCGCAGGTAGTGTGCGGGCGGCGCTGCCGGGCACTGCAGGCCTGCTGAGGTGGGGAAAGCAGCAGCGCGGGGAGGGGGCCGCTGTCCCGCCTGCACTGGCCATTGCCCCGGCCCGCAGAGCCCGGGGCCGCCCGCCGGCTGGGAGCCGAAGGTAAGGAGCCTGCAGGTCGGCGCGGCGGCTTCTCCGCCCGGCTGCGGGGATGCTCTGGCAGCCGGGGGACGCGCAGCCCCTGGGGCGGGGGCGATTCTCCCGAGGGACCCCGCAGTTTCCATCGCCCCGCGATGGGGCAAGGGAGCCGCTCATCCCGGGGACAGCCGGGCACCGCGCTCCGTCTCCCCTGGGCCCGGCGGCGCGGGAGCCCCCAAGAGCCCGCTTCTGGCTCACAAGCCCGGCTGGGAGCCGCGACCCCAGCGCCCGTCCCCGGGCTGCAGTCCCGAGCAGCTCGCTCCCCGGCCCGCTGGGGCTGGGCGCTCGCTCTGCCCTGGCCGGCGGGCACGGGAGCGGGCGGCCCCAGCCTGGGCCGTCGCGGCTGCCGTTTGTGATCTGCCGGCTACTGTGTCCCGTTTCTTGGCGTTTGAAGCAGTGGGGGGTGGGAGTGGCGGAAGGGGACTTAGTTTAAAATAGCAATTGCAAGTGGCCAGGGGAAGCGGCGAGCGCCGAGTCTGCAGGGGTCGGAGCTGGGGAGCTTCGCCTCCCGCTGCAGCTTGCGCCAGGGCTCCCCTTTTAAAAGAGGTAACGTGCCGCTTCTTGTAGCCACTTAACCGTTAGGGCTTGGCTGCAAGGGAGGTTAATTGGATGTTGATACCTTATTACTGCTGCTGTGAGCTAAGAAAGCCAGGTCTGTTTGAGCTGCGTTTGCTCCAACTGTTCACAGACGTCTCCTGTGCTACTTGACATACGAGATGGCATCGCATTTGATCCTATTCACTCAACAAACCTCCCACTGGTGAGTTGTTACATGTGCACTTTTGTTGTCAGCTGGCCCTGGGACACAAGGCCTGCCTGAAATGCAGGTGGTCTCTCTAAGATTAAAATGATCGTTTTAAACTAGTCTCCACAATGACTTGGCCTTGAAATAATAGGTTTAAGAGAGGATTTCTTTTGGCAGTGTGTCTGGTATTTAGAGTTGAGTATTGAGAGGGGTCTTGCCTCTTGTTTGCTATACATGCTTGTTGCCATGAAATGCAAGTACACTCATGGTTTTAGCTTGCAATTGTTAATCCCCTTTTATCGTTTTTAAAAAACATGATAATGTGAAGGAACAATCAATGTCAGGTCTTCAGAATTCTTCTTCAGCTGATTTCTTCTTCAGAACACTTGACAGATAAGATGACCTTTTAAAAATGTGCATGTATGTATATTTAAATTTTCCTCATTAATCTGTGTCAGAATAAACCGGGCTATGTGTGGAATTTTGTTTTTACAACTTGTGACTTCTTGAACACTTTCTTGAAGTATTTTCTCTGGAAACTTGTTTCCAATGAGTGCTGTAAGCTTTAACAAAGAACAGTGTTGTTCAGGAGCCAACAGGTGATGGGGTGAAACCTGAGTAGATGTGTACATTGGAGTAAAGTCTGGCTGCTGTTTCCTACTGTCGTTTAAAATAGAAATTTAAAAAAAAATCAATAGGAGACTGTAAAGGGCTAGATTTCTTTCTCTCTCTTTTAAAATCTGTGTACCCCATTATGGAAAATAAAGATCTTATTAGAACAGTGCTTCCTAAACTGTTGATTCTTGTATAACCACAGCATGCAGTTTGTTTTTATATGGAGCCAAATAAAATAACCCAAATCAGACATTTTGGCAAGGACAATGCTTTATAGTGTTTCCTCCTTTTGTTAAATTTAAGCAGTCTGTCTTTGCAATTTCAGAAGGCATTATTCATGCAAATAAAACAGTCTGAAATCATGAAAGAAAGTAATGCCAAATTTCCAGTGTGAAAAATTCTTTATTTTGGCATGTGTGTCAGTATGTGTGTGTGGGAATTACTCAACTCTGCTGTTGGTTGGTGTACATACTTAGATTAGGCATTATTTAGAAAATGTAGAAAACACATCAGCTTGATTTACTCTAAGGCCAATCAATATATAGTTAGCAATAAATACACGGTAGCAGTCTTTGAATTTTGCTGTATATCTTTAATAAAGTATGGTACTGTTTCTTTGATAGTTCACTAGATATTCTGTATATGTAAATATGTTAAACCTCTGAAGCAGCTGTGGCTAAGTCCTGATAACGCCTAACACTTAAGTTGTAATATGTGGAACTGGGTCCAAATTTCAAAATTAAGTTATTTTTAATGGGGAAGCAGGAAAACAAATTACTCTAGTTGCAGCAGTAAAGTGGGTTTTTCTGGTAATGCTTATACCGTTATTGGAATGTTTTTTGGTTGTATTTCTACTACAGACTCTGCTCCTCTTTAGGGTGAATTATCATATGAGGTAGAAAGAAAAGGAGTACTAGTGGCACCTTAGAGACTAACCAATTTATTTGAGCATAAGTTTTCGTGAGCTACAGCTCACTTCATCGGATGCATAAAGTACAGTACATAATCCCATTCACCTGCTTATTTAACGCCTAGTCTTAACCCTTTGGGCTGCAATTGCAGTATATTGTGAATGGATGCATGTGATATGCATCTCGTGTTCCCTATAGCCTTGTTAACAAGCAGTTTAACAAAAAAGTTGTTTGCCCTGCAGGACAGAGTTAAACAGCAGGGGTTGGGAAAGGAAATGTGTGTCTTACTGGGCTCACAAATCATGACCTTTTCTATCTGATCAGCGGTGACCATAGAACTTATTCAGTGAGCTGGAAATCCTAACATAAGGATTAGTTTCACACTTGGATTTAACAATTCTCTAATATCCTTTCTCTAGGATGTGAATTTTAATATTTTATGTAACAATGGATTTATAATTAGGGATATGGACTCTTCACTCCTAAGAACTCTTCCTATTATTAAGTGACCGTTGATGACAACAGGATTCACTAGTGTATATCTGTCTAACTTTTTTAATCACATTTTTCTTTAACATGGCTAATAACGATGAAGCTACTAGTGAAAGATTTTTCTCTTTGTAGATTGTGAAGCTTTATTAGTGAGGGAGTGCTTGTAAATCTTAAAAACAAACTTGCTTTATTCTGTAGATGTCATGTAGTATCCTTTCTCAAAGTTTCAACAAGCTCATCTTAAGATATGTAACCACTTTGAAGCCTGTTACTTTGAAGAATGAGTACAACTGCAAAAATGTTTTAGCTCTAATCTGTTGCAGTTTTAATTTGCAAACCAATTTACGGACTCTTAGGAGGGTTGGGAAAATAATAATTTATAAACAAATAATAGCTAAAATAGTTCTACAAGTACTGATTGTATTTTTAGTTTTCAGATACTTCAGTTTCAACATCAAACATTCAGAAACATAATGGTCACAATCTGGTTCAATTTATGAATAATGTTTTTGGTATCTGGAATGCATCTCTTCCATGTTAATTATCTCAACCTTCCAATGAATGTAGGTTTAAATGGGAATTTATATCTATGTGGGCATGTGAGGTTTGTGGTGCATCTTCCTTGCCCTTCCTAAAACCAACATATTGATAGCAACCCTGCCCTTTTCTTTTAGTTTTTCAATTTCAGTTTACCAGCTAAGGGAAGAACCTCTCTTTCCTTCACTCTCTCCCAAGAGCTGTTTCAACCTACTTCTTACCCATAAAGGAACTGGAGGTAGAGGGTGTAAGCTTTGAAGTGAATGTATTAGGTTTTTTTAAAAATTCCAATGCATAGAAAAATGAGTAGAACTGGAGCTGTTCCCCCAAGTAGTTTGGTCTGAAAGGAAACAAGGCTCTGCTACTTTCCTCCCCCCTAAAGTCTTGTCCTCTTTTTGGAATTATATAACTCTGGCATTTATTGGTGCACTTTGTAAATCTTAACGTTATCAAGGACAGCAGTTACTTACATAGAAATAGCACTTGACACTTATAATGCTATCTGCAAAGGGCTTTGTAAAATTAACTAGTCCACATAACCTTGTGAAATGAGTGAGTTTATCTTCTGCATTTTGCAGATGGAACAACTAAGCAAGAGAGGTTGACTTTTTCTGAGGCCACAGGGTATCAGTGTGGTCTTGACTTTCCCAGATTAATAGTTCAAAATTGAGTTTAAACAACTAGTACATGATCAGTTCAGTATCATTCAGGAAGTCATGGGTATATGGTACTGGGACCAGGGTTTCTTATTACTGACAGTGCTGAACACAACCTCGTCCTTGTCTACAGTGGCCAGTTGTGTGAAACAGTGCTGACCACAAGTAATGGGATTGTGAATTCATATTTTAACATGACTATCTTCACTACCAAATTTAAACTTCTGGTTCTGGTATTCTGCTCAGACTACTAAAACCTCTCACTACAAATCAAAGTCTCCTTTAGTAAAGTGAAAGACTGTGTTTCTTTGCTCAGGTGTTACTGTCCATTCTTGACTAAGCTGTAAATAATGTAACACTTGAATTTTAAAATTATTCCATACCTAAATATTGGATATTTACACAGGTTATTGGAACAACCCAGTACTGTAGTTAGGTTTGATTCATACCAGTCTTGCTTATGACACTCTCTCCTTCATGGAATTAGCTAGTCCATTCTGAATATGGTTGACATTTTTTGTCCACAGAGTAGGAGGTGGTAGGCAGCCCTGATTCACCACCAGGAACAGATCTGTTGACTATGACTTGACAGTTAAAAAGAGGAAAACTTTCTTTGCTGCGATGAAGGCATAAGATTTTTTGTTAATTGAAAAAATAAAAAAATCTTTATGCCATCATCAGTCACACTTCAAATGTGATTTCTCTCTCTGGTGGTCTGGCATTCTTTCTCCGGGCTTAATTTATATTCCAAGATGACCTGTGAGGATAGCATAAAACAAGAGGATGTTAAGGATTTTCTGAATTTATTTTGTGATTTTTTTAAACATTGATTTTTATTAAGAAACAATGCAAAGTACAAAACCATGACAGACTGACTTACAGCTTGTATATCTTTCCAAACAGAGACGATTTTCCATACTGACAGTAGAAGACATAAAGTGTCCTATAGGGTTATTTGGAGTGGCCTTCTAGAGGAATCATTGATGAGCATTAGGCAGATCTCATCTGCGGCACAAAGCAATCATTTCACCCTTTAGAAAACTGACAACCAGTCTAAGAAAATCTACATGGTGGAGTAGATATGTACATATATCTGTATATCTGATCATTGTATGAGAGCCACTAATATTTTGAGCAGCTACTCATCTTCTCTGTTATATTTCTGAATCAACAGGATTAGTTACAAAGCTGAATATATCCAATTATTGTTCTGGCTTAAGAGTGTGAAGGCTAGACCAAAGATACTGTCTGAACTCTTCAATATACTTGCTGATGTAGTTACTCCTTTCATATGAAACTTACTTTACGCTTGCTATTCCATGATGGAGTCCAACATTAACTGCTTAATTAAACTTTTTTTTTTTTTAAAGGTAGACTCCTTTATTTATGGGGTCACTAAGCAGAATTAAGTTTTGAAAGGTGACAGTTTGACAAACACATTAATGTACATAATAGAGTAACAAGTGAGAAGTAGAAAATTTTAGGTGAGACTTCAAGTAGTTAGTGACACTTTAAAAATATGATCTATGTCATTTCAAATAAACATCTCATTTAATTTCATTAATTCTACAGAAGAATATTCTAAAGTAGTGTATATCTAGTACTTGGATCACCTTCCAAAATGACTTGGACTTTAAGTGTGACTCATAAACATGATACATTGATCTCACAGCTGAGAATTATTTGGACACACCTATAATTGTGGTAGGGGTCAAGATACGCATCACAGTCCTACTACAACCATAACTAACAATAGCATCTTTTAGTAGCTACCAGAACATTGAGTTCCCAGCTTTATCCTACTCCCTCTTGCCTGTTGCTATATGGGAATAGGAAGAGATCTTGGCTATGTCTACACTACATGATTTACAGTGGCGCAGCTGAACTGTTGTAGTGCTTCTGGTGAAGATAGTCTAACATAGGGGTTCTCAAACTGGGGGTCAGGACCCCTTGGGGTCGTGAGGTTATTATGTGTGGGGTCACAAGCTGTCAGCCTCCACCTCAAACCCCGCTTTGCCTTCAGTATTTATAATGGTGTTAAATATATTAAAAAGTGGTTTTAATTTATAAGGGGGGGGGTCGCAGTCAGAAACTTGCTGTGTGAAAGGGGTCACCAGTACAAAAGTTTGAGAATCACTGCTCTAAGACGACAGGACTGTCAGCTTAATAAATTCTGCCTCTGCAAGAGGTAGTAGCTATGTTGGCAGGAGAAGCTCTCCCACCAACATAGCACCATCTACACCAGTGCTTAGGTCAGTATAACCTATGTCCCTCAGGGGTGTGGATTATTCACACCCCCGAGTGACATAAATTATACTGAAGTAATTTGTAGTATTGACATAGCCTTGGATCTAAAATGAGATTATTGCTCTTGTTGTACTGGATGATTTTATTTCCACTAACATGATGAGAAAGGAATTTCCTTTGTATCGACAAATTATCTCCTCTGTATCTGCTTTCAAAGGAAATTAGTTTATAGATAAGATGTTTATCTATGTATTCTAGATATCCAAAGTGAACTTTAAGAGACCTACCTACTGATCATATTTATAAATTACTTATTGAATAGATGATCACTTCTTTTAGCAACAGTAATATTCAAGACAATATAATATCCACACTAAATTGCTTCTGACTTTCATTAACCCTTCCTAGTAATTGAGGATGGAATGAATGCACTGATGTTCATAAAGTTTTTTTTACATTGAAGACATGAATGATCTGCACCTGTTTTAAAATGATGACTTGTTTGGAAGGTCACAAACTCTGAACAGTAGAAGAGGAAATGAGGTCATCTTTACTTTTGTTAAGGGTGAAGTAAAGTCAAATTTATTGGTTGGTTGTGCTAATCTCTGCCTTCTGGCATGCATGCGGTTTAAAATACTGCACAAAATAGCAAATGTAGAGGTTTTCCTTCATGTTAACACTTACCTTTCTTTATAATATGCACTGATAAACTTAATTTTAGTTTTAATTTATTCAGGTTTACTAAGTTTACCACTTCAACAAAAACTGAAATAAAATTTTAGGGATTTATTTAACATCCAACATGCTTTGTGAAAATATGCAGTTCTTACAGTGGCTTGGATAGGAGATCTACTGTTGTACTTAGAATAATGAGTTATGATGTAAGCAATCTTTATTACAGTGCTGCTGTGCACTATAATAATAGTCTGTTAGCATCTCTTAATGTTTTTTTTTTCAGGGTTTATAACTTTATTGTTCTAACTAGCAGTGGGCTAAAATTAGTGGATAAATTCTCAAGGCATGTGTAAACTTCATTATTCATGATTTTTGTTTTGGAAGCTTTTAGTATTGTAGCAATAGCAAAATGGAATAGTCAGTTTCATCTTTTTTTGTGAGGGTAGAAAGGTATGGACTAGCTCAACAATGGCTTAGGGTAAATGTGTATCTTAAAAAAAGATACATAGTGATTAAATGTTGTCTACTGCCATTTACGTTTGAAGGAGGAAAACTGACATACTGTACCTAAGGCATTGTCTACCTTGAGAAATTTAAGTCTTTCTTCCACCACTGATCTAGCACTGGTACAACTTCATTGATATTGGCAATAGTGGGACTGGCAATGTGTCCAGCCACAGGTATTATACTGCTGTGATGTTTAGACCTGATTTGAGAGGGGTTACATACCATGCTGATAAAATTTTCTATGGATGATCTAGCATCAGTGGAGTTGCATCAGCACTTATGCCAATGATAAGAGAGGTTTCAGAGTAACAGCCGTGTTAGTCTGTATTCGCAAGAAGAAAAGGAGTACTTGTGGCACCTTAGACTAACCAATTTATTTGAGCATAAGCTTTCGTGAGCTACAACTTATGCTCAAATAAATTGGTTAGTCTCTAAGGTGCCACAAGTACTCCTTTTCTTAATGATAAGAGAGCTGCCTGAAATTCTGAATGTAAATGCAGTTTAATCGTGCAATGCTATACTGTTGGAGGAAATGTCTTCTTAATCCCAGGTGGTCAGGATGATTGTCCTGCCAAGACACTAATTAATTTTACTAAAGATCAGTATTTCATGCTATGCATATAACCCAAACTCCTAGTGACGTATCAATAAAAGCATCTACCCTTCATGATGTATTTTATAGCAGTCACTTTACCACAGTAGTATTTCAAATATTTAACTTGGTTGATGCCCTTCTACCTCCACCCCAAGATCACTTCCATGAGGCTTTTCCTGTTTTGTTAACTCTTTTGTAATCTCATCTTTTCAGAACAGTTTCTTGATGAACTGCAACTGAATAGCTGACACTGTACGCTACACTATGCCTTTGGAGATGGAGCCAAAAGTTAACAATCTTACCTTTGGGTGTCAACGAAGCTCAACATCCGATGACGACTCTGGCTGTGCCTTGGAAGAATATACCTGGGTCCCGCCAGGTCTTAGACCAGAACAGGTAGGAACTGAGACTCTTATTTTTAAAGTTAATCAAAATAGCCATAATTTCTTACTAAATATCACGTGTTGCCACTGATAAAAGACTTGTTGTTTCACTTCCTAATAAGACGTAAATTAAGTGTGCTTCAGCAGATTTTTTTTTTTTTTTTCCCTAATGACCTATCTTAATGGAGAGAGAGGTTAAACAGCTTTGGTTATTGGGGAGGTTATATTAAAAGAAAATCATCACTGGACACTTTATAATAGAAATAATATACTTTCCAATTCTTTATTTTTCTAAATAAGTAAACATTTGACATGTGTGTGAAATGGGATGTTTCTTTAAATAGGATGTATTTAAACAAAACTATTTCTGGCACTGCTTTAAAATTGTTTAACTGAACATATTGCCAATTATTCATGCAGTGATTTCCCTCTTGCATGCTGTCTGGGGTTAACTTTTACTGTTGGAAGGGAGAAGAGTTTAGGACTGTTCCATTTTTTGTTTTGCATGGTTGTTTTTCCTCAACTAAACTGCCTAAAACTGAAAATGAAACCTTTCTAAGTATAATAATGGTAATGGAAATAGGACAGTGACACTACTTGCTAAGGGAGCAAGTTGCTACATTGATCAAATGTTCAAAAATAGGTTCTTAAATAAAATTCTAGTTAAAAAAGATCCAGCAACAGTACTGCAGGATTTGATATAGATGATTCATAAGGTGTTTGACCAGCACTGAGTTCTGTTACTCCTGTATACATGGGTAAGGAGTCTATGTGTAACATGTCAAGGGAGCTGAGCATCTCTAGTTCAGGTGGCCTGCTGATGTATGCAGGAGCAAAAGATCTACTTTTTGTTTTCCAGAGACTTTCTCTTCATGATTAAATTAAGAATAACAAGCCAACAAGAGCCATATATGATGCACCATCTTTAAGGAAGATCCTTTTATCATACACTAGAGTTAAACAACCTTGAGGGACATGGGGAAGGGGGAACAACTAGCTAACAGCTACTTTAAACTCTTAAGGGAAATGCAGCAGAAATCATTCATTCTAGGTACCATCGGCTTAAAGATATTTTCACACAGATGACAACATCAGTGGCATTTTGATTAGTATTATGAGAAACATGGGCATAGAGCAAACTAACACTAGAAGTTTCCTTCTTACTGCATGTTCTGCTTTGTTCTTTGTAAATAAACTCTGTTGGTTAGTGGACTTAAAAGCAGACTTAATTGAAACTCATTGATGTTCAGTTCTGTGTCAAAACCTTAACAGTGATTTGTACTACTTTTTCCACTTAACTTGATTGAGGAAGTAGTGATTCTTTTTTCATTTGTCTTAACTAAAATACCTAGTAAGTGATTGACCAAATCATCATTTAAATACAGATAGCAGGTAACAACAGATTGTCTGCAACAATCAGCTCTTATTTACAGCCTCAGGCCTTGTGACAAGCTGGAAACTGCACAGGAAAAATAATAAATCTGTAGCTGCTCCACAAAAATATTTTTTGCCATTGGGCTTTGTCATAGCATTCTTTACAGTTTTCCTGTCCTAAGTTTCTTCTGATAAGATGAAATAAAGACAAGCCTGAGAAGACTTTCAAGAAGGCATAGTGTGTTTTGCTTTCCTGGTCAAACGCAAAAACCCTAGGAAAATTTCAAAGTGAACTTGCATCTGGTTGAAATGTGGCTGGATCCAACCTCTTCCTCCCAACAGAGAGATTATTTTAGCTTCTTACCAAAAGCTCACATGGTAGCAATGAAAGCTGATGCTTGTGAAGAACCTGATCAGCAGGAGATTACAAAACAGCTTTTGTCTCAGCAATGTGTAAAATGCACAGAGCAAATTCAATTTGTTTATGTAGTAGTTGTTTTTAGTACAGCTTCACACATTGTGTGGTAAATTGCAGAGGGAAATTTGGAATTTCAACAGGCTTGCTGACCAACCCTAAAGGGGGTGGAAATAATGATAGCATTAAATGTGCATAATTTATGATACCCGTAATTGTCACTGCAAATTGCATTCCAGAAAAGCAATTCAGCAGCTGGGCACTAGTTGTAGCAGAGACAATCCAGGTCTGCTGCGTTAGCTCATCTGGTCCTCATCTTACCTAGAGGAATGCAAATGCTGTCACAGATCTAATGTAGCATATCTTAGTTCCTTTGTAAATGAGACTTAAGATAAGGCACTGGTTGAAGGACATTTACAATGTTTGGGTCATGTGTACCCCTCTGGTCTTAATTCTTAATACCTCCTATTCAGATACAGCTATACTTTGCCTGTTTGCCGGAGGAGAAAGTCCCTTACATTAACAGCCCTGGAGAAAAACATAGAATTAAACAGCTTCTGTACCAGTTGCCACCCCATGATAATGAGGTAACTATCTGGCCATGTATCCATTAACTATATGCTGCTTTTTTAAGAAGGAAGAATTATCTTCTGTGGACATATTACAAGTCTAAAATGTCACATGCAATGGCGTCTAACCCATAAAGATAGCATAGTGTGTACATTGTCAAATCCATTGTTTAGCTGTCCATTTCAGTTGTATTCAGATAACAGCTGGCTAGGAGGTCATTGCTTTCTCTTGTTAAGAAGGTGGGCAGTCAAGTGCAATAAACTGAACACAAGTTGGTTTTATAGTGTTTGCAACCACCCACCAATTACCAGGAACCTACACATTTCTGAGATTTCATTGTAATAGAAAGGATGCTTTGTGGCAGTAAAAGGTTTGAAGCTTAGACGTGATTCTGTGTATTGTAGGATAGAAGTGGAAGTAACAAACACTTTTGTAAAAAGGAGTCAGTGCTTAAGTTCTTGTGTATACTGCAATATACATTGTTTGATTATGGTCTGTAAATCCAAAAACCATACATCCAAACACATTAACAAATTTCATTTGGCAGCAATTCTATTTTTAGATAGCAATAGTTTAGCACACTATTGATTCGCTTATAATACTTTTACAAAGAATTCACATAAACTTTCTTTTCACGTATCTGGTGTTGTAACATGTGGAGGAGTTACAATATATATTGTAGGAAATATAAAGCATGTGGGAAATCTTAGGAAGGAATTGAACCGGGATGTTGATATTTTATAACATATATTTTAGTTACTACCGAGAATAACCAGTAGCTTGGTATCTAAAGCATGTACTGTCTCTTCTGCTGAAGGTGAGATATTGTCAATCTTTAAGTGAAGAAGAGAAGAAGGAACTACAGATGTTTAGCGCTCAGCGTAAGAAGGAGGCATTGGGACGAGGAACTATTAAACTGCTCTCAAGAGCAGTAATGCATGCAGTTTGTGAACAGGTAACCTTGTGGCAATGAAACTAGCTGCACCAACACTGTAGACCTTACATGTTTGTTGATGCTACATATAGGCTCTTGTCTGTCTGCATTTGTACTCAGTAATACTGATAAAATTCCACATAGGAAGAGAGAAGATAATGGTTTATTTTTTAAAAAGTTAGATTTAATTCTTTGGTGTGGATATACCAAACAGTTTTCAGAGTAGGCAATAAGTCAAATTGTAGCCAGCTGGCTGTTGTACTAAATCCATACCTATTTAATACACAGAAGATTAAAGTGTTTTTAAAACACCAAGTAAGTGCATATGAGTAAAATTTAGTTCTGCATCAGAATTGTGTACAATCCAGAATTATTAGAATTGCCTCTTTTGCTATATACAATGGAATGAGAACTTTAACACTGTATTGGGCTTGGTGTTTTGGTTTAACTAAAGTAACAATAAAGGCGGGTATTCCTGCAATGGAAGCGTATTCACTTTTTTTGGTTGTTTCTAGTGTGGTACAAAGGTAAATGGAGGTGAAATTGCAGTGTTTGCTTCAAGAGCTGGACCTGGAGTGTGCTGGCATCCATCATGTTTTGTGTGCTCTACATGTAATGAGCTTCTTGTTGACCTAATCTACTTCTACCAAGATGGAAAAATTCACTGTGGTAGACACCACGCTGAACTTCTCAAACCCCGTTGCTCAGCATGTGATGAGGTAAACAACACTTTTCGACTAAACCCATGCTGCCACAGAACCCACCATTAATAGGATAAAATTGTCATGTCACTTGCTCAATTAAACAAACAACTTTTGAATACTAATATGTCCCCTTTGGCAACAAAGACTGTATCCTAGTATCACATATGTAGATGTGAACAACTTCTCCATTCTCCAAACATATCTTGTAAAATCAGATACTGGACAAGTGTGATGTAGCTGCTTTTACATGATACACATCTGTGTATCTGAGATTAGAATTGAAACCTAAAGACAGAGTTACAAGAAAAACTTTTACACATTCCAGAATAATGGTTTTCTTATTGCTGACCTTATTAGTCATACCTCAGATACTTGGAAACATCTGTCTTATGCTCTAATTTTAGTTACTTTTATGACAACTGACCTACTTTTTAAAAATGTATATCCATTTTACTTAGCAAATGTGACAGCCTTCTGTATTAGCTATGCTGCTACAGGTAATCTTGTATTTTTAACTATTGAAACTGATCAGTTAATACTTCAGATTCACAGTACTGCTGAATTAATATGTAGTTCTTTAAATATAATTGGTGGTCTGTTAACTGTACCAAGGAAATAAGTACCTTTTTCACATGCAGTTTTCGTGAATCTAACAAGCATTATTAATGGTTGTCGACAAATTTACTTTTATTTTTTAAGATCATCTTTGCTGATGAGTGCACAGAAGCTGAGGGTCGCCATTGGCATATGAAGCATTTTTGTTGCCTTGAGTGTGAAACTATCCTTGGTGGACAGAGATACATTATGAAGGATGGGCGTCCATTCTGCTGTGGGTGTTTTGAATCTCTCTATGCTGAGTACTGTGAGACCTGTGGGGAACACATAGGTAAATATATCCTTCTTAAGTATTAACATTTTACAAAGGTGGTGAGTATTTTATTGAATAAACACGATAATTCACAAGCCAAAAAAGCTTCAGGTTTTGTGTGTGTAACTTTTAACTATTTTAGCCATAAACTAAACAGTCCCTCTTTGACTCTTTACTAGGTGTTGACCATGCTCAGATGACCTATGATGGACAGCACTGGCATGCTACGGAGACTTGCTTTTCTTGTGCTCAGTGCAAAGCCTCTCTGCTGGGTTGTCCTTTTCTTCCCAAGCAAGGACAGATTTACTGTTCAAAAACTTGTAGTTTGGGAGAAGACGTTCATGCCTCTGACTCATCTGATTCTGCATTTCAGTCTGCACGATCAAGAGACTCCAGAAGAAGTGTTCGTATGGGAAAAAGCAGCCGGTCAGCTGACCAGTGCAGACAGTCTCTCCTACTGTCACCAGCACTGAATTACAAATTCCCTGGGCTTTCTAGCAATGCTGATGATACTCTTTCTCGCAAGATGGATGACTTAAGCCTTTCAAGGCAAGGAGCAAGCTTTGCGAATGAAGATTTTTGGAAGGGAAGAGTAGAGCAGGAAATGCCCGAAGACCCTGAAGAGTGGGCTGAGCATGAAGACTACATGACTCAACTCCTCCTAAAATTTGGTGATAAAGGCCTCTTTCAGCAGCCCACTGAAGTAGATGTTACATCAAATGAACACTGGATTTCTGATAATATTATTAAAAGCAAGTCGGATTTGAAAAAAAATAATCAAAGCCTGGCAAGTAAAAAATATCAGGCAGACATGTATTGGGCCCAGTCACAAGATGGTTTAGGTGATTCTGCATATGGCAGCCATCCAGGCCCTGCCAGCAGTAGAAAAATCCAAGAGTTAGATATGGAACATGTGGCTTCCGGATACAAACATGACCAAACACAATGGTATGAAGGTTCATTGGAATGTCTGTCTGATCTGAAACAACAAGAGCAAAGTGTTCGAGATTCAATGGATTCCTTGGCTTTGTCTAACATCACAGGTAATTGATTATAGGGAAAAGTAAGCAATTTCTTAGATTTTTTTTTTTAAAATCCCAAGTTAGTAATAATGTATGTGAAGACTTCAGGGAAGAATTTGACCCTTAACTATCTTTTTTTAATTGAAGTACACACTTCCAACCTCCCCTGAAGAAAGAGTGCCACATAGGTATCTAAAGGCAGAATCTGGCTATTCTATTTCCTCCTTTATTTACAAGAGAAACACAGAAACCCATACCACTTGAGGTGTTAGAGCTTTCATCAACTTTTGCTGGAGGAACTGTTTTGCACTCTCTACTTAGTAGGTACACAACCTGCCAATTCAAATAATTTTTGTATCAATATTTAACAAATTCATACACTAAAGAAAAATTTAAAAAACTAAACACTTTTCAGTCTATAATGATATATTAAAGGTTAACTGCAAATAATATTTTTAAATTGGATTTATTTCATGTTTTACTTTTATATGGATGGTGGCCTTTTAAAAAAAAATGACATTTCTGAATGTTAGTTTTACACTGTAAACACAAGGCCATTCTGCCCCCTCCTCGCACCCTGTTTTACCTGAGAAATATCCAGATTGTTACATTTGGTATTCCCTGCCTTTGTTGGAGGAATTCCTGGAAACATGGAATGTGTATTGTCAACCCTGAGCAGGTGGTGTGGGATGTTGAATCTTTTAACAGACTCTTTTTTTTTTTTTTTTTTTTTTAAGTGTTTTCTAGGCATTGGAGCTCAATAGATGTTTTGAACAGCCTAATTAAAAATTCCTTTCACTCTTGATATCCTAATGTCGCTAGTTTTCTACTAACCATAGTTAACACCTGAATTGTTAGTGTGTGTGTGTGTGTGTGTGTGTGTGTGTGTGTGTGTATAAAGGACTTTTCAGGCTGCCTTTATACATCTCAAACAAACAAATGGCACAAGAACATTTTTTTTTACTTTAAAGTTCACCTTTAAGGCAAAGTCACAAAGAATCAGTGATAAGCCATGTTTAGTCCATAAACCTTTATTAGAAGTTTAATACTTTGAGTCAACACGCTTCATTACAACTTCACAGATTACCTTAACCGATTTTTTTTTTCCTCCTTAGGGGCCTCAGTGGATGGAGAAAGCAAATCAAGACCATCTTTTTATTCTTTGCAAACTTTCCAGGAGCTGGAGGCAGAGGACTGTGAGAAAATGAGCAATATGGGAACTCTAAATTCTTCAATGCTCCACAGGAGTGCAGAGTCTTTAAAGAGTTTAAGTTCAGAGTTGTGTCAAGAAAAGGTGTTGCCAGAAGAAAAGCCAGCACACATGCCTGTACTTAGAAGATCCAAATCCCAGTCTAGACCACAACAAGTAAAGTTTTCAGATGATGTTATTGACAATGGGGATTATGAGTGTGTTGAAATTCGCCAACCTCCAATGAGTGAAAGGACTCGTAGGCGTGTGTTTCATTTTGAAGAACGTGGGAATCGGCACCAGCATCGTCGCAGGAGAAGTAGGAAGTCTCGGTCAGACAATACACTTCATTTAACTACAGAAAGAAGATGTTCTCCAAAAGAGAGACTTCACTTTTACTCGCCTCAGGATTATGGCAAATTTATCCAAAATAAAACCCCTCATGAAGTTCAAGCATACATTCAAAACACAGAACTCTATGGACAGTATGCCCATGCTACATCTGATTATGCACTGCAGAACCAGGCAGTTGATAAATTTTTTGGACTGTATGGTGAGGAAGACGACTCATGGTGTTCAACTTCATCATCATCGTCTGATTCTGAAGAGGAAGGATATTTTCTTGGACAGCCAATTCCACAGCCACGATCACTGAGATATCCATACTACACAGATGACCTTTCCAGTCCAAGCACTGCACTGGCCAGTTCTCAGTTTGGGCAAAGGACAACCAAATCAAAGAAGAAAAAAGGACACAAAGGCAAAAACTGTATAATTTCTTAACCCATTAAGTCTAAGACACATTCATATAAACTTTGTAGCTATAGTCTGTAAATGATAACCCTACTGATGTTTACAGTGTAAAACTAACATTCAGAAATGTCATTTCTCCCAATTATCAGATATTGCCAGGTTTTCATAATATATGCTGTGGTTATCAAAATATTGTAGTTTTACTTCCTTACTACAGTTTACAGTCTTTCATACAGACTTTGTGTAGACACTAACATTCTTTTGGATTTTCATCCCTGTTTAAACATATGAGAGAGGGTGCAATAATAGTGAACTGAAAATAAAAAAATGCTTGTCCTTCACTGTTGCTTTACATAATCGGATAGCCGCAATATCTTTGTTTTTACCTTTAGAAAGGAAAAGGGAGGGTTCTGAGGTGTGTTCCTTCCCTGCAACCTCCCATTTTCATTAGAACAATCACAGCCTGGGTTGCCTTTTTTTACACATCAAACTGGAGTTTTAATCTATAGCTTTTATTTTATTTGAACCCTGATCTGCAGCTTTCACATTCTTCATTTGTGTGTGCCAGCCCTCCAAAGCAACCTCCAGTAAAAAGAGGCAAATCAGAAAATGACATTTCAAATATCTGCAGCCATCATCATATCGTACCGAAGCAGTAAATGGCCAAGACTTCTTTAAAAGATTAAGAATTCCAGGCACCCTTTCATGCAACATTTTATTAACTAAGGTAATCAAGGTTCAGCTAGTTTAGAACTTGACTGGCATTGTTTCACTGTGGGACATACACATAGCTATAACTGGCATTTTAATACAGAGTATGGTTTTCCTTTAAAAAAAAAAAAGCGGGGGGGGGGGGAGTGGAGGGGGCGGAGAATGGTATCTTAACTCTGGAAGCCCTTACACATGCAAGTAACTTCTTTTTAGTCAAACTACTTTATGTAAAGAATACTTGCAAAAGTGTTGAAAGGATTAGGTCCATATTTGTATCTTTTGGAACTCATTAGTCCAGATTTTAAATGTATTATTAGCTGCAATTATAAATTGAAAACACATTGATATTTATAATGTAGTATTCCATAGACTAAAATGTATTCATAATTTAACAGTGAAAATATTAATGTACATATTGTACAGTTAAGATTTAAAAAACTGATTATTTTTATATCCCTGAATTCCAAAAAGTTCATTATAATACAAAACTAGATTTATTAGGTGTTTAACAGCAGCATTATGGATGAAAAGATTGTTTGTATTTTAGTCAAAGGTTTACATTTAGAAACATTCAAAATTTTATTACTTAGTGAGCCAAAGCTTAATTTTCTCTTCTAGATATTAAAAGCTCTGTATGCATGGCAGGGCTGTGTAAATGCTCTCTGAACTATGGCCCTTGTAATCTTACAAATGTTTATTTATGGGTCAAGCAAAATGTAAACTGTATAAATGTAAAAAACCACACAAACCTGGAATATATTAGTACAACAAATATGCAACTTCTGTGGATGATTTTTTTATAACCTTTGTTATTGCCCTACGTTAGAGAACAGTTAATGTTGGGGTTGTGTATGGAACAGGAATGGCACAAAACTTTAAACAGCTGCTTCTTTCCATCAGTGAATTTTAAATGTACTGTATGTAGGAAGTCTCAATTTCTGCCCTTCAGCTAGCGTGTATATCAAGAGGAATTTTGATTTAGTTATAATAAACATATATACCTCTTACAATGTTGCATGCCTTAACCACAGGCGGAAGTTTTTGTTATTGTTATATGAGACATAAAGGGTAACAAGAAAACATTCTACAAATACATTAAAAGCAAGACGAAGACCAAGGACAGGGTAGGCCCGTTACTCAATGGGGTGGGGGGAATAACAACAGAAAATGTGGAAATGGCAGAGGTGCTTAATGACTTTTTTGTTTCAGTTTTCACCAAGAAGGTCAGTGCTAAATGGACGTCTAACGTAGTGAATGCAAGTGAAAATGAGATAGGATTAGAAGAGGCTAAAACAGGGAAAGAACAAGTTAAAAATTACTTTGACAAGTTAGATGTCTTCAAGGCACCAGGGCCTGATGAAATGCATCCTAGAATACTCAAGGAGCTGACTGAGGAGATATCTGAGCCATTAGCGATTATCTTTGAAAAGTCATAGAAGACGGGAGACATTCCAGAAGACTGGAAAAGGACAAATAGAGTGACAATCTATAAAAAGGGAAATCAGGACAACCCGGGGAATTACAGAACAGTCATCTTAACTTCTGTACCCGAAAAGATAATGGAGCAAATAATTAAGCAATCAGTTTGCAAACATCTAGAAGATAGTAAGGTGATAAGTAACAGCATGGATTTGTCAAAAACAAATGGTGTCAAACCAACCTGAGAGCTTTCTTTGAAATGGTAACAACTGGATGCGGGGGAAGGGGTAGACGTGGTATATCTTGATTTTTAGAAAAGCTTTTGATACTGTTCCACATGACCTTCTCATAAATAAACTAGGGAAATGCAACCTAGATGGAGCTACTATAAGGTGGGTGCAAAAATGGTTGGAAAACTGTTCCCAGAGTGTCATTATCAGTGGTTCAGAGTCATGCTGGAAGGGCATAATGAGTGGGGTACCACAGGGATCAGTTCTGGGTCCGGTTCTGTTCAATATCTTCATCAATGATTTAGATAAAGGCATAGAGAGTACAGTTCTAAAGTTTGTGGATGATACCAAGCTGGGAGGGGTTGCTAGGGCTTTGGAGGATAGGATTAAAATTTAAAATGATCTGGACAAACTGGAGAAATGGTCTGAAGTAAATAGGATGAAATGCAATAAGGACAAATGCAAAGTGTTCCTTCCAAAGTGGAGTAATCAGTTGCACACGTACAAGATGAGAAATGACTGCCAAGGATTACTGTGGAAAGGGATTCTAGGGGTCATAGTGGACCACAAGATAAATATGAGTCAACAGCGTAATGCTGTTGCAAAAAAAAAAGCAAACCATTCTGGGATATATTAGCAGGAGTGTTGTAAGCAAGACAGGGGAAGCAATTCTTCTGCTCTACTCCAGTCTGATTAGGCCTCAACTGGAGTATTGTGTCCAATTCTGGACACCACATTTCAGGAAGGATGTGGACAGATTGGAGAGAGTCCAGAGAAGAGCAACAAAAATGATTAAAGGTCTAGAAAACATGACCTATGAGGGAAGACTGAAAAAACTGGGTTTGTTTAGTCTGGAAAAGAGAACAGTGAGAGGGGACAAAACAGTTTTCAAGTATGTAAAAGGTGGTTACAAGGAAGAGGAAGAAAAATTGTTTTTCTTAACCTCCGAGGGAAAGACGACAAGCAATGGGCTTAAATTGCAGCAAGGGTGGTTTAGGTTGGACATTAGGAAAAACTTCCTGTCAAGGTGGTTAAGCACTGGAATAAATTGCCTGTGGAGGTTGTGGAATCTCCATCATTGGAGTTTTTTAAGAGCAGGTTAGACAAACACCTCTCAGGAATGGTCTAGATAATTAGTCCTGCCACAAGTGGAGGGGACTGGACTACATGACCTCTCAAGGTCCCTTCCAGTTCTATGATTCAATGTGTGAATACTGAAATTTGCTAGCAAAAAAATATAATTAAAAAACGTTATATATAAAATGCCAATGCCTATGGGTTTGACTACCTGACCAAACTTAATTAAATAATAAAATAGGGCAGGTGCTCCTTATACAATATCCCTAAAAATGTGGCATATTGAAAACTAGAACCAGTCTTGCACTTTTTCTGAGGATATGGAAGAACATTGATTTTCAAAAGAGTTAAGCAAATTATTTGATGATTAGGAGTACAATGGGGTGGTCATCTAGGCAACCATTTGTGCTGCATGAGTCTGAGACTACCATACTGCAGGCAAATGCATTGCTACTTAACCAAACAGCTAGAGTCCAAGCAGTGAACATTTTTGGTCTACATCTTTTGCAGACTGAAACAAAAAGAAACCTAACAGAGCTACACAATTCATAGGAATGACAGAGTAGGTCACGCTGGTGGGGGAAGTGGCATTATATGTGGAAAAATATAGTTCAATATAGTAAAATTCTTAAATGACTCAAAATACCGTAGAATCTCTATGAAGAGAAATTCCATGCTTTAATATTTAAGAGTATAGCTGTAGGAATGTACTGGTAATTACAGGACAGTAAGCCTAACTTCAGTACTAAGCAAATTTATTGAAACTACTGTAAAGAACTTTTGTAAAGGGAAATCATGCCTAATCTACTAGAATTCTCTGAAGATGTCAACAAGTGTGTGTACAAGGATGATCCAGTGGATATAGTGAACTTGGACTTTCAAAAAGCTTTTGCCTTCCTCTCATGGATCAGTAAGTGATTAAAAGACAGGAAACAAAGAATAGGAATAAATTATCAGTTTTCACAATGGAATGTGGTAAACAGCAAGGTCCTGCAAGGAGCTGTGCTGTTCAATGTTCATAAATGATCTGGAAAGACAGATAAACAGTAAGATAGCAAAGTTTGCAGATGATACTAAATTACTCAATACAGCTGAGTCCAAAGCTAACTGAAGAGTTACAAAGGGATGTCGCTAGGTGACAAAAGGGCAGATGAAATTTAATGTTGATAAGTGCAAAGTAATGCATATTAGAAAACATAATCCCAACTATACATGTTGTTACCACTCAAGTAAGCGATCTTGGAGTCAATAGGCAGCAGTCAAAAAAATCTAACAGAATGTTAGGAACCATTAGGAAAGGGATAGATAAGACAGAAAATATCATAATGCCACTATATAAATTCATGGTATGCCCACCTTGAATACTGTGTGCAATTCTGGTCACCCAGTCTCAAAAAGCATATATTGGAAAAGGCACAGAGAAGGGCAACAAAAATGCTTAGGAGGGGTATGGAACACCTTCCATTTGAGGAGACATTAAAAAGATGGACTGTTCATCTTAGAGAAGATGACTAATGGGGGGGAGATATGATAGCAGTCTATAAAATCATGAAGGGTGTGGAGAAAGTGAATAAGGAATTATTTACCCTTGCCCAAAGTAAGAACAAGGGGTCATCCAATTAATAGGCAGCGGGTTTAAAACAAATGTAAGTACTTCATACAACACCCAGTCAATGTGTGAAACTTGTTGCCAAAGGGATGTTGTGAAGGCCAAAACTATAACTGGGTTAAAAAAAGAATTAGATAAGTTCATGAAGGATGGGTCTGTCAATCACGATTAGTCAAAATGGTGAGGGTTGTAATCCCATGCTCTAGGTATCCCTAAACCTCTGACTGCCAGAAGCTAGGACTGGATGACAAGGGATGACTCACTCAATAATTGCCATGTTCAGGCACTGGCCACTTTTGGAAAATAACTGGTGTTATGATACGATAGCATACACCATTCAAAGGCTAATTGAGACTATTTTCTAGTCAGTTTGGAAATACTTCAAGGGCAACATGGCTGTTGCAGTGTCACAAGTATTAACAGTTCAGTGTCTGGAGTGCTGTGTTCAAGATAGGTCTTAAATTTTTGCATTGAAACGACTTT
This sequence comes from Chelonia mydas, assembly GCF_015237465.2. Classification (NCBI taxonomy): domain Eukaryota; kingdom Metazoa; phylum Chordata; order Testudines; family Cheloniidae; genus Chelonia; species Chelonia mydas. Next base: position 293,576,065 of record NC_057849.1, read on the forward strand.
CAGCTTTGTTCCAGGGCGTAAAATCTTTGTAAAATTAGCGTTTCTTCTTTCAGGAGTGGAATTGTACTTAGGGCTTGTCATGCTGACAGTGTCCTCTTTGAACAAGTGACTACATAAAAAAAAATGGAAAAGTACGTTTTAAAATCTCTGCAATCATGTTGCTTAGAAAATGGTGTAGACCAAAACTGAGAGAACAATTTTACTTGGTGCAGTATCACTGTGTGCACATATACTTCTGGGGGAATTCTGTGCCACTGCGCAATGCAGAATTTGCGAAAAAATTAATGTTCTGTGCAGAATTTCCCCCCCCCGAAATGGGCTGCAGAGCTGCTGTCCACCACGAGCGGACGCTGGGCCCAGCTCACAAATAGAAGACACTGCCGGGCAGAGGGGGGAAGAAACTGGAGGGTTCTGGGAAGCTGCAGTTCCCAGCATGCCCTGAAGGAAGGAGGCATCATGCAGGAAACTCCACACAAGCCCAGGACCCATTATCAGGCTGTTTCTTCCTCTGGATCCCTAGGCTCTGGAAGGGTAGGGGTTGCGAGTGTCTGAGCTGGGGGTGCCCTGCAGCTGGGCTTTGGGGGTAGTGAGTGGGGGTGTCCGGCTGGGCTTTGGGGGGGATGGAGAAGAGAAACAGGAATTGGGTTGTCGTAGGAGTTCCTTCAACACTCTACTCCTGGAGGAATTTTTTTTTTTTTTTTTTTACATAGTTACAGATAGGTATTTTAATATAAATTACCAAAATAATTGAAACTGGCATGATTATATAGTGTTATTTTGACAAATAAAATATGCAGAATTTTAACATATTGTGTACAGAATTTTTAATTTTTTGGCACAGAATTCCCCCAGGAGTAATATACTAATGTAAGACTTCCTAGAGGTCCAAAGCAATATTTGGAGCATAAAGGGACAAAGCCTGTGGAGGATGTTGCAGAAGTTTGCCAAAACTCTCTTCCTCTGTTTTTCAGTAAAGCTAGGGTTTAATTTCTGGAGATTTTGGAGTACTTTCTACTAAATACTATATGTGCTGAGGTCAGCCACTCCATCTGGACAATGACTAAGATCTCTACGTACTCCTACATGGAGACAAGGCCCCAGATCCACAAAGAAACTTGGCATTGCAGCACCTAACTTTTAGGAGCTAGAAAATCACTGGAACAACAATGGCATCCATAAAGCGCATGGGAAGAAAAGGTACATACGAATGCAGTCCACAAAAGCACAGTCTACAAAAGTCCCCTCTTCCCTGAGTTAGGTACCTAAGCATGGGCTGCAGAGAGGTGTCTAGCTCTACTTGAGATCCACATCCAGGAACTCCTCTCCTGGAGTCAAGTGGCTTAGTTGTTTCTTGTGAGGATGAGTCACTGATCTCACTCCACACAAAATGGCCAGGATGGGTAGAGAACTCACTTGGGATGTGGGAGTCCTGGCTTCAATTTCCCCCTCTGATGGGGAAGAAAAGGTTGAATGGGGGTCTCCCACCTCTGACTGTTCCAAAGCAAGGCTTCTCAGCCTGAGGGTCAGGACCCAAAATTGGTTCACCAGAATGTTTCAAAGGGTCATGTGGCAGCTCCTCTGGTTCCTGTCCCATGGGACTGCCTGGTCTTGCTTCCCTGCTCCAGGCACTTCAACCTCTTGAGTCCCAGCACCACTCAGGTTTGGCCCAGCTGTCATGACGACAGGAGCTTAGGTAGGCCCAGGAGGTAAGTCACACTCCACTCACAAATTTGGTCCAGTCGGAGGGGGCGGGGCCAAACCCAAGCGGTGTTGCAGCCCTGGAGGTTGCAACACCTGGAGTAGAAAGCCAAGCCCAGCCAGCCCCATAGCACAGGAACTGCAGGAGCCGCCACTGTGGGGTGAGTGCCAGGCAGGACCCAACAACCCCTCGGGGCTGGCTCCAGCCGAAACCACCCCAGCATCTCCACCCCTAGACTATGACAGGCCCTTAACATTTAAAATGGGTCCTGAGTCCAAAAAGGTTGAGAACCACTGCCCTAAAGGAAAGTTATTTACCTTTAGTAATTGGAGTTCTCGGAGATGTGGTGTTTGCATGTATTCTATTTCTGGCATGCATGCACCGGAGACTGGAATGCTTCAACCAGCAGTATCCATTGGTTGAATCTGCTGCCCTGCTGATCTTGAGCCACAGCCCCCTTGTGGGTGTAAAGGAGGGGGCGGAGCAACCAGCCAACCTTCAGTTCCAATGCCACTATCAAGGCGAGGCTATTAGACTCAACAGACAGGGGAAAAAAGCGTGGGTCCTAGAATACATGTAAACAGCACATCTCGAATAACTCCATTTATTAAAGGTAAGCAACTTTCCTTTCTTCAAGTGCTTGTTTACACGTGTTTCACTTCTGGTGAGTCTCAAGTAGTATGTCATGGATGGGGGTTGGTACTGCGAGTCTAATTAAATGAGTGGAACACAACCCTCCCAAACTTGGCACCTGAATGAGATGCCTGAACTAAAGAGTAATGGCTAATGAAAGTATGTATACTACTCCAAGTAGCGGTCCCACATCTATCAGCTATGGGTATTCCCCTAAGACAGGGGTAGGCAAACTTTTTGGCCTGGGGGCCGCATCTGGGTATAGCAATTGTATGGTGGGCCATGAATGCGCACAAAATTAGGGGTTAGGGTGCAGGGGGGCGAGGGCTCCAGCTGGGGAGCTGGCTCTGGGGTGGGACTGGGGATGAGGAGTTTGGGGTATGGAAGCATGCTCCGGGCTGGGTTCGGAGGCCAAGAGGGGGATCAGGGCTGGGGGTGCAGGCTCTGGGATGTGGTTAGGGATGAGGGGTTTGGAGTGCAGGAGGGTGCTCCAGGTTGGGAGGGGGAACAGGGCTGGGGCAGGAGATTGAGGCGCAGGGGGGTGGGGAAGGCTCAGGGGTGCAAGCTCCGGGCAGCGCTTACCTCAAGCAGCTCCTAGAAGCATCGGCATATCCTCCCTCCAGCTCCTCCGCGGAGGCGCAGCCAGGCGGCTCTGCGCACTGCCCCATCTGCAGGTGCCGCCCCCACAGCTCCTGGAAGCAGCAGCATGCCCCTCTCCAGTTCCTACACGGAGGCACGGTGCCGGCCAGGTGGCTCTGCGCACTCCCCCTTGCAAGGGCGGCACCCTTGCAACTCCCATTGGCCACAGTTCCCGGCCAATGGGAGCTGCGGGCGAGGTGCTGGGGGGGGCAGTGTGCGGAGCCCCCTGCCTCTCCCTAGGCATAGGAGCCGGAGGAGGCACATGCTGCCACTTCTGGGAGCCGTGCAGAAAGCCCCTGACCCTGCTCCCAAGCGGGAGCTCAAGGGCCGGATTAAATTTCTGATGGGCTGAACGTGGCTCACAGGCCGTAGTCTGCTCACCCCTGCCCAAACAGATACTGCAGAAGTAACCTGTACTCTGGTAGAATTTGATGTGGGAGTTAAATCAGAGAGTATACTAATGTGGATCTTTTCACCAGTTGAGGGAGTTCAAAACTTCTTGAGGTATGGGTATCCGCATGTCTGTCTTGAAAACAGCAGGGTGATATACCATCCGTAAGCACCCCTGAAGACAATGAAGATCCAGTCTGTTAAACAGGTCATCAGAGTACATGAACTATGTGACCTAAAACCAGAGACATATCCTTGCTGTAGTACATGGAGTGTTTTGCAGCTGATTGATCAACTCTAATATATTGCCAAATCTGGTCTGCAGCAGATATCTTGAGCCATCACTGAATCAAGTAGAGCCCCAATACATGCTATCTTTTTTTGTTGGGTTTAAATGCTTTTTTCACATTTCACACTCAGTCCCAGTCTGGAGAACAGATGTATGAGGTACTGAACACTGCTTAGCACCTGCTCTGGAGACTGTCCTCTTATCAACCAATTGTCAAGATATGGGTAAACTCAAACATTTCTTTCTGAGATATGCCATTACCACAGCCAGACCTTTTGTGGAAGTCCTTGAAGCCATCAACAATCCAAAAGTCAGCACCCTGTAGTGGTAATGTGCATTGCCCTTTACAGAAGACAGGTATTTTTCTGCTTGATGGATGGAAATATGCATCTTGTAGATTGAGAGTTGCAAATTAGTCTAGGGGATCTAGGGAAGGAAGTGTGGAGAACAGGGTTACTATTTGAAATCTGAACTCTCAGGTCCAATACTGGACACCAGCCTCCCAATTTTTGGGGGACTAGAATATATCGGGAACAGATCCCTTTCTGTGATATTGGGGAGGGAACCTCCTGCATAGCACCAAGAGCCAACAGACCCTCAGCATCATGTGTGAAGGCATCTTATGAGAGGGGTCCCTGAAACGGAAGGTAGGAATGTCTTGGAATTGAACAGAATAACTTTATGAATTAGAGTACTTGTGGCACCTTAGAGACTAACAAATTTATTACAGCATAAGCTTTCGTGGGCTACAGCCCATTTCATCGGATGCATAGTACTTATCTACTGCTGGTGACACTACTCCATCACTTCCTGGAAATAATGCAAATGGTCCCCAAAAGGGGTAAGGTAGGAAAAAAGACCCTCCGAGATTGGTTAACAGTCCTCTGTATACACATCAAACAACTTTTTAAAGCCAGTCTTAGCAGCAGACAAAGTTGATGTCGATGAAGGTCTTCCACGAATACATTGTTTCTTCTTTAAAAAAATCCATTATTCTCTGATAAGGATGATTAAAAGGAGTAGTGACAGGCTGTTTCATGAGAATATGCTTCTTTTTGTATTTTGCAGTGTTATTGTAGCTATCTTGTTCCCAGGATATGAGAGAGACAAGGTGGGTAAGATATCTTTTATTGGACTAACTTCCAAATCTTCTCTCTTCCATCAACAGTTGGTCCAATAAAAGATCTCATCCACCTTATCTCTCTTTTTGCATTGGAAGTGTAGATGCCCAATGACATAATATAGTACAAGTGCCTTTCAGTGTAGGTAATGACTCAGTTTTAGAACTGAACTAGATGATTCCCTTCAAAAGGAAGATCTTCCCACATAGTTTGAAACAGTCCTTTAGTACTAATCAGAGGAGAAGGAGCCAAAAAAGATTTAACTTAAAAAGGCCTGATAGTTATTACCTTATGTGGGGCAGAGTTACTGAGTATTTTGATAAAGATTTAAATTCCTCTTAAGTCTGACTGAAGTTCATCTATGAATGGTCAGTTAATAGCTAAAACCTTCCTACAAGACACCATTATGCTGCTGAAACTGTAATGAAACTGATTGGAGGCAACAAGTACTATGCAACGTGCATGATGGTTCTGGACTTCTGGAGGTTCAGTTTCTCTCGTGTGCTGCTGTCGCTACTGAGGACCCTGGAGAAGGATGTGTGTAGAAATATTAGAAGCCTGTTGAAAGGACTTGATACCAGTTTTCAACTTTCTTTGCAGTGGGTGGTAGAGATGCTGGAGTCTACCATAAAAGCAGGGCTGGCTCTAACAAGCCTTCATTTAAAGGTAGGGCAAGCCTCTCTGGTAGAAATGGATGCAAAATGTCTAGTAACTTATGTCCTTTTTCTTGAGCAGTCTGAACACGGATCTCCAAAGCTTCTGCCATTCAGTGGACCAAGTCTCAAAATGACTTCTTATCTAATGACGATACCTGAGGAGGAGCCATAGCCTCATTCTGTGAAGAAGAGGATGGAATATGCTCTGAAATATATATCAGCAGCAAGTTTCTGAAACTATGTTCACCCAGAGACAGATGTGGAGAAGAGTCTGTATACATTGCTGTGAATACTTTTGCATAATAGGTGCATCCTGGGCTGAAGATGATCTAACCCTGGAAACCAAAAGCTGAGAAATATTTTGATTTAGGATGTGGTCATAGGGCCCTGGAAGCCAAGCATTTTGTCTATATGGATAAAATTAATGAGGCCAGGCTCAGTGGTACCAATTAGGGGCTTTTGAACTAACATGCCTGTATTTACCCCGTATGTCTGACTTGACTTCCAAATATATACAGGTTATAAAAAATACCCCCAAAGGGTAAGCAGGTGAAACATTCCAATTATCAGAAGAGGATGAAGAATGATACTCATCCTCCTCTTTGGTGGGGAAGGGGGGAGAGAGAGAGTGCTTGTGAGGGAGTATGAGAATTACCCACTGAAAGGGGCTTACCACACTAGCCCTATTTGATTGACAAATAAATGATGTTTTGCATGCCTTGCTGAGGGTGGGCAATGCATCATGGTTATTTTAATTTAAAAATTGGTTCTGTTATCTTCCCCCACCCCAACAACAAAAAAACTTAGTATCTAATCACTGGTATTTACAGGTCAAGCAAATGGGGACAGTATTCCCTCTTAACATAAACAAGGCCTAAGTAAACTTGTATTGGAGAAAGCGATATTCCTTTAGTTACAACTGGTGCAGACCACCTAATGCAGACAGGCTGCACTGCCACAAAGTGGAGCGTGCACCCTCATCCTAGAGGAGGCCTGGACTTTGAGTCTCCGATAGCGAATGGGATATGTGGTAGCTGTATTCTCTGAGGAAAAATAAGATTAGGTTTGGACAGCAGAGAGAAGGGGCCATATCTTTAAACTGTACACTCTCTGGTGCATTCCATTTCACTGCAGAGGCCATAGATCCATACACAGAATGAAAATAATCTGCAGTGACATGTTTAACCGTTTAAATTGTAACTCAAAGTTAAAGCTGACCACCCATTGAGATTAACACGTCAGTTCCTACCCTCTCAAACCTATTGTTTCAGGCTGTCTACACCTTCAGACAGACAGCACTGCATTTACACTGTGCGCCCATATTTTAAGGGTTTATGCACATTCATGAATGCTAGTTTTGCTTTAACTAGCTCACCTGTTCATGTGCTATGGGTGAAGCCAGAGTAGATCTACACCTTCCCCAGAGCAGATTCCGTCCACTTCCACCAATAATCTCCTTGCCCCGACACCATCTCCCAATTAGTCCCCACCCACCTGTGTCTACAATGCAGATTTCTGAGTGCGGAAGACAACCCTACTGTATTTTCACTATACAAAACTTAAAACAAGTGCGCACACTCCTGTGTATATTTATATCCATAACAGAAGAAGCCATTTTCTCGCTTTAAATTTACTGGATTTGCGGAGACATTAATTTCTCACTTACATCAACACTGTGAACAGCTAAAGCACACAAAGGGTTTTACACATTAAGTCTTGAAACAAGCACAAAACCAGGGGGAAGGGGAGCAAGCAACCTAACATTCAATGTGAAGTTCAGGTTAGCAAACTTTATAGTAATACCCAATTCTAGAAAAAACACATTAAGTTGTACAAAAGGAGCCCTTTGTTGCTATCACAGATTTAATCTGATTTGAGAAACAGCTGATTTATGTAAAACAGATTTTCATAAAATAAAGCATGTGCTCACAATATTCTCCACTTTTTAGAGATTATTTGTTGCAAATTAAGCATTAGGAACATATTCCTTAATGAATACTGAAATTACAGTACAGTAATAACGGGCATTCTTGACAAGAACAGTAAGCATTCCTCATAATTATTAGCAAGATGTATTATTATTAAACACATATTCCTAAATTTTGTTCAGTGCTTATAACCTTAAGAGTTCTAACCATGAGTACAAACTTACGTTTAACACTGATGTTGTTATGAGAGTACTCGTAGCTAACAATGACAAAATTTTTCAAAGGCTGAAAACATAGTAGACATAGGTGCCAACTTTCTCCGGCGCCGGTGGGTGCTTGTGCCCCCCGAAGCCCCTGGCCCTACCCCAAATCCACCCTTTCCCTGCCCCGCCCCCATTCCAACTTCTTCCCCGCAAAGTCCCCACCCCAACTCCACCCCCTCCCTGCCCCTATTGGACCCCTCCCCAAATCCCCGCCCTGACCCCGCCTCTTTCCCGAGCATGCTGCGTTCCCCCTCCTCCCTCCCTGCCATGCGAAACAGCTGTTTTGCGGTACAAGCGCCGGGAGCTAGGGGGAAAAAGCGGGCACGCGGTGCACTTGTGGAGGAGGCGGAGCGTTGGTGAGCTGGAGCGAGGAGGAGGGGGGCAGGGAGCACCCACGGATTCAGCGCCTATGATAGTAGGTGAGGAAAGACTCAGCTATTTTTCAAAAAGTTTCAGTTTTTGTATGAATAGTGAAGTGCATTGGATAAATTCGTTATCACAGAAGAGTCAGTCTAAAGCAAAGGCACTGACACTAAAACAAACCAGACCCATAGCATGAGTCTGATGTAGACATATTTATTGAATTCCTATACCAGAAAGGTGCAACCCAGTACGTGCAACCCATTGTGAAGAACGATAATGGTGGGTATGAGTAGACACCAACTTCTACATGCAAAACGATTACCATGCATTTGTTCACTCCCTTGTAAGTAGTCCCAATGAAGTTAATGATAGTACACATGACTGTCTGCAGAATGGGGCTCACAGTATTTCTGTTAGGTGAAGCAGCCTACATGTCATAGAAGTGGTCTGTTTTAAAGTCATTAGCTCTTTTCATTTAGTTTCAAACATGTTATATAATACAGATAGATACAAGGAGCTTAACTCTGCTTCTCCTAACCTCTGTGTAGTATGTCTTAGAAATTTTGTAACTGTCTAAGGTGGAATGTTTCTAATATGTCAATCTCTTTTTAAAAATGAAGATGCAGACTCTTAATTTTAACAAGGTACCACAAACTGATCTTAATCACTTTTCAGAAATTTCGCTTATGTCAGAGCTAGCACTCTGTTGCCCAGTGGACCTGCTTTTCTTCCGTCACAATTATTTTTTTCACTTTAAAAAAAACAACCTCTAGTTAGCCCTGTACTGCTCTAAGTATCAAACAGAACTGTTAACTAAGTTTGAACCACAGGGAAAATTCTGCCCTCAGTTGCACAGATGTAACTGAAAGCAGAATTCAGCCTACCAAACCAGTTTTATACTGATGATACATGAGGCGAAAACAACCCAGCTTGTCTTTAGGATATTAAGTGGAGTTTGCAGGGCTAAAATTAGAAAAAAGACATCACTTCCCTTGTCAAGTGAGCAATTGTTCTGGCAGTCACTGAGTCAAACAAGGAATCCACAGATGTCATTTTTCAGAATGGACCTGAACTTTAAAACCACATGGCAAAAATAAATGATAAAAGTAAACCACGGTCATAAACAACCTTGCAAGTTTTTCTATAGCATATATAAACAAGAGAACATCCATGTTTTTGAATATAAGCTGAGGAATGAAGAACTGCTTTGTGTTATTTTAATAAAAATACAGTGCTTACTCACACTTCTAAACATTGAAACAAAAGTATACACACATCGAACAAATCTTTTTTTCTAGGTAATTGTGTAAAGGATTTCAAAAATAGTTTGTCACTTTACATCATTATTGAAACATGTATCCTTTTCAAAGGAATAAATGTCACAAAACAAATACACATTAGAAGAACACAATTAAATGACCTGGACAATGAACAATCTATAGTCAGCTACTATGAAAGAACATGGGCCTTGGATTCAAATCTCCAGAAAGTATTCCCCTTCTCCACAAAAAAGCATATTTATATATTAACGGCATATACAATATCGAAAATCTAAAAGCATATTTTTTTGTTCTTAATATGCACCCTCTTTAAAGGACTCTGCTAACTCTTGATTGGCAGCATCATACTCAGCAATGAAATGTTTAAGTTCTTCAATGCATCGCTCACCTATCTCATGCAAATTTTGTCTCAGGGCAAACTGAATGGACTTTTCTAATGAAGGATCTTTATCGATCAGCATCTTCACTACCATGCCAAAGGTTTCACAGTCTTGTCTGTAAACCTAGAAGCAATACATTTGAGAAACTGATTAAATGCAAGAATATTTACATAAGCAGCATCATTTCCCCCACCCCCACATAAGGTTAAAGTAACATTACACCACCAAAAACAAGTGATGAACAATGACTGATAGATTCAACATACATTTTGTTACGCCTGTTATAAATGTTTACTCCCCTGCAGGCCTGCTGTAAGGTCACAAGGGCAAAGGTAGCTAGTTCAGTACTACTTTGACACAAAAAATAATTCTTAATGAAGGAAATTTCTAAAAAATAGAACTTGGGGAGGAAAATAATTTCTTTTTTAATACAGCAACACCCACCTGGAATAAAATATCTGAATAAAGAGAGATGAGCAAACATTAAATACATTTAGCACTTTTACTTGTAATAAAATCTGGGTTTTACCTCGTCACCTGTGCCCATCTCATTCATTTTTATTTAAAGGTAATGATTAGTTGATCTTCTGATAACACTTTGAAGATGAAACATACTAAATATTGGAGATTTAAAATCACCCATAATGGCAAAGCCAGATCAATTTCCTGTATAGAGCTTCAAAGGAGCTCTATAGGTTTGATGCTCTTGGCAGCTCAACCCAGTACAATGTAACTTCATAAGGGAGAGCTCAGTTTAGAATTGACGTCACCCAGAGGTTGCACCTCAGAGGATGCAAAGTAACTGAACCCAAGTGGGAGTGGGGGAAGGGTAAGAAAGAAGAAAATGTTACAACAACGGCTGCAAAGAGCTTGAAGTGGAAACGTGCAGGGCTTCTACATGCAGGAAAAGGGAAACTGTCTGACCACCTGAAATAACTTCTTTGATATTTTAACCCCCTTTCTGCTCCCATTCTTTTCACTTGTACTTGCAGCCTCATCTGCTGATTTTTTTTATATTTGAAATTTTATTAAGCCCTATTATGTATTATTTGCAGTGTACGTTGGTACTTAGAACTTTGCCTAGATGCTCAGGTTGAAAAGGGACAACGATATTAATCTCATGCACCCTACCCAAACAGGAATGTGGCAGAGATTCTTCCTCTATCAAGTGGTTAACACTGGTCATTTTCACACACCACTGGCCAATTTCCTTTTATAAAAATGTACTGGGCTTTTATGTGATGAGAGCCTAGTTTTATTTCTCTGCACATTCTTTAGAAGAAAAACAAAACAAACACAAGCAATCAGAAGTTGTGATCTTTGTCCAAGGATGATCTTTTAAGGCATGAAACCACACCCGTGGTCAGATTTAGTTCTTACTGACATATATACACATTCTCCCTAAATCTGTCTATGAATTGTATACACAATTAACAAAGTAAAATAATCCTATACTAGGAAGCACCCATTTTACTGACACCTGGACTACACTTAAAAGTTAGGGTGACATGGTTACAATGCTTCCAGGTGTGAAAAATTGACACCAATGAGCATCACAGTTAGGTCGACTTAACACCTGGTGTAGATGTGGTGAGGCAATGAAAGACTTCTTATGTCAGCGTAGCTATCACAACTCAAGGAGGTGCATTACTTACACTGATGGGGCAAAAAAACCCTTCTGTAGTTGTAGAAAGCATCTACACTAGGACACTACAGCAGCACTGTAGCTGGGCCGCTTTAGTTCCCATAGTGTAGACATGACCTAGGACAAGTCAAAATGCAGCAAGGAGGACAAAGCCATAACAGCTGTGTCGGAGCTGGGAAAGAAGATCTTTGGGCATTTTGCAAGCCCAGCTGAGGTTCAGAAGTAATATCAGTGATTATAGTATTTTATATAAAGCCAGACAACACAAGAAATATTTTTGATGGTACATTTTAGAATAGGCAAAAATGAGATTCACCATTTGGGACAACTCTTCCTGCAAGAAATGATTCTTTACTTTTATTTTCTCAGAAGATTAAAACAGACCTAAACAAAAGAAGACAATGTAGCCCAATCATTTCAAGCAAAATCTCTTTAAAAAAAATCAGGAAAACAGTGTGCACATGGTATTTTCTCAGATAAGGTATAAGTATTTTTTTCAGCATACTGCTTTGGGTATTTAAGATGTTCATTGCTCTACAACAGCAGAAGAGTTTAACACTCTCATATTCAGATGATTTTCACAGCCCTAGGATTCTGGGTCTGGCTAAGAGAACTTCAAAGCAGAGCTAACTTTGGCCACTATTTCCTGACAGATTCTTTTCCAAGAAAAGAACCGTTCAGAAAAATAACCCTGTATCTGATTAACCATATGATAGATAGATGGTATTTGGCTTTGGATAACTCCTGCTTTTCAAGTGCTTTTAGGCTGCCTCTATCACCTTTATAGGAACTTTTTTTTCCCCTCCAGTCATTAGGTACTGGGGGAACATAGCTTCAAACAATTTTTCTTATCACACTTTTATTTATTCTGTTCTATCATGTTTGAAGTACTCAGACTGGGGATGTGTGAATGAACAGGTAAAATAACCTGGTAATTGACAGTCTTCACAAAGCCTTTTATAACATTGTAGATGGGATTATGTCAGCCAAAGAACTGATGTTAACCACACTAGTAAAGAATACAAAGACATGTTCTTCTGAAAGGCCTTTTGTACTGGACAGCACCAAAAAGAAATATGTGAAACAAAGTAGGTCTAATCTGTATGTAATTGGTCTTCCAGAGAACTTCACATTACAGACTTGCAATACCATTTCATTCTAAACCTTATTTTTCCACACACCAAAAAACAAAACAAACAAACAAACAAAAAACAAAAAAAAAAGTTTGGGCAGATTTTTGTCATGATAAGAGTCAACCAAAGCATATTTTCCTTACATGGCTTCAAGGGAAAAAAACTAAAATGAAACATCAGAACCATTTTTATCACCACCAAGCCTGGAATCTCAGATGATGCTTCACTGACACCATAATCAATAGGATAAATAGGCTCATAGTAGAGATGCATGCTTTTTGGGATATTTACTGTGGCAAACTATTTCAAAAACCACAAACTGTATTAGAACAAACACCAGGTTACTCTACGAACAGAAAACAGTGATGTGGGGAGGGGGTGCAGGCTGGTGCCAACAGGCTGTGAGAACAGAGAGGCACAGTAAAAGCAACTTAAACACAACATTTTGTTCTCAACAAACGGATGAAATAAAAAGAACCCAATCTATTCCTCTTTAGAAAGGTATGCAGAGACCAGACACAGACGAGTTCTGGAGCTCTGCACAGCAACAGACTGCAGTGGTGCTGGCCTGCCTCTCTGAAATTCTTGCAGAAAGACTCAGAGCTCTTTAAAAGACATGATGCTGGCCCTGAATACAAAGACTGACTCTTCAAAAATTCATCTCAGCAGAGAAGAAAGTCAGTTTCTGGGAAATGAGAAGAGAATAGGCCATGTGGAGTCTGAACAAAGGAACTTCAGAAGAGATTCCAAACATGGAAAATCACTTATGAAAAACCATTCTTTGCTGGAGGGAAAATTGGAAGCACTTGAGACCCAACTCAGAGTTAGAAATATCTATATCCTTGGAATTCTGGTTTATATTCATTCTGAGCCGAGGCCACTGAAAAGCTCATCCCTAAACATCTGGAAGTGAACTTTAAAAATGATTCCATGTGTGGGGAAAGAAGTTATAGAATCCCTATATTCAAAAACAAGAAAGAGAATCATAGCAGCAGCAGCATTATACTGTTTGATATACATGTCAAGGAATCCTGAAAACAGGTAACGCCACAGGGTGATTATTTACCCAGGCCATAACATATTCTTATTCTCTGATCTGACTATATCACTGGCATAATGAAAAGAATTTGTAGTGTTTTAACAAACATATGAAGGAGGAGTGGAAACAGCTGTACAATTCCTAACAAAATTCTGGGTTATCTAGGAAGAAAAAGTCTTCTCTTCTCGGACACGACCTGAATTCAAGTCCTGTTTGAAAAGATCCTTAAAGCCAACACAATCTGCACCCCATGAGTTTTCATAGATCAACTAATACGTTTAATTTTTAATTATTCTCCTCCTTTAGACATTTTAACTTCTTTTCTTATCTTACAGTAAGGTAAGAGGCCCCAACTGTGATTCCTGCCCCTCCCCGACACACACTGTGGTATGCACTGTTCAAACACTTCAGCCATGTCTAGACTAGGTTTAAAGATGTAATGTTGGAAGTTGTTAGCTAACACCTTCAGAGCTTGTCTATACACAAAAATTACACTGTTTAATCATACTGGTATTTGAAGTGATACAACCCACTAATTTGGATGCAGTTATATCAGCATAAAGGTGTTTTATACCAGTATAGCTATTCCCATACAGGAATGGGAATAATAACCTATACCAGTATAAGGCACCTTTATACTAGTATAACTGAGTCCACACTGGTTGTATTGATATAACTATTTTGATAAAAACTTCACAATTCCAACCAATAGCTATACCTGTATAAACTCTCTGTATAGACCAGGTTTTAGTGTAGGCAAGACACGCTGCCTTTTAACACGTTTAGGTGGTTAAGCTAAAGCCAAGCACAGAGCCTAGGCTTGACCAGCTGAGTATATGTTAAAGTATACACTGCCTTTTCCATACTAGACTTCTCAAACGTGCTACTTAGAATCTGTTAACTAACATGATCTAACATCAAACCTTTAAGTAGTATGTGATCATGCAACTAAAGAATATATCATAATGCATACACACAAGGTGGCCAAATGAAGATTATGCAGGCAAACATTATTCAGCTATTTCCCAACTTTTGAGAACTTAACTTTGTAGTTGTAATATTCTTTTACTGAAATGTTTTGGGATGTAAGGCAATACATATCGTGCCTACTCTGGCCAGTGTGTAGAAGGTGATTGGGGTATACAGGCAAGTCAAGGTTAGCATCAGAACAAGAAAAAGTTACTCTAAAAAGTTAAAAGGGAAGTAAGGAGAACATAAGGTTCTTATTCAGCCTTTTATGAAAATGATAAGAAAGTAACAAGTGTCTATAAGTTTAAAGGAGAAGAATGGGCAAAGCCACTAATAACTAGAGACAGGGACTTGGCCAGAGGGTGGATACAACTCAGTGGGTACTGAAGAGCTGATAGTGGATGGAGCTGTGAACTATTATACGAGTTCAGTTTTCTAGAATCCAGTAACTTCTGGAAGGTGGGCAGGGCATCTGATAATGAGATTCTATATTAAATGTCCCAAAACTTCATTAACACAGAGTTAAGGTTGCCCAGTGGTGCCTCATGCCCTTCCAGAATGTGGAGAGCAGCTCACGATCTAAACTCAGCCCACTATAGCTGACAATAGCCACTTGGAATGGTTCTGTAAGGAGGGTGCCATAATGAGTAGACATGAGGAAGAATGTGCCATTGGTTTGCACTGTGCTACACAGATATGAATTTCAGCATTTATCAGCATCTGCTCCAGCTGTGTTGAAGGTAGAGCAATCAGTTGGAGCAGCTTGGCAGAGCTGTTACTGTGATAAGACAAAAGGTGCCCACGTACTTTCAAGGATCAAATATGCCTCATTTCAGTGCTGAGCTCTGTAGGTTGTGTCAGCAGTGGTGCACAGAGATCGTCTTGTCACGTGGATTTTCAGCAGTATGGTCACATATATGACAGCGGTCTCTGGAGCTTGGAGTGAGGGCTTGTCTTCATGTATAGTGCTGCAGCGCTTTAGTGAAGATGCTCCTATGCCAGTGGGAGAGCTTCTCCAGTCGGTGTGGTTAATCTACCTCCCCGAGAGGCAGGAGTTATGTCAACAGGAGAAGCTCTCCCATTGACATAGCGCTGTCTACACGGGGGTTAGGCGGGTATAACTATGTCACTCGGGGTATGGATTTTTCACACCCCAAAGCAACATAGTTAAACAGATATAGGTCTGCAATGTAGACCTGGCCTCAGTGAAAGCAATGTCACAGAAGGACTCCCCAGGGCAAGGGCGAAGGGGAAGTAACATTTAGCAAATGTGAGGTGGTCTGTGTAGACCGAGCCCTGGTCTTCACTGAAAATATAGATTGATCTAGCTACATTGTTCAGGGGTATGAGAAAATTCACACCACTGAGCACCGTAGTTAAGCTAATGTAACCCATGGTACAGATGCAGCTAACTACTGTTGCTTGGGGAAGTGGAGTTCCCACATCCATGGAAAAAACCCTTCCCCATTGCTGTAGTTGCAATTCTATAGCTGTGCCACTGTAGGGCCCATAATGTAAACATGTCCTCACAGGATACATGATACAGTTCTGTGGTGACCTAGAATCCTATTTTCGACGTCTCCGACTCAAGGAATATTTCCAACATACCTCTGAACAACATACTAATCCACAGAGACCTCCCTACCAACACTACAAAAAAGGATTCTAGGTGGACTTCTCCTGAAGGTCGAAACAGCAGACTGGACTTCTACATAGAGTGCTTCCGCCGACGTGCACGGGCTGAAATTGTGGAAAAGCAGCATCACTTGCCCTATGACCTCAGCCGTGCGGAACACAACGCCATCCACAGCCTCAGAAACAACTCTGACATCATAATCAAAAAGGCTGACAAAGGAGGTGCTGTTGTCATCATGAATAGGTCGGAATATGAACAAGAGGCTGCTCAGCAGCTCTCCAACACCACTTTCTACAAGCCATTACCCTCTGATCCCACTGAGAGTTACCAAAAGAAACTACAGCACTTGCTCAAGAAACTCCCTGAAAAAGCACAAGATCAAATCCGCACAGACACACCCCTGGAACCCCGACCTGGGATATTCTATCTACTACCCAAGATCCATAAACCTGGAAATTCTGGACGCCCCATCATCTCAGGCATTGGCACCCTGACAGCAGGATTGTCTGGCTATGTAGACTCCCTCCTCAGGCCCTACTCTACCAACACTCCCAGCTATCTTCGAGACACCACTGACTTCCTGAGGAAACTACAGTCCATCAGTGATCTTCCTTATAACACCATCCTGGCCACTATGGATGTAGAAGCCCTCTACACCAACATTCCACACAAAGATGGACTACAAGCCGTCAAGAACAGTATCCCCGATAATGTCACGGCTAACCTGGTGGCTGAACTTTGTGACTTTGTCCTTACCCATAACTATTTTACATTTGGGGACAATGTATACCTTCAGATCAGCGGCACTGCTATGGGTACCCGCATGGCCCCACAGTATGACAACATTTTTATGGCTGACTTAGAACAACACTTCCTCAGCTCTCGTCCCTTAACGCCCCTACTCTACTTGCGCTATATTGATGACATCTTCATCATCTGGACCCATGGAAAAGAAGCCCTTGAGGAATTCCACCATGATTTCAACAATTTCCATCCCACCATCAACCTCAGCCTGGACCAGTCCACACAAGAGATCCACTTCCTGGACACTACAGTGCTAATAAATGATGGTCACATAAACACCACCCTATACCGGAAACCTGCTGACCGCTATTCCTACCTACATGCCTCCAGCTTTCACCCTGACCACACCACACGATCCATCGTCTACAGCCAAGCTCTGCGATACAACCGCATTTGCTCCAACCCCTCAGACAGAGACAAACACCTACAAAATCTCTATCAAGCATTCCTACAACTACAATACCCACCTGCGAAAGTGAAGAAACAGATTGATAGAGCCAGAAGAGTTCCCAGAAGTCACCTACTACAGAACAGGCCTAACAAAGAAAACAACAGAACGCCACTAGCCGTCACCTTCAGCCCCCAACTAAAACCCCTCCAACGCATTATTAAGTATCTACAACCTATCCTGAAGGATGACCCAACACACTCACAAATCTTGGGAGACAGGCCAGTCCTTGCCTACAGACAGCCCCCCAACCTGAAGCAAATACTCACCAGCAACCACATACCACACAACAGAACCACTAACCCAGGAACCTATCCTTGCAACAAAGCCCGTTGCCAACTGTGTCCACATATCTATTCAGGGGACACCATCACAGGGCCTAATAACATCAGCCACACTATCAGAGGCTCGTTCACCTGCACATCCACCAATGTGATATATGCCATCATGTGCCAGCAATGCCCCTCTGCCATGTACATTGGTCAAACTGGACAGTCTCTACGTAAAAGAATAAATGGACACAAATCAGATGTCAAGAATTATAACATTCATAAACCAGTCGGAGAACACTTCAATCTCTCTGGTCACGCGATTACAGACATGAAAATTGCTATATTACAACAAAAAAACTTCAAATCCAGACTCCAGCGAGAAACTGTTGAATTGGAATTCATTTGCAAATTGGATACAATTAACTTAGGCTTGAATAGAGACTGGGAGTGGCTAAGTCATTATGCAAGGTAACCTATTTCCCCTTGTTTTTTCCTACCCCCCCCACCCCCCGACGTTCTTGTTAAACCCTGGATTTGTGCTGGAAATGGCCCACCTTGATTATCATACACATTGTAAGGAGAGTGGTCACTTTAGATAAGCTATTACCAGCAGGAGAGTGGGTTTGTGTGGGGGGGGGGGGGGTGAGAAAACCTGGATTTGTGCTGGAAATGGCCCAACTTGATTATCATACACATTGTAAGGAGAGTGATCACTTTAGATAAGCTATTACCAGCAGGAGAGTGGGGTGGGAGGAGGTATTTTTTCATGCTTTGTGTGTATATAAAAAGATCTTCTACACTTTCCACAGTATGCATCCGATGAAGTGAGCTGTAGCTCACGAAAGCTCATGCTCAAATAAATTGGTTAGTCTCTAAGGTGCCACAAGTACTCCTTTTCTTTTTGCGAATACAGACTAACACAGCTGTTACTCTGAAACCAGTTTAAAAGCTTGCCTCTCTCACCAACAGAAGTTGGTCCAATATGAGCTATAATATAAGCTACTTGTTTCTCTAACATCCTGGGATCAACACAGCTACAACTACACTGTGTACAGTATGTGTAATTGTCATGATGAGGCATCATTTCAAGAAGGCAGAGATAAGGTTATTAAGAAGGGGTGGCGTTTACTTTAATTTTGTATATCCCGGTTTTCAAAGGTTTAAATTAGCCACTCTCCACATTCTGGAAGAGCCTGGGGCACCACTAGGCAACCTTAATTCAGAGTTAAACTGTTTGGGCATTTAATTTCCTTGGCTTAAAAAAAAAAAAACTTATCACCCTGATGTACCACAGCCCAGCTCTCCCTCTCCACTGCCTTTGGCTCCTTGGCAATGATTCCTCCAGCCACAGAATGCATTGGGTGCATGTTGGTACCTTCACTGCCTCTGCATCTCTTGTCTCTGTTTGTCCACCACAGCCTGGTTCTACCTCCTCAATCCTCCTCCCCACAGAGAGACAAGTACTGGCAGGAGACCTGCAGGCTAAGGAGCTGGGGAAAGAATGAACGATCAGTGTGGGGACCAGCCTGGACTCAGTAAGGATAATTTTTGAAGAGAGTGACAGATGGGGGGGGGAAGAGGGGAGTACGATGAAAGGTTGATGCAGAGTTAGGACATGGGACTTGGGAGACCTGGGTTCAGTTCCCTGCCCCACCACAAAGTACCTGCGTGATCCTGGACAAGTTCCTTAGTCACTATGTTCCCCACCTATAGAAAGTGGATAGTTTTTCCCTACCTCACAGGGCTGTTGCGAGGATAAACACAATACTTTCTGCGAGGCGCTCCAATACTACAATGATGGGTTGCAGATAAGTACCTATCATTCACTGACTGATGGATGAGGGGCTTTTGGAAGACAGAACTGAAGTTCCCCAACATCCCCCCGAACAGCTCTGACCTCCTCCTTTCCACAACATTCTTCCCTGCACAGTTCTAACAGAAGCCTGCATTGCTCCAAACCTCTGATATTCTCCCCAATCACTCATTTCCCCCTTCCACTGCTCCAATTCCTCCAACACACCCATTGCTCAAAACACCCTGTGCCTCACTGGTTCCACCCTCCTCCTTGCCACTCCATGCCCCTAGTAAGTTTGGAGGGCCATGGGGAGGTGGAAAGGTGGCGGAGCTATGAGGAGTGCAAGTACAAGCTGGAGGCAGGAAGTGGCAGGAAAGTGGAGATGCAGAGTCCCTACCTTAGTGGGTGGTGAAGGGATTCTACACATTCATCTGCAGTATAGGAGGCTCAGAGAGGTGTGAAGTCTCAGCTAATGACAACACCCCATGGAGATGAATACAGCCTAAAATAATAGTGCTAAGATATGAGAACTGCTCCATTCATCTCCATGGGTGTTTTCATTCCCTCTCCCCAGTGTCGGTCTTTCTGAGCCTGTGCCACGCACCAAGCATGTCTGGTCTCAGCTGTCCACCCACAGGGGATTCCAGCTCACAAGTCAAGGGCCGTGTGTGTGTATACTTTCAAACCCCCCCACACCCTCAGGGTCAAGGACCTCCCACCTCTCCCCAATCCTGGCTCACACAGAAGTTGCAAGATACCCAGAGATCATTTCCACAAATGTGCATACAGTATGTATCCAGTGTTGTTGTAACCATGTTGGTCCCCAGGATATGAGAGATACAAGGAGGATGTGGTAATTTTTTTTATTGGATCAATTTCTGTTGGTGAGAGAGACAAGCTTTCAAGCTACACCAAGCTCTTCTTCAGGTCTGGGAATGGTACTAAGAGTGTCTCAGCTAAATACAAAATCGAACAGATAGTTTAGCATAAGTGGTTAGCACATACTAACTTGAATGGTCCCTTTATGTGCTAACTCCTTATGTTGGTCCAATAAAAGATATCACCTCACCCACCTAGTCTCATACAGTATGTGTAATTTTATTACCTTTCAGAAAATAGCCAGAGCCCCTTCTAAAGTAGCTGTACTACTCAGGGCACATTTACCAAAAGTATAAAAGTATCGATGAATGAGGTTTGTTTTTAAAAGAGTGGTATCTCCTAAAGGGGAACCCCTTCCACAAATGGTCCCAAATTTGGACCACTAACACTACTTAGCACCCCCTCCCCTTCGAAGCACAGCAAATCTCAAGACTATCTGAGCATGCAGATTTTAGAGTACTTAGGGTACGTCTACACCGCAATTTAAGTTTAGTTGTAGTGTGGGTAGGCATACCCATGCTAGCTTTAATCTAGCTAGCACCAATGATAATAGCAGTGCACATGGTAGCATGGGCTTCAGTGCAGGTTAGCTGCCCAAGTACAAGTCCACTGGGGACTTCTGGTACATACTCAGGTGGCTAGCCCATGTGGGGTCCATGTCGCCATGTCCTCATTGGTACTGTTACTCACGCTAGCTAGATTTAAGCTAGCGTAGGTATGGCTTCCTGCACTACTGTCACACCTTAAACGTACCCTTACAGTCAACTGTTAAACCGAACACAATGCTCAACCTTAACTATAATAGAGTGGATGCTCTGCCAGAATAAAGCTGACCAGCTCATTTTATGTTTTACTGTGAGACGGACACCTAGAAAAAAAGTGACCAGATTTTCAGAGACCAGATTTTCCACAACTCTCTACAAACCAGACGGCTGGTTTTGGCGTCTAACTTTAGGTACTCACATCTGAAAATGTTAACCTTTATTCACAGTCCTGACTCAACATACAAATTCCTACTTTATAATTGCAAATTTAAATACTAACAAATCATTCATTTACATTATTCATTTACATTAAAATACAATGTTTTTAGTACCAAACAGTTTTTCAATGTGATGTTCATGTAAATACCTCAGTGATATAGAAATTCAAAATGTGTATCAACCCATCATTCCAATCCACATTTCTGCCCCAATCCTCCCCCAGACTTTTCACAGCCCTGCAAAACACAACATTAACCTAATTTAAATTGACCCAGATAGCTCACCTGGAATGGACTACTTAGTATATTCCTTCTTGCAAGAGAAAAAAACATAGAAATTCCCATTAGAACAGATGCCATTTAATTATCATTTCACCCACAGAAACTGTATTTTCATGTTCATGTGTAAAATATTTAATTTAGAGATCCACACTAGAAAAAGAACAAGCAATATGTTTAGAATTACCGTAATACTATATGCATGCAATTCAAATGATCAACTACATTTTGACATTGTTTTTCTACCTAAAATGAATTCCTTTTCCTGGTTCTAAAAAGCTAGATTAATAAACACACAACACTTGTGCACTATACCATCTACAGAATTTTAAATTAAACAATAACCATATACTATATTCCCTTTCTTTAATATGTACTAACAATTTTGCTTTGGATCTGTATGGTAATTTTCATACCCATTAATCAATGTGTTTATAGAGCAATTACACATTCATTGAAATGCAAACAGAGAAACAAATGATCTAATCTGCTGTATAATATCTAATTATTTAATGTTTCAGAGTAGCAGCCGTGTTACTCTGTATCCGCAAAAAGAAAAGGAGTACTTGTGGCACCTTAGACACTAACACGTTTATTTGAGCATAAGCTTTCGTGAGCTACAGCTCACTTCATTGGATGAATGTAGTGGAACACACGGTGGGGAGATTTTATATACACAGAGAACATGAAACAATGGGTGTTACCATATACACGGTAACAAGAGTGATCAGGTAAGGTGAGCTATTACCAGCAGGAGAGAAAAAAAACCTTTTATAGTGATAATCAAGGTGGGCCATTTCCAGCAGTTGACAAGAACATGTAAGGAAGAGTGTGTGTGTGTGGGGGGGGGGGGGGGGGGGGGTGAGTTGCTGGTGAGT
The DNA here is from genome assembly GCF_015237465.2 of Chelonia mydas. Classification (NCBI taxonomy): domain Eukaryota; kingdom Metazoa; phylum Chordata; order Testudines; family Cheloniidae; genus Chelonia; species Chelonia mydas. The sequence goes on from NC_057849.1 coordinate 293,598,465, forward strand.
ATTTGCTTCAGGTTGGGGGGCTGTCCGTAAGCAAGGACTGGCCTGTCTCCCAAGATCTGAGAGAGTGATGGGTCGTCCTTCAGGATAGGTTGTACATCTGTTGTAGGCAACAAAAATGATTAGGGGTCTAGAACACATGACTTATGAGGAGAGGCTGAGGGAGCTGGGATTGTTTAGTCTACAGAAGAGAAGAATGAGGGGGGATTTGATAGCTGCTTTCAACTACCTGAAACGGGGTTCCAAAGAGGATGGCTCTAGACTGTTCTCAATGGTAGCAGATGACAGAACGAGGAGTAATGGTCTCAAGTCTGATTACAGACCTAAAAGTCACAATTCTCCAACAAAAAAACTTCAAAAAACAGACTCCAACGAGAGACTGCTGAATTGGAATTAATTTGCAAACTGGACACCATTAAATTAGGCTTGAATAAAGACTGGGAGTGGATGTGTCATTACACAAAGTAAAACTATTTCCCCATGTTTATTCCCCCCTCCACCCCCTCCCCACACACACACAGTTCCTCACACGTTCTTGTCAACTGCTGGAAATGGCCCACCTTAATTATCACTATAAAAGGTGTTTTTTTCCTCTCCTGCTGGTAATAGCTCACCTTACCTGATCACTCTTGTTACCGTGTATATGGTAACACCCACTGTTTCATGTTCTCTGTGTATATAAAATCTCCTCACTGTATTTTCCACTGCATGCATCCGACGAAGTGAGCTGTAGTTCACGAAAGCTTATGCTCAAATAAATTTGTTAGTCTCCAAGATGCCACAAGTACTCCTTTTAATTATTTTATGTTAATCTCTGCTTTTCTTATTGAAGAAATGTAAAAGAAGAATGTTAGTTGCACACAATTACAATTCTAGTCCCCTTTTATTTAATTTAATGAAACATTTGTAGATATCTAGTGTCAGAGATTTTCTAAAATGTAATAATTATTTTTAAAAATGTATAATGCTTGGCATTTAGATACTCAAGATGACAACACTTTAGAAATTGCTTAGAGTCAGTTGTTTTGCTTGAAATATACTCCATGATAAAAATAAAAATAAAAATGTTAATTACAGTCCCAAACCCTGCCTTCATTTGCCAGACCCTGTTTAATAAGTATGGTTCTACTCTGAAAAGTAACTCTCTAAAAGTGTCACATTTGGGTTTCCATGCTTATTGTCTCTCAGTGATTTCGATGCTCAGTTTACAGGTTTGTTTATTTACATATATATACACACACAAATATAATTTTAAATTGGAAGACCTGCACACTCAGCATGGACCGTGAGAGTCAAGCTGGATTCTTTCTTTTTTTGTGTACCGTCATCAGTAAGAAAGGATATGCAGATCAAACCATGCATTCAGTTGCAATCATGCAACACCATTATATTCAGATTAGGCTCTCAATTGCATCTGGACAGTATGTTTTCAAATTATGTTTTGGTGGCACCCTGTGCAGTTCTAGTGAATTCACTGGGTTTGCATAAGTGGAGCTGATCAGAAGCCAGGACCAGATTATGACTCACTCTCGTAACTGTGCACTGGTGGATGGGAGCCCACAGTAAGCCTCCTCACCTTTGCAAACCATGCAAAGGCTGTCACAGTGATAGTCCCTGTTCTTGGAGTAGCACAGACTTGTTCCTGCATGATCTAACATAGTGAATGCCAGTGAAAATGAGGTACGATTAGAGTGTAAAATAGGGAAAGAACAAGTCAAAAATTACTTAGATGTCTCCAAATCACCAGGGTCTTATGAAATGCATCCTAGAATACTCAAGGAGCTGACTGAGGAAATACCTGAGCCATTAGCAGTTATCTTTGAAAAGTCATGGAAGACGGGAGACATTCCAGAAGACTGGAAAAGGACAAATAGAGCCAATCTATAAAAAGGGAAATCAGGACAACTCGGGGAATTACAAACTAGTCAGCTTAACTTCTGTACCCGGAAAGATAATAGAGCAAATAATTAAGAAATTAATTTGCAAACACCTAGAAGATAATGAGGTGATAAGTAACAGTCAGCATGGATTTGTGAAGAACAAACCGTGTCAAACCAGTCTGAGAGCTTTCTTTGACAGGGTAACAAGTCTTGTGGAAGGGGGGGGGGGGGGGGAAGCGGTAGATATGGTATATCTTTGACTTTAGTAAGGCTTTTGATACTGTGTCGTATGACCTTCTCATAAACAAATTAGGGAAATACTACCTAGATGGAGCTACTATAAGGTAGGTGCATAACTGGCTGGAAAACGGTTCCTACAGAGTACTTATCAGTGGTTCAGAGTCATGCTGGAAGGGCATAATGAGTGGGGTCTCACAGGGATCGGTTCTGGGTCCTGTTCTTTTCAATATTTTTATCAATGATTTAGATAATGGCATACAGAGTACACTTATAAAGTTTGCGGACGATACCAAGCTGGGAGGGGTTGCAAGTGCTTTGGAGCATAGGATTAAAATTTAAAATGATCTGAATAAACTGGAGAAATGGTCTGAAGGAAATAGGATGAAATGCAATAAGGACAAATGCAAAGTACTCCACTTAGGAAGGAACAATCAGTTGCACACATCCAAAATGGGAAATGACTGCCCAGGAAGGAGTACTGTGGAAAGGGCTCTGGGGGGGTCATAATGGATCACAAACTAAATATGAGTCAACAGTGGAACACTGTTGCAAAAAAAGCAAACATCATTCTGGAATGTATTAGCAGGAGTATTGTAAGCAAGACACGATAAGTAATTCTTCCACTCTACTCCATGCAGATTTTTAGGCCTCAACTGGAGTATTGTGTCCAGTTCTGGTTGCCTCATTTCAGGAAAGATGTGGGCAAATTGGAGAAAGTCCAGAGAAGAGCAACAAAAATGATTAAAGGTCTAGAAAACATGACCTATGAAGGAAGATTGAAAAAAATGGGTTTGTTTAGTCTGGAGAACAGAAGACTCAGAGGGGACATGATAACAGTGTTCAAGTACATAAAAGGTTGTTACAAGGAGAAGGGAGAAAAATTGTTCTTTTTAACCTCCAAGGATAAGACAAGAAGCAATGGGCTTAAATTGCAGTAAGGGTTGTTTAGGTTGGCCATTAGGAAAAACCTCCTGTCAGAGTGGTTAAGTACTGGAATAAATTGCCTAGGGAGGCTGTGGAATCTCCATCATTAAGGATTTTTAAGAGCAGGTTGGACAAACACCTGTCAGGGATGGTACAGATAATATTTAATCCTGCCTTGAGTGCAGGGGACTGGACTAGATGACCTCTCGAGGTCCCTTCCAGTTCTATGAGTCTATTATCCCTGGGGCCACATATTGCCCAAAGAAGGTGGGGAGGAGGTAGGGTCTTGTTCAATATAACCTTTTATAGCAGCCCATGGAGCAGGCCCGTCACACTGCAGGAGAAGGCAGTACCTCCAAAGATGAATCTACAGCTCTCTCAGCTTTAACTGTGTTGGTTCTACAGGGCCAACAGCAATAAAAAGCAGCAAAACCAATCCTCAATTTTGTCACTGAAGTAAGCAGTTATGACTCTGGACAGATGAGGGGCAGATCTGTTGAGTAAGGTAATGTTATTTTTAACAGTCACTTTTCAGAATAGAATTGCCCTTTATCTATGTGAACTGTAAGCTCCCTCAACTCTCACTGAAGTCAATGGGAGTCGGGAAAGCACAGCACCACTCTGGAACTAGCCAGCATATAGAAGGATATAGGCATATTACTAAGGATCTAATTTGCCTTGCACTGCTATAGAATAATTCTGAATACTTAGAAAGCTCAACAACAAAATCCTACTCAGGGAACCTTGTGTTCCATTTTCTGAATACCTCTGTAAAAATCATAATAAAACTAGTTTCCATTAACAGTGATAGAGCATACTTAATTAAAATGTATTGCCAGGATATCAGTGTAATTTATTTTTTAGACATTCATCAGCTGAACAGTTTAAGTTGCTGTTTAAATGAACAAGAGTTGATATCTAACACTAATAAACCAATTTTCTGACAGCATACAATTCACACAATGTTACTTTTTGGCAACACAATAAACTTCATTATTACTTCTTTAAGAAACATCTTACTCAAGTCAAGCAAAAGTAGTCCCCATGTGGGAGAGTGAGGACTATTATGTTACAAGGTTTTACTGGAGATAATTCCTTACTAAACCAATCAGACCACATAACAGCATTCTAACACCAACTACAGGCCCTTGGAGACCAGTTTGTGTGTGGCCTAAATTTCATAGGCTTCTTTATAACAGATGTGTTGGATGAGGGTAATGTTACTTCATATATTAACCTGTGTGCTCCCTAATCTAATACTGCTGTTTTACCTACATTCTACCTCTTTCTATATCCTTCTGACAGAAATCATGTTTTTGTTTTTGTTTTAAATCTAAAATAAATCTGAACTAAAATGACATGTATTACAACAGAAGATTATCACATGCTAGTTTTTTTATTCTGATATTTGTTTTATATTCTGATATTTTTTTTATTCTGATATTTTAAGTGAAATCACTTAACCAGGAATTTTTGCAATGCACGAAAAACAAACTTCTTTTATTATACCTTTTTAACCAATGAGACGATTTATGTTCAAATCTAAACAAATGCTTTACTGTATCATTTCAAAAGGTAGCAGTTTAAATATTCATTCGTCTCTATTTTGTCTACAGTAATTTTCTGATTAACCTTTGTATAGTCCATGAAACTGATTTTTACATGATTTCAAGGCAGACGGAACTACTGAAGAGTTCAACAAAACAAAAACTCTAAACTACAGTTTAATATTGAAAAAAGCTTCTTAAAATGCACTAGTTCAGGATTAAACAGGAAATAATCAGCTTTATGCTAAAGGAAGGACCTCGCCCAGCAACATTTTATTTATAAAGTACAGAACTGATGGAGAGCTATTTCCTAAATCTGTTCCACAGTAAACTTATTGCTCCATCCAAAACAGGAAGGGTGCAGTTTATCTACAAAAGATTGTTTGCTTATGTTAATTCTCTAGCTAGAAATGCATTAATAATGTTCAGATTTTAATGTTTCTAGGACACACAGGAAGGAATTTTTCATTTATGCTGTACCAGAACAGGGGCGTGTGTGAGAGAGAGAGAGGGATTTAATTAGCATAGAAATGCAAAAACCAAACCGCCACCCCATGTTTTAGTAGGGGACAAAGTCTGTAAATTGCTATTTAAAATCCTGGCATTAATTCCACAGAGACCTGTTTGTCGGTGAGCTAGGTTCTACCAATAAGGTGCTGTAATAAATACAGGTAAGTAATAACAAATGCAGTGCTGTTTCTCTCAGGACCTGATGATGAGCACCCACAACTCTCTTAGGATCATGCCCTAAATGGATATCTAGCAAAAGATTAAAAAAAAAAGTGTTTTCCTCCTCCAGCTAACAATAGCTAGTCTGTAAAGATATAAAGGGCTTACTTTTCTCCTCAATACACTGCCAAGTACACTGATAATTCAACTAAAAACTACTGGATCTCTGAGTCTGAGAACCACCCTTTTAATGAGAATGCTCATTCACACCAGTGGCTAAAGAGGAACTCCACACTTTCTATAAGGAAAAGCTCAAATATGTTTTAATTTGCATGCCACAGGATTTGAGTGGTTTTTGTTTTGTTTTTTTACAGTTATACATGTAGCATAAGGAAAATACTACACACCTAATAAATATTAAGTACTGAACTGTATGTAACAGATAGCTTTTTAAAGTCCATAAAGTAAAACTAACAGCTGCAAGTAGAGAAAGTCATTACTTAGATTATCCCTTTTTATTACTTAGTTGATGTTAAATCTTAGAGTTTTTAAAAGTTTAAAATTACTTAATGTATGATAGTAGCCTCACAAATCAGTTATTAGAGGCCCATTTCTGAATCAAAGATTTTTGTACGTCTAAATTGTCACTCTCAACCCTATCCTCTACGATTGCTAAAACCCTCACAATACTGAATTCCATTACTCAAATTAAATGTAGAGCTAAAAAATGCAAACTAAGTGTCTGAGTGCAAAAAGCTTTAGTGAAGTGAGAGAACTACTTACTAATGCAAGGTAATCCCCTGAAGTCATTTTGAACTATTCGTGGAAGTACTTTCACATGAACAAAAGTGTGCGGGATCACAGCCAAATAAACTGTATTCAAATTTCTTTACAAATGTATGTCTTCAGTTCAGCCAGATGTGCAAAAGTATTAAGAGAAGTACCACATAAAGCTCTTGTATTTAGTAATAGCTTGAAATTGAAATATTGTGGTCTAATATAAAAGGGATTTTTAATATATAATATGGCATTATATTCCACTTCTCCATAGCACAGTGTAACCCAGTTTGTGGTGGTAGTGGGAGTTCAGGGGTAAAGTAGAACAGTGGAGTTTAACACATACAACCCTGGATTTAATATCCTTGCTCCTTATTGCAAATATTTTCCTGCTGCTGTTGCTAAAGCAGTTAGTGGCTCACTGGAAGCCACCTCCCCTCCATACTTGCTCCCACAAATCTTGCTGCTTCCATGCAAACTAGCAGGGTAAATGTGTTCCACAGGTAGCAAATTGGAAGATAAACCCCACGCAAAGGAAAGGATCGGCCTTCTGAAGTCACTCAGTAAATTCACTTGCCTTAGGGGACTGTTAACATTTCTCATAGTCAAATATGATGGTTATCTATTTTTCCATTTTTAGATATGCCTGTATTTTGCATCTATGAAGGTTTTTGAGTTGTAGGATATTCATCTTCCACTTTTTTCTGTCATAGCAGTAACTGATAATGAGACAGGTTGAGCGACATTGAAGCATTTCAGCACAAGAACTGTTACCTATCAAACTCATTAAAGGTATTTCTGTGTGGCTCAATCCAGTGTCACTGAACATTTACCAGGAGTTGTCTGGGAGGGTGAGCTGACAGAACAGATTTGGAATGAACATGGAAAGATAAGGGACAACACCCATGACTTTTTGAGATGCGCGCTTGTCTTCAGATTCTAGCAATTACTGAACTGCTTTGATTCTAAGTCTGGTTCGTGTCTGTCCTTACTGAGAGTAACATAACATATATAAGATATTAAAATCATTAACATGTTTCTTTGTTTACTTTCTAGATTTATTTCTATGTTCTTCAGAATGCTTATAGCAGCCTCTTGTGCTGTTTGACTCCATAAACCATTTTGAGAACCTCATGATGCAACCAACTAATCAAGGGCTAGTCTACACTAGTGGCGCAGTTGCATCGGTGCATCACTCGTGCGTCTGGTGAAAACGCTCTACGCTGACAGAAGAGAGCTCTCCCGTCAGCTTAATAAAACCACTTCTGCAAGAGGCACTTGCTATGGTCAGCAGGAAAAGCTCTTCTGCAGACACCGGCACTTAGGTTGGTGTAACTTATGTCGCCTCAAGAGGGTGGTTTATTCAAACCCCAGAGAGACACAAGTTATACCAACATAAACTGTAGTGTAGACAAGCCCCAAGTTGGTAAAACCAGGTCTACACTACAGACCTATATTGTCATAGCTATGTCTCTCAGGGGTGTGAAAAATCCACACCCCGAACGACATAGTTATACCAACCTAAGCCCCCGTGTTGATGGTGCTAGGTTGATGGGAGAGCTTCTCCTGCCTACATAGATACCACCTCTCAGGGAGGTGGATTAACAAAGCTGACAGGAGCAGCACTCCCACTGGAGTAGGAGTATCTATCCGTACAGCACTGTAGCTGCGTCACTGTAGCACTGTACGTGAAAACAAACCCTAAACATGTGAGATATTTTCCTCTAATATTTGGGAAACAGCATTCACACGGAAGTGGCGACATTAGGGACCTGGATTCTCTTCCCAGCTCTGTCAGAACTGGATTCATACAACCTTGCACTTACTCCTTCTGTAACATGGAGAGACTGATACTTGCTCTCCTTCATGAGGCCTTGCTCTATATTAAGGGTTGTAAAGTACATGGGATTATTAACACTAGACTAGTCAGTAGAAGAAGTCAGTAGAGAAATAATGGTCTCCTGGCCCCTAACACAGTGCAATTTCCTCTAAACCAATGAATAATTTGTTGGGTGGTGTCAGCCAGAAGCATTCTTCTTGTCTGTGTCCCATTACAAGTTCTGGTCTCTGTGACCACTTCAGAATGATGCAGTAGGGTCAGTGAGTCTGTGCAATATTCTGTGGTTTATAACTTGGTCAAATCTGAATAATCTATATACAAAGACAGCAAAAGCTATCATTTTTGACCCCACAACTATCTAGTTTTGGGAAATAGTAAACTCGCTGAAAAAAATGCAGTTTTGGGGCAACCAAAACTATTTGTAAATTCAGGCAGAAGTTGGCTAACAGTTTCAACCAAATAAAACATGAGGAAACATTTTTCAAAAAAACTGAAATGTTTTCTTTTGAATATATCCATTAGAATCAATCTGTTTCATTTAGAAAATGTCAGTTTGAATGAACATTTCCTTTCAAAATGCCGTTAAGTTCTATGCAAACGCTTTTTTTTTTTTTTTTACCTTCCCTTCCAGTTTTTCATTTCAGTGAGAAAAAAATCTGGTCTGGTTCAAAACTAATCCCCAACCTCCCACTTCTGTTCAGACACTGAACCAAATAAATAAACAAACAAATAAAAATGCTCAGCTCTACAACTAATCCCTTGCCAAAAGCCACATTCCCAGAGATGACCGCACCATTTTTGCTGAAACTTTTCAAAATAATTCAACTTGACACAGAGACAAAGCACTGAAAATTTCAACCCGAACAGTTAAAGTCTGGCAAACGTATAAGCATTTGAAAACAGCGGGCAATAATGAAAAGTGTTAGGCAACATTTATGTAGCGGTTGCTACCAACTCCTCCATAATATAATTAAACACATGTGAGGAATCCTATGACATTGGTAAAACAAGTTATTTAATATTTCTCTTTGCAACAAAGAAAATAGTTTGGTGGTAGCAGAAGTATGAGATGTAATATACCAAACTAATTCATATGAATTGGCCAGTACAAAGAAAGTTTTGCTGGAGAATTTCTGGAAATATAACTATCCCATTAACTCAGATGAAAAATGTAACCTTATTTCAAAAATTAAATTAGATTAGATAATTGATATAGTTAAGATCTTTGAGATGAAATCAAACCTTTTCTGTTTCTCAACCTTCTTAATCAGTATAAAATTTTAAACATCTATATAAGCCCAGAATCCTTCCGTTTTGACCAACAAGAAAGAATAGGAGGACTTTTTTTTATTTTTTTTTTTTTGGTGGTGTGGTGCAATACGGAAATGCTCATTGTACTGAGTAGTAGTAGTCTGAAAGGAAGGAAGCGGCATGTCTAAAAGGCATAGAGTGGATAATGAGACAAATTGCTGGAAAGCATGGAATTGCATATGAAAGCATTTACTGGATAAAAAGGCTTACTTTTGTAGTTTAAATACTAGTTTTTAAAAGTTGTACTTATTTTACACTTATAACTTTCTTGCTAGTTAACTCCACTGATGTTAGAATGATACAGTATATTTTGAACAAGAGCAGCATGGAAAGAAAGCAATGAAATTCTCTTTTGATAAGCAGAACTAAACAGGTTACTGCCTAAGATAAAAATAGGTTTCAAAAGGTCAAGCACTTTATTGCAACAGCCAAAAGAAACAGTAGCATGCAATTTACCTTTTAACCTTACTTCATACAAGATTACCATGTGCTCTCAAAGATACAGAGTAGATAGAGGTTATTCCTACAAACATATCCTGAAAAATAAAATAAAGCATTCCTCCCGTCGTGCTAGCTTCCAGCATTTTATTACAAAAACAAGCAGTGTCAGTCAAGATCTGCCTGCAATATGTTGGTTGGAAACAGACTACTAATGAGGAAGAAAAAGAGTAATAATTTAGAATAAAGCAAGTCAAGTTCATACATGAACAAATGACATGAATAGGGATGACACTTGCCCAAATTTGACTCACATTTAAGGATTCAGATGTTTAGATAAGTATGAAAAATTTGTACATATATTTTAAATTTCTTACTTAGTGAGGGACACTTCCTCAACTGAAGGAATACCGTAGCTATAGAATGAATTTACTTTCTAACCAAAGGACAATTTATTCTATTTTCTTTAACGTAGTCCATTAGAAACATACCATTAGGTGTGTAATATTACAATAGTAATTATTTCTTCAAAAAAATACGAGCAGTACAGAACATGCTGCCTTCCATAGTTTAAGGTGGAGTGGATTAAAAAAAAAAGATTTAATTAAAAAAAATCAAAAAATTGGATTTAATAAAATCTTTTCATTTTAATTAAATACAAGTTTATTTTTAAAATAAATTTGAAATTAATTTATGTTATGGCCTCAGTTTATTATAATCTATTACAGTCAGTTAATTCAAACAAAAAAATCATATTAAGCAGTTCATTTTTTCTGCCAAGTTTTAAAGAAAGACAAACCACTAACCGGTGGAAATTACTGGCTAAGCACCTGGAACGAGAGTCTGCTGAGGACCTACTTCTGCAGGTTCAGAGAGAATATTTTCTTTATTTCAGTTTATTCAACTAATTCAGTTCAATGACTGACTAGAAACCAATAAGAGTTGAAAAAGCAGGAAAGCTTTTTTTCCCCTCTTCCAATCTATGAATAAACACCAAATGTGAGGATAAGATTTACTAGTTCTAAAATCTTGAAATACATTGTGACCAGAAACAACCAGTTCAATTCATTAACTACAGATAATACACCCTTTGTTTAATAAATCAGTTTTAAATGCAAGAATATGTTTTGACAAACTTTTTGAGAAACGTTTTTCCCTGATGTTTCCATAACATTTAATGTTTTATTTAATTAAAATGCTTTTTTGGTGTGTTTTTTTAATTGAATTGGATTTTTTAATCCAAGTAGACACAAATCAAGTTGAAAAACAATCATCTAGTAAACAAAATATGTGCCATTCACCATTTTCTAACACAACAAACAATGTTAAAATTAAGAATCTGAACAAATGTAAAAAAAGCTATATTATTGCTTATATAAATAAGTATAGATATAGTATATCCTCCTTTTTAGACTAAGCACTAAATTCAGCGCAAATACTATGTTAACATTTACTGTAGCACTACAGTTAATGTTAATTTAGTTGTAAATCAACATGTTTTAGTGGTTAGCAACCAATCAGAACAACCTTTCTTTAGGAAAATAGCTAAAACGTATCAATGCAAAACACAATTAAAACTGATTATTTAAATCAAGGTTTCCTGATTGCTGATTTAAATCATGACTAAAATTTGCAATTGAATTCACTTTGATTTAAATCAATTGACTCTGGCCTAAGTTGGCCTGAAGTGCTGCAGGCAAGTTATTCTCTCATTCCAGCAAGTGAGACAATTACCTACTATCATATTCACTGGCTTCCAACGCACCTGAAACCACTTCTTGTAACAGTTGTCTAGTTTTAAAATATTCCATGGTCTCACTCCGTCTCATCTTAGACTCCATACTCGCCTCTTCCTCAACTATTCACGTTATTCCTCCTTCTCTCCACTCACTTTTTCTTATTTCTACAGTGCCCACAATTAAACTAGGCATATAGTAGAATCTCAGAGTTACAAACTGACCAGTCAATCACACACCTCATTTGGAACCAGATGTACACAATCAGGCAGCAGCAGAAACCAAGATGGTTAAAAGCAGCATTTTTTTCCTGCATAGTAAAGTTTCAAAGCTGTATTAACTCAATGTTCAGTTGTAAACTTTTGAAAGAACAATCATAACGTTTTGTTCAGCGTTACGAACAACCTCAATTCCTGAAGTGTTCATAACTCTTGAGATTCTACTGTATGTTATAGACAAATCAAAAACTGTCTCTTCTCCGAAGACCTTGCACCTAGCTACATGTAGATATGATGAAACAAGAATAATGGCTCTCATCCACTTCTGCCGTCAGGTTTCACATCACATCATCTGGACCTATTCCCCGCTAAGCCACTTCTCAAAATCTCACTTTAAAACCTTTGTTTTCTCTTTAACTTATGACTGATTTCCTGAAACTATTTATTTATAAATATAATGTTCATTACTATATCTGAACATCTTTGCAGTAACTTGTAGCATATGATGCAAAACGCTGAAGATGTAATTCCAATTATTTTTTCTGCCCCGAAAAGCAAAATAAAATTAATCATTTTCTGACCTTGTAATATTAGACAAAAGTGGAATATTACATATTTCTTTATTAAGCACCTGACAAGTTTTCCATAACCAACTGGGCAGCATGTTATTTCAAGTACAAAAATGAAGTATGCCATTAACACTGCACACTATTCATACAGGAAATATGATCCATATAGTGTAAATGTTTATTTCATTTCAGATGTTTTCATTTTAAATCAAACAAAAACCAATGAAAAAAGACACCTTAACGTTAAACATACATTCTGACCGATTCATATTGAAATGGAGTCCAAATTATTTTTTTCTTTGGGCCTGGCTAATTTTAGGTCAATATACTTTTGAAATCTTGTAATCTTATACTTGCAAAATCTTGTTCAAGTCATAAGATGCTCTGAGTAATCAGAATCAGTTAAGCTGTTATGATTTAGAAGTATCACCCACCTTTAAAATTTCAGATGATTCACAACAGATGTAGACAATCTCAGCACTTGATCCCTAACAAACCTTCTCCATATCAAGTTATCAACTTGTGGCTGACGAAATATATTATATATAAGTTTAAGATACGTCTTTAAGTCATATGTTGCTAAATTTATCTTTAACTATTGATATGCTGTCAATATAGAAAACTTTCAGTTAATTTAAAACAGAAGCAAGTGGAAGAGCAATTGAAAGGTTACGAAATAAAATTTTTGATAAAGAAATTGAGCCCTGGATTCTGTTATTGTAAAGCAAAATAAACTTCTGATAAGGCATTAGGTTTCCAGAAGTACTTGCCTGAGTAGAAGTACAGTTTTTGAAAGAACTGTGAAAGGGTCAGAAGTGACCAAAGTGTATCTTATAGAAGATAGAAAAGACCATTTTCATGAGAGTTGCCAAGGATTAGAGATGAACAAACTGATCTATACCCAGGAGAAAGATAACACTGAGAAATAGGAAAGAGTTGCAAACCAGAAAGTCAGAAGACACAGTGTTAAATTTTTGCAAGTCCAAAAACAATAGCTATGAACTTCAGATAACCTGAAGAACTGGTACCTCCTAGGAAAAATCATAAGGAGTTATCCGGCATTTTCACTGGACTCTTGCTTTAAAAAACAAAACAAACACATGACAAAACAAGAACACGACAAAAATTTTGCTTTCTATATTGATTCAGAAAGGATTTTTTATGGGTGGATAACACAAGTGGGGCATACTCTTTAATTCTGAATAAAAAAGTCCCTCTCTGGCCCTAAATCTTTGCCTGCTTTCCTTAAGCTGAAAAACACCTGGACAGATCAAGAGAATATGGAGCCATCGCACTGGAATGAAATCCTCCTCTATTGATAGCAATAAAACCTGTTGAAAAACAAGAACATCCTTCAACTGTCTCTCCTTCAGTCAATGAAGGCAGAAGTCCCATTTGGGTTACCAGAAAAGGTTATAATCAGGATGACATCTTAAAATGAATGAAAATTTTACTTATTTCTCAAGACCCCCAAATAGAAACTGCCAACAGAACTGGAGAAGTCATATGTTGCTGAAGAATGCATACCTAACAGTGGTTTTAATTTGATATGTGCCAAAACCTTCATCTATACACTGTTAGCCAAGTGATAAACCAGTAATTTTAAACTATTCAGAAAGAACACCTGAGCTACAGAAAGTATGTAGATGACTTAATGCCACACCATTTAACTGTATGTTTATTTGCATTTAAATAATAGGTATCACATTAGGAATAAAGAAATAATTTTCAATCCTTAAATAATTTTTAAGACCTTAAGCTTGTTACATGCAGTGTTAAACATTTCTCATACTAATTAAGCACAGTTCATTGATTATTGGTTAAAAAGGAAGCTGTAAGTTACATCCAAAGTAACAGATAAAGGAGTACAAGGCAACACACAGCTCAAAGAGTTAAACATTAAGTGATCTGATACTATCAGAAGCTCAAAAGAAAGAAAAGCAATAACTTGACTTAATGATTTAAGGATTAGACTCCTAAAGAGTTACCTTTGTTACTGGCATTGGGTAAAGTATAAGAGCATTGTAAAGTGGAATGAAAAGGTTAATTAACGTTATCTGTGGATATATACCGAATACCAAATTTCAGAAAAAAGGAGAAAGCAATTTAAAAATGATTCTGAGCATATACCTGGATTTTACAATTTCATATTAAATCCATGCACAAATATGCAAAAATTTGCTTTAAACTATCATTTAAATAAAATAATTGTTCATATGATTTGAAATTTTAACTGAAGAATTAATTTTTTTTATATATTTATAACAATCATAACTACTGAATGGCATAATCTTGACTGACTTTAGAAAGTATCTTGTGTTGTCTTCCCCAAAGAGCAGAACAGTTACCTAAGATCACTATTTTGCAGTACCAGTTAGATTTATATGCATTACACATTTGTATATTGTTCTGGACACCTCAATATTCAGAAGCAGGAGACACATTTGAGCAATTTCAGAAAAAAATAGTGACAGTTATTAAAGAATGAAAAAGGATTAAAATAATTCATTTCTATTTTCAAAACTATCTTTATTGTAGATGTTCCTTGCCACAAAAAAAGATAGTATAAAAATCAGATTCTCAATTGTTTGTTAAAGAAAAGCTTAGGTCAGTTAAAAAAAAAAAAAAAAAAAAACCCAAAAAGCACACTAACGTTTTTTGTTTAAATTGCACATCTAGATAGAGATTACTTAGGTAACCTAGACTAAAAATGGAATACTATAAATGCCTACAAGCATATGAAGGGTGATGACTTGTCTGTCTGGGATGGGGGGAAAGGATGTCATGGAGCTGAATGTAAGGCCTCTCTTCACTCAGGCTTGGTCTACACTTAACAGTTAAGTCGGCATAGCCACTTTGGTCAGAAGTGTGAAAAATACCACACCCCCTGACCAACACAGCTCTATCAACAAAACCCCCAGTGTAGACACAGCTGGGTCAACAGAAGAGAGCTTCTGTCAAT
The DNA here is from genome assembly GCF_015237465.2 of Chelonia mydas. Lineage (NCBI taxonomy): Eukaryota > Metazoa > Chordata > Testudines > Cheloniidae > Chelonia > Chelonia mydas. The sequence continues at coordinate 293,613,573 of NC_057849.1, forward strand.
GTAGCTAATGTTGTTCGGGGGGAGACGGTATATTCCTACACCAATGGAAAAATGTCTTCTTTTGGTGTAACTTGAAGGCTCATCTACACTGAAAAGTTGCATCAGCATAGTTATATCTCTCAGGGTGTGGAAAATCCACACTACTGAGGGCAAGCCTACACTTAAAATGCTGCATCGACGCAGCTGCACTGACGCAGCTGTGCTGCTGTAGTACTTTAATGAAGACACGCTACACTGATGGGAGAGGGCTCTTCTGTTGGCATAGTTAATCCACCTCCCCAAGAGGCGGTAACTATGTTGCCAGGAGAAGCTCTCCCGCTGACATTTCGCTGTCTACCGGTGGGTTTGGTCGGTATAACTATGTCACTCGGGGTGTGGATTTTTCACACCCTGAGCAGCGTAGCTATACCAATACAAGTCTCAAGCGTAGATCAGACCTGAGAGATGTAGTTAAGATGACCTAAACTCCGGCATAGACAGTGCTAAGTCGACAGAAGAACTCTTCCATCAACCTAACTACCACCTCTTGGGGAGGTGGACAGACTACAGCAATGGGATAATCCCTCCTGATGCTATAATGACTGCCTATACAAAAGCATTACAGCACTGCACCTGTGCCACTGCAGCATTTTAAGTGCAGATATGGCCTCAGTCTACCCTAGGGGGCCATACCGCATAGGCTCTGTAGGGTATACATACCCTTACTCAACCAGGGGACCTGAAAATCAATATCCGAAGTTTTAGTCATCCACCCTCTCCTGCCATCAGAACAATCCAGTAGTAACTAGATCACACTGTCAAAATCATCTTAGTCCACCATCTTCCTACAGATTTCAGAGTAACAGCCGTGTTAGTCTGTATTCTCAAAAAGAAAAGGAGTACTTGTGCCACCTTAGAGACTAACAGAATCATAGAGACTAACAAGTTTATCTGGGCATAAGCTTTCGTGGGCTAAAACCCACTTCATCAGATGCATCTGATGAAATGGGTTTTAGCCCACAAAAGCTTATGTCCAAATGAATTCCATCACCTCCTTAGGAATCCCATTCCAGTGCTTCACCACCCTTCCAGTGAAATAGTTTTTCCTAATATCCAACCTCTACCTCCCCCACTGCAACTTGAGACCATTGCTCCTTGTTCTGTCATCTGCTACCTCTGAGAACAGCCAAGTTCCATCTGCTTTAGGAAATCCCCCCTCACTCTTCTCTTCTGCAGACTAAATAAGCCCAGTTCCCTCAGCCTTTCTTCATAAGTCATGTGCCTCAGCCCCCTAATAATTTTTGTTGCCCTCTGCTGGACTCTCTCCAATTTATCCATATCCTTTCTGTCGTGGGGGCCCCAAAACTGGACGCAATACTCCAGATGTGGCCTCACCAGTGCCGAATAGAGGGGAATAATCAATTCCCTCGATCTGCTGGCAATGCTCCTACTAATGCAGCCCAATATGCCGTTAGCCTTCCTGGCAACAAGGGCACAATGTTGACTCATATTCAGCTTCTCGTCCAGTGTAAGCCCCAGGTCCTTTTCTGCAGAACTGCCACTTAGCCAGCCTGTAGCAGTGCATGGGATTCTTCCATCCATACTTCTTTAACTTGCTGGCAAGAATACTGTGGGAGACTGTATCAAAAGCTTTGCTAAAGTCAAGGTATATCACGTCCATGTAAACTTTGCACTTGTCTTTATTGAATTTCATCTTGGTGATATCAGACAAATACCTCATTTTGTCAAGGTCACTTTGAATCCTAATTCTGTCCTCCAAAGTGCTTGCAACCCTTTCCAGCGTGGTGCCATCCACAAATGTTATAAAGCACTCTCTCCACTCCATTATCCTTGTCATTAATGAAATTCTTGAATAGTGTCAGACCCAGGACTGACCCCCTATGGAACCCTGCTAGATACATCCTCACAGCTTGACAGTGAACCACTGATAACTACTCGGAGTGCAGTATTTCAACCAGTTGCACACTCACCATATAGTAATTTAATCTGGACCACATTTTGTTAGTTTGCTTATGAGAATGTGGGAGTGTAAAAACCCTTACTAAAACATCAACACATATCATGTCTACTGTTTCTCCCCACCATCCACTAGGCAAATAACCCTGTCAAAGAAGGAAATTAGGTTGGTTTGGCACGGTTTGTTATTAAGAAATACATGATAGGCATTCCTTACAACGCTATTATCTCTAGGTGCTTAGAAACTGATAGTTTGATACCTGGAAAGATACCTGGGACAAATTATTAAAGTTAGGCTGACTGGTCTATAATTCCCTAGGTCATCTTTGTTCCCATTTTTTAAACATAGGTACTATGTCTGCCCGTCTCCAGTCCTCTGGGACCACATTCATCCTCAATGAGTTTTCAAAGATAATGGTTCCAAACAGAGGAGCCAGCTTCATCAGTTCCTGGGGGGAGCTCAACTCCCGCTCTGTCCCAGACCTTGCCCCGACTCTACCCCACCCTCAAGCCCCCAGCTCGCCTCTTCGAGCCCTCGCCTCGCCCCTGCTTCTTCCTGCCCCTGCTCCCCCTCTCCCGCAGTTCCTCCTGCACACCACTGAACAGCTGATTGCAGTGGGTGGGAAGTGCTGGGAGGGAGGGAGAGGAGCTGATTGGTGGGGCCCACTGGCAAGCGGGAGGGCGAGGGGCTGCCAGTGGATGATGAGCACCCACTACTTTTTTTCCCGTGGGTGCTCCAGCCTCGGAGCACCCATGGAGTCGGCGCCTATGGTCCAAGGTTGCTTCCGCTAGTTCCTTAAGTACCAAGGATGAATGTCATCATACATCTTCTACACACATTCATACATCTAAGTTACCTAAATATTCTTTGACCTCTTCTTTCCCTATTTTGGCTTGCGTTCCTTTTCTCTCATTATTAATATTAATTGTGTTGAGTATCTGGCCACACTATTAGACTATTGTCCTTAAAGTTTACCCTCATCCTCCAGTTAAACTATCCTCCTTATTGTCCAATCCAGTCACCTCCTCATTCTTCAATCTCCTTCCTCTAACCTCTAACCTGAATTTAAATGTATTAAAAAATAGTGCATATAACTTGTTTACAATATTTCTCAAAACTGTTCGTTTTCTTTTTTCCTTCTAGTTTTCAGATTGGGAATTGCAACGTATATTTTGCTGACGCCTCCAAACAACCTGGCCTCTACATTTTTTTAAAAAAAATATATAATCTCTGTCGTAATCAATTCCAACACACTTCAGGGCTCCCAAATCTTTGACTTCATCATATTAATCTCTTCTCTTCCTCATGCCATTTCCAACCCTGCCTATAGTCATTATCCCTTCAAATTAGACTTTGCTCTCCCTAAACTAATCCATTTTAGTTAGTAAGCAATTTTCCATCGTATTGTAATTCATATTACAATTACATATTACAATTATTCTGCAATAATTTCTTTATAAACTAAATGATCATTGCCAGGAGCAGATGCAGAAATACAATTTTAATGAACAAGCCCTTAGATTTTCAAATACATCTCACTTTTAGTCATAGCAAGAAGTGGTTCTTATCTTTCAGACTTTGGAGCAGATAACCTGCAACAAAACTACTTATTTTAGTCCGGATAGCAGTCAAACAGCCATTTCTTCAAATAATAGACTATATCCATTCTTTCAGGAATATATACTTTCCCAGAAAATTATTGACAAATTGTAATCTAAGAAAACAATTCATTATCACTGGCCGAAGACCTGGGAATTCTGAACACAGCTACCTGACCTGAAACAATATTCCAACAACACCAAAAAGCAAATTAGCTACCAGAAGCACAACCAAGTAGTCCCCAGGATCCGGTAATTTCATCTAGGTAGCGTTCACCATCTATTTACATGACTGCTGTCAAACCTGAAGGAAAGGTTTAACTCCTCATGATGGGGCAGATAACCCCCTTGTTGCCAAGCGTGGGGCCTAAGGAGGCAAACAGGCTCCACACTGACAATGAGAAGAACCTGTGGACTTAGTCAACCCTGCCGTGCCACACCAGCAGCCAGTATCAGGACCAGAGAGGGGAGTTAAAAGGAGGAGACCTAGCCCAGTTCGCTTTTTAGACTGCCACTGTACACTGAGTGGATGTTTTCAGAGAACAATCCACAATGACTCCAAGATCTCTTTCTTGAGTGGCAACAGCTAATTTACACCCCATCATTTTATATGTACAGTCGGGATTATGTTTTCCAATGTGCATTACTTTGCATTTATCAACACTGAATTTCATCTGCCATTTTGTTGCCCAGTCACCCAGTTTTGAGAGATCCTTTTGTAGCTCTTTGCAATCTGCCTGGGACTTAACTATCTTGAGTAGTTTTGTATCATGTGCAAATTTTGCCACCTCACTGTTTATCACTTTTTCCAGATCATTTATGAATATGTTGAATAAGACTGGTCCCAGTACAGATCCTGTGGGACACCACTATTTACCTCTCTCCATTCTGAAAACTCACCATTTATTCCTACCCTTTGCTTCCGATCTTTTAACCAGTTACCTGGTTTTAACCAGTTACCTTCCCTCTTATCCCATGACAGCCTACTTTGCTTAAAAACCTTTGGTGAGGGACCTTGTCAAAGGCTTTCTGAAAATCTAAGTACACTATATCCCCCTTGTCCACATGCTTGTTGACCCCCTCAAAGAATTGTAGGAGATTGGTGAGGCATGATTTCCCTTTGCAAAACCCATGTTGACTCTTCCCCAACAAATTATGTTCATCTATGTGTCTGGCAATTTTGTTTTTTCCATCAGTTTGCCCGGTACGGAAGTCAAGCTTACTGACCTATAATTGCCGATGTCACCTCTGGAGCCCTTTTTAAAAATTTTAAAAATTCACAGTGGGGTGAATCTTGCTCTAATGGACCACAAAGAGAGTCCACTTGAACAATCCAGTTACACTCCATGAAAAACACACAACTCAATAAAAAAAAATACTTTACAATATCTGAAACGGAGCAGCTTCATTCTTCTCAACTGATTTTGGAGCTGAGCATTAGGAGATATGAGTCTATTCCCAACCCTTATGCGGACTCAAAGCATGTTCATTAGCAAATCATTCAGGCTGCAATTAATGCAAGGTATTATAGGGATCAATTTAGACTGTTGTAGGTGCACATGCACATGCAAATTGCTGGTGTAAGTTCTGCTAAAGTACTGATCTGGAAGTTTGTTCTTTCTCTTTCTCTCTATTTCAGAACATGAAAAGTATTTAAAAATCACTATTCACCTGTAAACAATAAAATGTATGGGCATCAATTTTTAAGAAAATAATCTGTGCTATCCCACTGATCTCATCTGGGTCCACAGCATTTCCTCCCGAGTATCTAAATAGTTGAGGTACTTTGCTTCAATTCAGTTATATGAACCACACAAAGTATTTTGGTAAGCTGGGCATGAAGTTGTTTATTACAAAGTGTGTGTGTGTGTCTACATAAGATATATATAAAGTTATGGACATGATCTGCCATTAAGCATGTTAGACTCTGTGTGTGTGTGTGTGTGTGTGTGTGTGTGTGTGTGTGTGTGTGTGTGTACACATATATATCTGAAAGTCATCGTCATGATCTGCCGTTAAGTGTGCTAGACAGGATGATACAAAAGGATCAAAATGCTTAAATATGTGGAAAGTTGGTGTGAGTGGGAGAAAAAAGCAATACAAAAATAAAGGGACAGTCTTTCGACCTCACAGCAAGTATACTAACACAGTGAAAAACAGAGCAAAGGAGGACTGGAGAAGCAATACATAAATAAGACAAGGTAACTGGAGCGCAAGCAGCAGCTACAGTTAAGGTAGTTGAAACGTTTTATAAACCCCGGTTTTTGGTAGCTCATAACATTCTAAATTTTTCATCTCTTAAACTAAAATGTTTAAGATCTGGTGTCCACCTAAATTTACACCTATATATAAAACTGAACAAAAATTATTCAGTAATTTTTAAGTAAGAGTAGAATGAAAAAAATACTTTCCCTATTATACAAAATAATAATTGCAATCTTTTTTCAACAGCTCTGCAGCTAAAAAAATCTGGCAGTTGAAATGCAGCAGGGAAACATATCTAAAATACTTTTCAATAATGCTAAGTGAAAACTAGCTGAGTTATGAGCATTTTGCATAGGGAGAGGGAGATTAAATCATGTTGTAAGCATGTTGTGAACACTACAGTGTATTCTTAATAATCCACCAGTGTCCAGGAGGAGGGTAGAGTGTACTGCGCATGAGGGCATGGCTAACTCAGCCACAAAGCTAAATGAGGCAGAGTTCCATACTCTAATTTCTAAACCATGCTAGGTCACTTTTGAAAGAAGGAAAGAGGTTAAAGCCTTCCATATCCCATTGTCAATTTTCTGAACCATCCTCCAGTCCCCTGCCTTATTAAATCTCTACATTTCACGTAGACAATCTTGGAGGCTCTGAGGATACTATTCAAAAGTATTTACAGTAAAAAAGGAGCATAAACATGAAGGAGAAATGCAGATTTCTGATATACACCACCCCTGAATTTCTGAATAATCTACACCCCTAAACAACAAATTTTATACCGACCTCAGCACTGGTGTGCACAGCACTATGTCAGCGGGAGAGCTTCTCCTGCCAACATAGCTACTGCCTCTCGTGAGGCAGGAGTTATTAAGCCGACGAGAGAGCTCTCTCCCAGTGGCTTAGAGCATCTTCAGCAGAAGTACTGTAGAAGTTATTGTAGTAGTAGTAGTCTAAAAAGGTTCAAAAAATTTGCAAAAGTCAAAATTGACAAGGAAGAAAGGAAGGATTGCCCAAGATCTAATACAAGCCATAAAATCATTTGTCTGATCTGTGAGGAAGGAGGCAATGATATGAGAAGCTATTTAACTACAAAAGGAGGAAACAAAAACACATGAAGAGAATATAATTGAAAAACAGAGGAATTATTTTCACTATTCCTGGGAAGCCCCAAAGTAAGATACCAGATATTGAAATAATGTTTCCAGGTTAGACTAATGGAAGCCTAGAGGCAATAAAAAAAAAATCACACCAAAACACACCTTAAAAATATCTTTTAAAAAACAAGCCTCAGAGGAAGCATATCATACACCTGAGAATATTAAAAGAGACAGATGGTGAGCTGTAATTAACAAAATTGGTTTAAACCAATAATTATATGAAATAAAGTTTATCTGACAGATGCTACAATGATGCCAAAGAAATGTGCGTAACTGTAATTTATAATAACTCAGGTAGGTATTATCAAAACAGAAAAGGAATTACAAGTAGGGTTCAAAGATAATCAGTTTTCTAAAAAACATTTACTGTACTTGAGATTTGATACTTTACACTTATGTAATAATAATACTTAGCTAACAATGTCTTTCTTTGAGATAAAGAGATCAAAAGTGAGTAGGCATGATTTCAGTTTTAGACATGGTGAATTAAAGAGGAAAAATTACTTGGCCAAGGTACGACTGCAAGTTCCTGAGGTGGAACTAGAACTCAAGGCTCATGATACTCAGCTCCCTAGTCCAATTACTGAAAACCATACTGCTTCCCAATTAAAATCTCATTGGGGGCGGGGGGGAGGTGAGGCAGCGGGTAGGAGGAGAGAAGCAATTCAGTACATCAATACAAACTAAGCAAAATTTAGCATAACAATTTATTCTTTAATAAATGGAAGACTTACAAGACCATCATCATATAATGACATATGCTGACTAAATATTGATTTTCTGATTGAATTTAAGGTCCTTGTCTTGATCTATACAGCCCTAAAATGAATTGGGACTTGAGACCCACCTCTCTCCTCACACCCACACTGCCATTTTGATCAGCAGAGGCACTCAAAGCTGGATGTCCCTCAATTTAAAAGGAGGAGGAGCAGGCCTGGGGTAGGGTATTCTTTGTGAGGGGCCCTTAGCTCTTGTACAGGCTTCCTCTTGCAGGTATGAAATAGCTCCGTCTACTGACATTCAGGCTACACTACAAGATGCTTCTACTTACTGGGAGATGGGCCTCAGAGAAATCATACATGGGGGAGACAGAAGTTTGGCTCTCTACAAGTGATCTGACTTTGTTTTTGTAGTTTACATCGGGGCACCTAGAGTATTAGATAAATGAGTTGGGGTTGTTGTTTTTTGTATAAATCTAATAATAAAATAATAATAATGCTTTTTTCCTTACTCCTTCCTAAAACTTTCCCCAATCAAGCTGACTTTTTGAAAGGAAAGATCAAAAGATCTGACATGAGCTCTCTTCCCTCCTTCCTAATACCCTCTTCATTTTCTCATGACTGACAGAGATTTCTTGTTTGTCCTTTACTCTAACCCCTTCAGCTGCCCCTCAGTGCTACCAGTCTCCCTCATCATCTCAACTTTTCACTCTCTTCTAGCATATTCCCTTTGGGATATAAGCGAGCCTGGCCTCAGACATAATAAAAAACACATTACTTTTTACTTCAACCTGCCTCTCCAACTACTGCTCTAGTTTCTCTCCCATCTTCATTCCTTCTCCCTAACTTCATCCCAAATCCTCTTCAGTTTGATTTTTACCCTCTTTACTGCACCAGAACTGCTCTCAAAGGTTTTAAATTGACCTCTTCCTGGCCAAAAGCTAGAAGCTCTACTCACATCTTTAACCTCTTCAGTCCCTCCACTATTACTAATACTGTCAATCACACTCCTTCAATTCTTTTCCTCTCATGTCTTTTGTAACTTCAACCTCTCATACCTCTCTGACCAACCATTTGTATGTCTACTAGCAGTTGGTCCTCCTCTCCTCTCTTTTCTCATTACTGAAGGATGTCTACAGTGCTAAATCCTTGGCCTCTCTCTGTGTGATGTCATCAGCCCAACTGGCCTCATCAACAACACAGGTTATTGAGAGTAAATCATCTCCTTGGTGCTCTGCTCTCTCCATCAACTCCTCTTATTGCACTGCATTTAGCCTAAGGCCTTATTTTTTTTGAAGTACTATACATCCTGTAATCACAAAAATCACTTCACCTCACTGCCATCCTAGGTCCTCAACTGTCCTTGACACTCCACTCCTCAGGAATAATGGAATGGTTGACCACAAAGAACTCATTGCACCAAATGATGTACAAACACAAAGGAAGAGACAGTTCCTAGAGCATTCACAATTTAAGGGTCCAGTCGTACAAACACTGACTTTAAAGGGACAACTCAGTCTATAAGAATTTGCGGGACTCCAGCCTAAGGTGACAAAAAACAAGGGAGTAAGATAAAAATGTGCAAGCAAAATGGACAGGGTGAAGGTAATCATGTTCCATTTTTTCCTTACATTGGTGACATACAAAGGGTGAGGGAGAGGGATAACAAAATAGGCTTCTGTAATACTATATATATTCTAATGATTTTTAAAGCTAACAGCCCATCATTATCAACTGGCCAATGCTAACAGGCATCACAGATGAAGTCAGTCTTTGGGAGGAATTTGAAGGGTAGGACTTTGCACACTGGTTTAGGAAATGCATTCCATGATAAGGAGAAAAACGTAAGAAAGTGTGCATGGATTGTGGGAAGAAGCAGCCAGTGGGCAGACAAGGATAGCATCTTTGGTACAGAAGGTTGAAGAATGTGATAAATGACAAGAGCAGAGAAGCAGCATGGGGCAGAGCCAGGAGCAACAGAAGGTCCCTAGAAGTGTGGGTGGGGGCCCCACCAGCACCCAAACCTATGTTTCTTCCCCCCTCCCCGAGACCCCACCCTCGCGCCTCCCATTCCCCTCAGGCCCTGCCCCCAAACCACCCCTTCCTCCCCAAGACCCTGCCCTCTGCTTGCTCTCCTCCACCGCTGTCGCTTCAAGATGCTTGAACTGAGGAATACCATTTTAACAGATGCATCTAAATGGGCTGATTTACTACACAAAAAACTAGATACAGCAGTCGGTTCATTACTCTTCTGGTTTTATATTAAAAAAGGCCAGTCCTTTCCCACATGATTTTCTTAGTCAAACTCTAGGAGCTGAAAGTTTCATTCTGTTGAACAGAACGCTGTCAATATTTCAAATTACATTACAATAGCCCCTAGTTGCCCCAACTGTGTCCGTACAGCACTTTCGCACATAGAAGACAGACCCTGCCCTGAAGATCTTAACATGAAAACAGACAAGTGTCAAAAAAAGGAAGTACATGTTGTAGATGGAGATCCGAGGGACACAAAGATTAAGTGACTTGACAAGGTGACACAGGAAATCTATGGCAGAGCTGGAAATAGAAATCTGATTTCCTGAGTGCCAGCCTAGTGACAAACACATAACCATCCTACCTATTCTACACATAATATACCACATCTGTGAAATTTCAAATATAAGCGTTTGAGAACCTATGAATTTCAAAAGGTTGCAATATAAAGAAAACTAAGTTTAACAATAAGTTTACTGTTGGGTTTTTAATAACTAAATTAATTTAGACAGTCAATTAAATGAATCCATGTATACTTTTAAAAAAAAAAACCCAAAACTTATTTTGCTGAAAACATTCAGTCCATAGTAAATTGCTTGAACTAGTGGTAAGCAGAAATTCCATTCAAACTAATACATTAATTCTCATGCTTCCTTCTTGGATGCCAGAGAGATTTCTGCAGTAACAGAAGGACTAAGGTCTGACTGTCAAGTCTTATTCGGAAACTTAAAATTTTGCCAAAGTAAATGCAGGTACTTGGCTCATTTGGCACAATTTGTTTACAGAGATAACTGTGGGTAGGAATTTTATTAAAATTGTACATGTAAAGTTTAGGGAACTGACTCATAACAATGGACTAGTTAGTACAGTGGCACAGACCTGATGTCTAGACAAGATAAAATAGTAGAACTGCACTTATAAAAACAAAAACAAAACAAAACAACTTATGTAAGACTGGTAGTGAAATGCTCCAATCATGAACATAACACTATGCACATAATTATCATCAGTTTGGAAAACAATCACTTCACTGTAATACATTATGTGCTAAAAGCAGAAAGTTGATCCTTCTTTACCATATTCTTTTATATATATATATATACACACCATATTCTTATACATACATATATATATATATATATATATAACCCATATCAGCAATCTGCAAACATTTATAAAGTTATATCTAAACCCAGTGCCATGTCAGTACAGGATTGTCTGCTACAGTGTATTTTCTAGTGCCTTAACTAGTCTAATTTTAAATGCCAAGTCATGACCGCTTCTATTACCTCACTATGGAATGTAGCTCAGGGCTGGAAATTTCAACTATGTTACAGGGGGAGATTTTCAGAACCATAAAGATCAGCTAGATGCCCAGCTTTCATTGAAATTCAATGGAAGTTGAGCTCTTAACTTCCATATGTGTCTGTGAAAATCACCCTCCGTACTTTTTGTATCACAGTAGTACCTCGAACCCTTGATCCAAGATCTGGACCCTACTGTGCTCATCACATAGTAAGAGACGATCCCTGCTCTCCAGAGTTTACAAAGAAAGACAGGAGTGGGGGAAAAGAAAGATTTATCTCCATTTTACAGATGGGATCTGAGGCACAATGAGATTGAGGCCCTGATTCCGCAAGGTTCTTAAGCACAAGTAACTTTAAGCACATGGATACTCCCATTGAAGTCAATGGGACACCCCCCACCCCACACATGCTTAAAGTTAAGCATGTGCTTTAAAGCTTTGCTGGGATTGGGGCTGAAGGGTCTTGCCAAAAGTAATGTAGAAAGTCTGTGGCAGAGCCTGGAATAGAATCCACGTCTCCTGAGTCCTGGTCAAATTATTATTACAATTTTTGCCCCTAATATTTCACCTAAATTTACCTTTTCTAAGCACTGAGATCCTCAGATGGAAGATGCTACAAAAGTGCAAAGTATTATTCCATATCATTACTTATTTAACACTTTGTCCCACCATAAACAATAACACTAGTTACCTTTTGATAGCTACATTTTTTCTTCAGGTCATGAATTAAATGCCTGCAGTAAATCTCTCCATCACACAAATACACTGTGATACACAAACATTTTGCTGATGAGTGATAATGATGATTTAAATAGTTCAATTCCATTTTCAAGATTTGAAATTCTGTGATTGCTCAAGTATAAATTTTCTTGGCCGTGATGATGGGAAAACATGTTTTTAAAATGACTAAAATATTGGCAGACACACACACTGGTTGAATTACTTAAACAAAATACCTGTAAGAATATTTCATTTGACTGCTTAACTTTCTTTTTTTTTATTTTATTTTAAGAAATAATGGTTTTAGTGTTTACCACTATGCTGGCTTGTGGGCATCAGGTTGCCTGTTGCCCTGCTGTGTAGTACTGAATTTAGTCACTGCCGTACATAGTGCAAGCTGTCACTCAGTACAGTTCTGCACTGGGTCTGGCCAAAACAGCACCATGCAAAGAATTAAAAATAAATATTTTAAAAATTCTGCTCTTTTTCTTGGTTGCAGCCTGTGAGGTAAGTGAGAAGGGATTTGTCAGTACTTTGGAAGAGGCTGGCAGAAGAGGGAAAGTTGGGGAATGGGAATGATTTTAGAGAGAGGGGACTTGGACTGGATCTGGGCTTCCAGGAGAAATAAGTCAAGGGAACAAGAGTTTAGGGGTAAGCAGCAGAAAGGCCAGGAGGATCAAGTCTTCTGATCAAATATCACTCTGTCAGGAGCAAAGAGAAATACCTCAAGCATAATGGCACATCACAATAATCCTACTCTGCAAATCAGATTCAGTTTACATTTCCATGATTGTCCATGGTTATTCATCTTCAAAATTAACACCTTATGAGTATCCCTTTGCAGAAGAATTAAAGTTTTTTTCCATAAATTTTGTGGCGCTGTGCTCTCCAATGACTGTTGTACTGTAATAATCCCTGCCTAGTAAGACACACTGTAATAAAATGTCAAGTATTCCAGATATAATTCACTAAAATGTGGTATTCAAATTATTTTCATACTAGATTAAGAAGACATGTTTTATGTAACTGTGAAGACTGTCAAATCCATGGATTAAAAAGCAACTCCTTTTTAAGTCAATATTCACCATAACAAATGAAATATTTTTACTGCTATTCATGTTAGAGACTGAACTAACCCAAAACAAAACATATGTAATCCAATAGCTTTTAAAAGCTTCCTGATAAATACCCAATGTAACCCGATTAGCAAATCAATTTTTCCTTTTCCTAAAGTGTACTTCATTCCAATGCTTTACTTTTAAAATTTAAATATTTTAGCTAAATAGAACCAATTTTGCGTAAATAGGTACATTAAAACTGCACATTAAGGAATATATTTTTATTCTGCAAAAACAAAGATATGCATTTAGTTCAACAGTAATGTCAGCAGAGTATAATTTATAATAAGGAATGTACCCAAAGTAAACTATTAACAAGTAGTTCAACAGAGAGATTGAAAAATTCAGTTTTTATAGCCCGGGGGTGGGGGGGAGGTGTCAGTATTTATGCAGACATTAAATAGAAAGAGCAAGGTTTGAAAATCAATTTTTTTAGATAACTGAAGTCTAGAAATCAATGAAACAGTGTTTATATAAATATATATTTTGAAATATTGATAATTTTAATCTTCAATCCATAATATCCACAAATATGATTAAGTAAAATGTAAGCACATCATAGAATTTAATTTTTTTGAATTAAAAAGTATTTGAAGTAGCTACTAATCAGACTTAACTCCCTCATCTGAATTATGGCTGAAATTCTCTTCAGGTCATTTTAAAACATACATTTTTACACAGAACATGCATGTTTATGACTCAAACTTAATTAAATTAAGCCATATTTTGCTAACTCTAAACTCTTTCACAGTACCTAATTTAAAAACCAACAATAAAGATTTTATTCAATAGAATAAAAATATATCCCACCTATAAAACAATATTTTAGTAGAATACTAAAACCATCTTAAATGAGATTTATTATAAGAAATCGGACAGCTCTAAGATCTAAAGCAATTTAAAAAGAACTGATTTTTTTCCCCCAGTCAAAAAGTCTAAGCTATTCTCAGACCACTCTGAACTAAGATCCTGAAAATAATTTATTAGATTAAAATTAGATTTAAATACAGTGAGAGCAACATTAGATTTTACTGAACATAGCATAAGTTTTTAGGCCCAAAATTTTTATCAACCTTGATAATCGTATTTATAAAGTCAAGAGGCAGATAAACTGTCAAAGATCCACTGACTTCAGTGCAGCTGTGACTGCCATGTACTTCTTTGTACACGGTAGGTTGCAGGAGTGCTGCCCAGGCTTCTGCACCCGATATGGACCGGCCATAGAGCTTACTTTTCAGAGAGAGACACACCATATGTGTTCACTGTAAGATCCTTCAATGCTCTGCCAGGTGTGGCTGAGGTTAGCTTAAATAAGGTATGTTACACATAGTGCCACCTACTGGCTGAACAGTATAATACAATTTTACATCTCCCCTTTCAGTTTTACATTTCTAACATTCACAAAATGTACACTATTCATACTATCTTTGAAGTACCAGTCTAAGTGTCTCCGAATTGTATTGGCTTTTCTAATTACACAACCTGAACAGGTAAACAAATTGGTATGCTGTCTGTCCATTAGATGCAAACACTGGCTGCAGTCAGTTTGGAATTCTTGAGTTATTATCTTCTTGTTCTGCATGCGCCATCTGTAGAGTTTGCTCTGTTGATTGTTCTTTCTGAGGAACAAAGAGTAGACGCTGATGGTTTCTAATCAACTCTTCACGGACAGTCTCGATCACATATGATCTAGGTGCTGAATTCTTTTTTTTTTTTTTTTTTTTTTTTACAACAGCTATAAGTTGTCCATAGTTCTTCTCTATCCAGTTTGACACAAACCCAGTCACCAGGTTCTAGATCTGGCAGTTTTCTGAGTGACACCTGATGTAAAAGTGTTCTTAAGCTACTTTCGTCTCTTTATCTGATTAGGCTACCCTCTTTATGTCTGGCCACTCTGGAGATAGGTGTTTTTCCAAAGCTAGAAAAATAGTTCTGAGTTGCTGTCTCCTCAGAAGTTGTGTTGTCTATTTCCAGTATCTGCTAAGGTATTGATCTGTAGCTCAGAAGAGCAAAAATTGAATCATTCTGCTGCAGGATTTTCTTGGCAGTCTGTCCAGCTCTCACAGCCTCTCTACTCGCTTGTGGGTAATGTGGGCTGCTAGTAATATGATCAAAATCATATTTTGTTTGGAATGACAAATTCTGCTGCAGTGAACTGGGGGTCTATTGTCCATCGTGAGTTGTTCTGGAATACGGAAATGAGCAAAAGTGCACTTCAGTTTCTTGATAACACTGCAACATGTAATTATTATTTTATATATAACATAGTTTCTATATACCTGGAAAAACAGTCCTCTACAACCAGGTACTGATGTCCTCTGAATTTGCATAAATCTGCAGCTAGTCTCTTCCAAGGTCTGTCTGGTAGAGATGTTGTTATTAAGCATTCTTTGTGTTGCGTTAGTCTGTTAGTTCTTCAACGTTCACATGTAGATACTTCATTGTTTATGTCCTTGCTGATGCTTGACCACCACACTAACTGGTGGCTTGTCCACAGCATTTTGTTAATCCTTGATGAACTTCATAGATGAGGTTTAGGATTCCTCCTCTCATTTCATCTGGAATTACAATGCAATTGCCTTTAATCATGAGTCTATTTGACTCGCTTACTTGTCTATGTACCACAGAGTAGCCTTTTATCACTTCCTTAAGGTATGTCTACTCAGCAATTAAATACCCATGGCTCGCCAGGGTCAGCTGACTCAGGCTTGCGGGGCTGTAAAAATTGCTGTGTAGACATTTGGGCTCAGGCTGAAGCCTGAGCTGTGGGATCCTGCAACGGGGTAGGGTCCCAGAGCCACCCATATGTCTACTCAGCAATTTTACAGCCCTGCAGCCCAAGGCGCACGATCCTGAGTCAGATGACCAGGGCTAGCCACGACCATGTGTGAATCTTTTATTCCAGTATAGACATTCCCTTAGTGTCCTTCAGATACTTGGGCCAGACAGCCCTAATGCAACTTAGAACTTCTCGAAGTTGCATGTCTATCCAGATTGCTTTTTGTAACAAGTGTAGTCTTTTTTCACTTTGGGGAGTAAGTCATCCAGTGCTGGGAGGATGTATTTTTCTCTCACAACTGCTTCATTAAGTTTTTTAAGATTTAGTACTTTTCCACTGTTCTTTATAATCAGTACTACTGGGGCCCACCAGCTGTTGGCTCAGAGATTTTCTCTATTATGCCAACCTGTTTCATTCTCTAACTCAGTTTCCACTTTATGAAGTAATGGTATAGGAATCCTGCGAGGTGTATGAACACTGTCTGGTTCAGCATTGTGTCTATAGCCCATCAAGTTCTTCCACCATTCTCGCTAGGCCCATCATGGCTGCCACGCTGCAGCTGAGAAGGCTATTGGTCTGTGGTCCTTTGATCACATACTAAGACAAAAGCTATACATTTAGAGTGCAAGTTGTTTCTCTGGTGAACTGGCCTATGCAGTTCAGAGTACCTCCAGGGCTAGTCAGAGCTGTCTCAGATGAGTTCATCCCTGGAAGGGGTTGAAGGTTATCCTTAGTCCCTTCTGAGACGACTGTGACGAGTGTTCCTGAGTCCATTTTAAAGTCAGTAGTCTTGCCATGAATATTCAGTTTCACTCTGTAGGTAGGTTCTGTGTCATCACAGTCATGAACAATGGCTCTTGATTTGTCTCTAATATTAGCCAACTCACTGACTGCTTTGCTGTGGCGAACAGCTGCAGAATGTCCACATTTTGTGCATTTATTACACCTTGAACCTTTGGCAAAACACACATCTGGTGGGCCATGAAATTTTCCACATCTTGTGCATGTAGGCTGAAAGGTTTTGGTGGAATTTGTACCTATTAGCTCCCTCCTTACCTCAGGGGTTTTATAATGATGACTTTTAGCCTTCATGCTGTTTGCAGCTTCTAAGCTAATTTCAGGTTTTTCATGTTGCTCCTGCTTCTGCTGCTGTTTGACTAATTCTGACTGCTTTTCTATCTGAATAGTTGTGGGTAGGGTTAAGATGGTTTTTAATTGTAGCTGCTGTGAAAGTTTTTTTAATCTATTAAACCAGTAACCAGCTGGTCTCTGATATTTTCATATTTTACAGTTCCAAAAATCAGAGTTTTCAGCCAATGCAATTAAAAACCTCTTATAAAACATTCAACACTTTCCCCTGATCCTTGAATTCTCAGGCGAAAAAATGCTCTTTCATAAACCATATTTTTCTAAGGTATAAAGAATCCATCAAACATAGCCAGAACCCTTTCATATTCATCTTTATGATTGTCTTCATTGAAGTCAAAGGATTTAAAGCTATGCTCTGCCTGCTTCCACATAGCATAAATTAGAGAGCATACCTATAGATCATCAATTTTCTTCTAGAGTTTTGTAGCAATTTGATACCCTGCAAAACACTGCTTGTAGTCTGTCCACTGTGAAGGTCTGCCAAAGCTGAAGTTCTCTCAGGTGTTGAGAAGTACCACGTTGATGAGATATTGCAACCTTTGTTGCTCTCGTCCTTCTGCTTCTGTTCTCCTCTGGAACTAGGTTACTTTTGACACCATGTCATGTACTTCTTGTAAATGGTAACTTGCAGAGCTGCTGCTAGCCGGTCAGTCTTCTGACCAGATATGGACTGGCTACAGAGCTTACTTCTCAGAGAGATACATGCCAGATGTGTTAGCTGTAAGATCCTTTAATGCTCTGCCAAGTATGACTGAGGTTAGCTTAAATAAGGGCTGACTTAGTAGCTGAACAGAATAATACAGTTTTACATTACAACTGCTTAAACAAAAAACGGTTACTTACCATCTCGTAACTTGTTCTTCGAGAGGTGTTGTTCACGTCCATTCCATATTAGGCGTGTGCATGCCGCATGCACGAGCGTCAGAAACTTTTTCCCTTAGTGACTCCCGTCGGGCTGGCGGGGAGCTCCGAGTGGTGCCACTGCGCCGTGCATATATACCCCTGCCACCCGATCCCCTCTAGGTCCTTCTTGCCAGCGACTCCAACAGAGGGGTAGGAGGGTGGGTGGTGGAATGGACGTGAACAACACATCTCGAAGAACAACAGTTAAGAGAAGGTAAGTAACCATTTTTTCTTCTTCGAGTGCTTGTTCACCTCCATTCCACATTAGGTGAATCACAAGCTTACCTCTGGAGGAGGGTAGGAGTCACGGAACAACTGATTGGAGGACCGCTCTGCCAACTGCCACATCCTCTCTGGCCTGCTGGTTTACCGTGTAGTGGGTCGTCAAGGTGTGCACTGAGGACCAGGTGGCTGCTCTGCAGATCTCCTGGATCGGGACCTGTGCCAGAAAAGCTGTGGAAGTCGCTTGCGCCCTGGTCGAGTAGGCAGTGACTGTCAGGGCTGGAACACCTGGGAGCTCATAGCACGCCTGGATGCAGCTTGTAATCCAAGACGAGATCCGCTGCGCCGAGATCCGGGAGGCCTTTCATCCTCTCGGCTATGGCCACGAACAGCTGCGCAGATTTACGAAACGGCTTGGTGTGCTCCACATAGAATGCCAGCGCTCAAAGGATGTAGGCTGTGGTGACTCGGGTCCATATGGGGTTTTTGAAAAAACATCGGCAGACAAATGTCCTGGCCCAAATGGAATTGTGAGACCACCTTAGGGAGGAACTTGGGGTGCTGTCGGAGCTGCACCTTATCCTTGCACTGTATACGGTGGCTCAGAGGTGAGAGCCCTCGGCTCAGACACCCTTCTGGCCGAGGTAATGGCCACCAGAAATGCCACCTTCCAGGAAAGGTGGAGGAGGGAGCAGGTAGCGAGGGGCTCGAAAGGGGGTCCCATGAGCTCAGAGAGGACCAAGTTAAGGTTCCAAGGAGGGACTGGGGGGAAACTACGGAAACATCCTCTCCAATCTTTTAAGGAACCATCCCACCACTTGGTGGGAAAACACCAAGCGCCCCGAAAACCCCAGATGGAAGGCTGAGATGGCCGCCAGGTGCACTCTGAATGAGGACGGAGCCAGCCCCTGCTGCTTGAGGTGCAGGAGGTACTCTAGGATGGCTTGCACCGGGTCCTGGCACGGCTGCACCTGTCGGGGCTCACACCAACACGAGAATCTTTCCTACTTGGCCATATAGGTAGCCCAGGTAGAGGGCTTCCTACTGCCAAGAAGAATCTGCTGCACAGGAAGGGAGCACTGGCTCTCCAAGGCGTTTAGCCACAGAGCTTCCACACCGTCAGGTGTAGTGATTGCAGGTCGGAGTGAGGAAGCTGCCCACCGTCCTGTATGATGAGGTCCCAGCGCAGGGACAGGACTACTGGGGCCTCCACCGACAGCTCTAGGAGCGTTGTGTACCAGTGCTGGTGGGGCCATGCTGGGGCGATGAGGACCACCGCTGCCCTGTCCCTGCGTACCTTGAACAGGACCTTGTGTACCAAGGGGAGCGGGAGAAAGGCATACATTAAGCCCCCTCCCCATGGGATCGCAACTGAGCCCAGGCTGTGGCCCTGGAACGAGCAGAACTGCGGGCACTGGGCGTTAACCCTGGTGGCAAACAGGTCTACCTGGGGAAACCCCTACCCGCAGAAGAGCAGAAGTATGATGTCCGCTCTGAGAGTCCACTCGTGCATGCGATACGACCTGCTGAGGTAGTCCGCCAGCTCGTTTCGCACCCCCGGGAGATACGACGCCTTGAGGTGAATGGCGTGGGCCATACAAAAGTCCCAGAGGAGAAGAGCCTCGCGACAGAGTGGCAAGGAACGGGCCCCGGCCTGGTTGTTTATATAAAACATGGCAGTAGTGTTGTCTGTCAGAACTGTCAGGCTGTGACCACTCAAGAGTGGCGTGAAAAGTCTGGCAGGCTAGACGAACCGCCCTGAGCTCCTTCACATTGATATGGAGTGACTGCTCTACTCCGGACCACAAGCCCTGAGGTCCCCCAGGTGAGCCCCCATCTGCAGTCTGACACATCCGTCACCAGCGTCAGGTCCGGTTGTGGGGCGGCAAAGTGGATGCCCTCGCAAACCACAAACTGGGACTGCCACCACAGCAGGGAGTCCAGCACGTCCCTTAGGGCTGTCACTACCAAGTCCAGGTGGTCCCTGCCTGGGCGGTACACCCGAGCGAGCCACGCCTGCAGAGTCCTGAGTCTCAGTCTGGCATGCCTGACCATGTTGCCATGTGACCCAGCAGCCACAGGCAGCACCTGGCTGTTGTTGTTAGAAACTGGCGCAGGGAGGCCACCGCTTGCTGGATAGCCCGGAATCGGGATACTGGAAGGCTTCCCCTGCCCTGCACCACGTCCAGGACAACCCCTATGAATTCCACTCTCTGTGTGGGCACGAGAGTGGACTTGGGGACGTTGACCAGGAGCCTCAGCTCACAGAACAATCTCAGGGCCACCTCCACGTGGCCCCACACTTCCGTTTTGGATCTACCCATCAGGAGCCAGTCGTCGATGTACGGGTAAACCCAGATCCTCTGCCTCCATAAGAAGGCCGCCACCACCACCATGCATTTCGTGAACACCTTTGAGGCCGCGGCTAGACCAAACGGGAGAACCGCAAACTGGTAATGTTCTTGGCCCATAGTGAAATGCAGGAACCGCCGATGTGCTGGGTGGATGGTGATATGAAAGTACATGTCCTTCATGTCGAGGGCAGCCTACCAGCCCCCCGGATCCAGGGAAGGGATGATGGTGCCCAGAGAGACCATGCGGAACCGGGCCTTGACCATGAACTTGTTGAGCCCATGCAGGTCTAAAATGGGACGAAGGCCCCCTTTGGCCTTGGGGATGAGGAAGTACCGGGAGTAGAAACCTTTCCCCTTTAGGCCGTGCAGCACCACCTCTACCACCCCCACCTCTAGCAGCGAGCAAAGCTCCTTCTCTAGGAGATGCTCATGAGAGGGGTCCCTGAAGAAAGACGGGGAAAGGGGGTGGGAGGGAAGAATCATAGAATATCAGGGTTGGAAGGGACCTCAGGAGGTCATCTAGTCCAACCCCCTGCTCAAAGCAGGACCAATCCCCAACTAAAGCATCCCAGCCAGGGCTTTGTCAAGCCTGACCTTAAAAACTTCTAAGGAAGGAGATTCTACCACCTCCCAAGGTAACGCATTCCAGTGCTTCACCACCCTCCTAGTGAAAAAGGTTTTCCTAATATCCAACCTAAACGTCCCCAACTGCAACCTGAGACCATTACTCCTCGTTCTGTCATCTGCTACCACTGAGAACAGTCTAGATCCATCCTCTTTGGAACCCCTTTCAGGTAGTTGAAAGCAGCTATCAAATCCCCCCTCATTCTTCTCTTCTGCAGACTAAACAATCCCCGTTCCCTCAGCCTCTCCTCATAAGTCATGTGTTCCAGTCCCCTAATCATTTTTGTTGCCCTCCGCTGGACTCTTTCCAATTTTTCCACATCCTTCTTGTAGTGTGGGGCCCAAAACTGGACACAGTACTCCAGATGAGGCCTCACCAATGTCGAATCGAGGGGAACGATCACGTCCCTCGATCTGCTGGCAATGCCCCTACTTATACAGCCCAAAATGCCATTGGCCTACTTGGCAACAACGGCACACTGTTGACTCATATCCAGCTTCTTGTCCACTGTAACACCGAGGTCCTTTTCTGCAGAACTGCTGCCTAGCCATTCGGTCCCTAGTCTGTAGCGGTGCATGGGATTCTTCCGTCCTAAGTGCAGGACTCTGCACTTGTCCTTGTTGAACCAATCCTCCAATTTGTCTAGGGCCCTCTGTATCCTATCCCTATCCTCCAGTGTATCTACCTCTCCTCCCAGTTCAGTGTCATCTGCAAACTTGTTGAGGGTGCAATCCACACCATCCTCCAGATCGTTAATGAAGATATTGAACAAAACTGGCCCCCAGACCGACGTTTGGGGCACTCCACTTGATACCGGCTGCCAACTAGACATGGAGCCATTGATCACTACCCGTTGAGCCCAACAATCTAGCCAGCTTTCTGTCCACCTTATCGTTCATTCATCCAGTCCATACTTCTTTAACTTGCTGGCAAGAATACTGTGGGAGACCGTGTCAAAAGCTTTGCTAAAGTCAAGGAATAACACGTCCATTGCTTTCCCCGCATCCAGAGAGCCAGTTATCTCATCATAGAAGGCAATTAGATTAGTCAGGCATGACTTGCCCTTGGTGAATCCATGCTGACTGTTCCTTATCATTTTCTTCTCCTCTAAGTGCTTCAGAATTGACTTCTTGAGGACCTGCTCCATGATTTTTCCAGGGACTGAGATGAGGCTGACTGGCCTGTAGTTCCCAGGATCCTCCTCCTTCCCTTTTTTAAAGATGGGCACTACATTTTTCCAGTCGTCCAGGACGTCCCCCGATCGCCATGAGTTTTCAAAGATAATGGACAATGGCTCTGCAATTACATTCGCAAACTCCTTTAGCACTCTCAGATGCGGCGCATCCGGCCCCATGGACTTTTGCTCGTCCAGCTTTTCTAAATAGTCCCAAACCACTTCTTTCTTCACAGAGGGCTGGTCACCTCCTCCTCATGCTGTGCTGCCCAGTGCAGCAGTCTGGGAGCTGACCTTGTTCGTGAAGACAGAGGCAAAAAAAGCATTGAGTACATTAGCTTTTTCCACATCCTCTGTCACGAGGTTGCCTTCCTCATTCAGTACGGGGCCCACACTTTCCTTGACTTTCTTCTTGTTGCTAACATACCTGAAGAAACCCTTCTTGTTACTCTTAACATCTCTTGCTAGCTGCAACTCCAGGTGTGATTTGGCCTTCCTGATTTCACTCCTGCATGCACGAGCAATATTTTTATACTCTTCCCTGGTCATTTGTCCAATATTCCATTTCTTGTAAGCTTCTTTTTTGTGTTTAAGATCAGCAAGAATTTCACTGTTAAGCCAAGCTGGTCGCCTGCCATATTTACTATTCTTTCTACACATCGGGATGGTTTGTCCCTGTAACCTCAATAAGGATTCTTTAAAATACAGCCAGCTCTCCTGGACTCCTTTCCTCCTCATGTTATTCTCCCAGGGGATCCTGCCCATCAGTTCCCTGAGGTTGTCAAAATCTGCTTTTCTGAAGTCCAGGGTCCGTATTCTGCTGCTCTCCTTCCTTCCCTGTGTCAGGATCCTGAACTCTACCATCTTATGGTTACTGCCTCCCAGGTTCCCATCCACTTTTGCTTCCCCTACTAATTCTTCCTGGTTTGTGAGCAGCAGGTCAAGAAGAGCTCTGCCCCTAGTTGGTTCCTCCAGCACTTGCACCAGGAAACTGTCCCCTACACTTTCCAGAAACTTCCTGGATTGTCTGTGCACCGCTGTATTGCTCTCCCAGAAGATATCAGGGTGATTGAAGTCTCCCATGAGAACCAGGGCCTGCGATCTAGTAACTTCCGTTAGTTGCCGGAAGAAAGCCTCGTCCACCTCATCCCCCTGATCGGGTGGTCTATAGCAGACTCCCGCCACGACATCACCCTTGTTGCTCATGCTTCTAAACAATCCAGACACACTCAGGTTTTTCTACAGTTTCATACCGGAGCTCTGAGCAGTCATACTGCTCTCTTACATACAATGCAACTCCCCCACCTTTTCTGCCCTGCCTGTCCTTCCTGAACAGTTTATACCCATCCATGACAGTACTCCAGTCATGTGAGTTATCTATCCCACCAAGTCTCTGTTATTCCTATCACATCATAATTCCTTGACTGTGCCAGGACTTCCAGTTCTCCCTGCTTGTTTCCCAGGCTTCTTGCATCTGTGTATAAGCACTTGAGATAACTTGCTGTTTGTCCTGCTTTCTTAGTATGAGGCAGGAGCCCTCCCCTTTCGTGTTCTCCTACTCATGCTTCCTCCCGGTATCCCACGTCCCCACTTACCTCAGGGCTTTGGTCTCCTTCCCCCGGTGAACCTATTTTAAAGCCCTCCTCAACAGGTTAGCCAGCCTACTTCCAAAGATGCTCTTCCCTCTCTTCGTTAGGTGGAGCCCGTCTCTGCCTAGCACTCCTCCTTCTTGGAACACCATCCCATGGTCAAAAAATCCAAAGCCTTCTCTCCAACACCACCTGCGTAGCCATTCATTGACTTCCACGATTCGATGGTCTCTACCCATGCCTCTTCCTTCTACAGGGAGGATGGACGAAAACACCACTTGCGCCTCAGACTCCTTTATCCTTCTTCCCAGAGCCACATAGTCCGCAGTGATCAGCTCAAGGTCATTCTTGGCAGTATCATTGGTGCCCACATGAAGAAGCAGGAAGGGGTAGCGATCCGAGGGCTTGATAAGTCTTGGCAGTCTCTCCGTCACATTGTGAATCCTAGCTCCTGGCAAGCAGCAGACTTCTCGGTTTTCCCAGTCAGGGCGGCAGATAGATGACTCAGTCCCCCTGAGGAGAGAGTCCCCGACCACCACCACCCACCTCCTCTTCTTCGGAGTGATGGTCGTGGAACCCCCATCCCTAGGACAGTGCATCTCATGCCTTCCAATCAGCAGTCTCCTTCTGTTCCCTTCCCTCAGATGTATCATCTAGTCCACTCTCCGCATTAGTACCTGTGGAGAGAATACGAAAACGGTTGCTTACCTGTATCTGCGCTGCTGGTACATGGACACTCCCCTTTCTTCTTCTGGAGGTCACATGCTGCCAAATTTCTTCACCGTCCTCCTGTCCCTGCTGCGCAGCCTGCTCTGAATCTTCAGAACATTGTGCCAGTAGAAGCATATCCTGACGTCTGACCAGGAAATCTTCAGTTTCTCTTATGCAATGCAGGGTCGATATTTGTTTCTCCAGACCTTGAACCTTCTCTTCCAATATGGAGACCAGCTTGCACTTTGTACCAAGAAAGAGAATTGCAGCGAGTACCCGTTCCATACCGTGCGTAAGACCCAACGGTCCGACGTAAAGCTGGACCATGCACGGGAGAAATGGGACAGGTGGTTCAGGAAACAAAGGGACTGATCCGGTGACTGATCTGGTACGCTGTCCCCAAGCACATGTTCAAAAGCGTGGCTTAGTGCCCGGCTGGGATTTGTGCTGACCTTGGTTCTGACCTGGCAGATTATTGTTATTATTGCAGCGTCGCCTGTTATCCCTGCCTTGCCTACTGTAAGGCTCATGCCTATGACGAGGCTGATACTGGTGCTGAGGGGGAGGTTGCGGCTTAAAGGGCTTCCTCTGCGTCACCGGGCTTGCATAACCAGCTACTTAAGTATAGCCCTTGAGTCTATTCAGCCTCGCATCTGTCTGGTCCGAAAAGAGCCAGGACCCTTCAAAGGGGAGGTCCTGAATTGTATTCTGGATCTCAGGCGGCAGGCCTGACTCCTGAAGCCATGCTGAGTGCCTCCTGACCACCCCGACGCGATTGTTCTGGCCACCGCATCTGCTGAATCCAGGGAGGCCTGGAGAGAGGTCTTAGCTACTGCCTTGCCCTCATCCACCAGGGCCGTAAACTCCTGTTGGGAACCTTGCGGGAGGTTGTCCTTAAACTTCCCCACCGCTGCCCAGGAGTTAAAATTATGCCAGTTGAGGATGGCCTGCTGGTTTGCAATCCTCAACTGAAGGCCCCCTGACAAGTACACCTTTCTGCCAAAAAGATCCAGGCGTTTTGCCTCCTTGGCCTTAGGGGCCGGGGCCTGTTGTCCAAGGCACTCCCTTTCCTAGGGGGGATGCTGGAGGCCTGGATACTGTAGCTTCCGGTGCCATTGGGCATTGGTGCGGGGACCGGGACTGCTGCACCGAGTAGCTCACCCCAAGGAGTCCAGAAGGGCCAATGACTTGGCGGCCCCCATTGGGGTGCTAACCTGTCTGAGGGTCCATGCTGTCCAGAGCACGGTGCGAGTAACTGTAAAGGCCCGAGTCGGACTGCGGTGATGCCGACCATGAAAGCCATGGCAGTGCCGACGATCTGTGCCGGCGGGAGATCGACGAGCGGCTCCTAACTGAACGGGAGTGGGACTGGTACTGTTATCCCTGGGACGAAGACTGGGATCGGCACGGGCGTTCCCAGGACCAGGATCCGAGTCTGCAGGAGTTCTCCGGTGAGGGCTGTCTCGACTCCTCCCGGTGCCGGCCTCTAAGGGGTGCCGGTCAGCATCGTGTCCCTTCCGTTACTTCCTCACACCAACCCACTCCTGGAACCACAACTTCCTTCTGAGTCACAGGTAACTGGGAGTCCACAGACGCGGAGCTCAACCGGGTCCAACTCCGGGAGCGATGCCGGAACGGTGTCCTCAAACGGCACACCATTGCCGGCTTACCCCTCAACGGCACCCGTGGCATGGGTGCCAGAGGATTCTCCCTGTAAAGGAGGAGGCTCGTCGCTGACACCTCAATGAGGTCCTTCGCCACCTCAGAGGTGCCAAGTGTGGAGGGCTGATCCATTATGTCCTCGAGCCCATCGTCCACACTGAGCTCACTTAGGCCTGGCCTCGGTGGGACTCGCGGTGCTGAAGCCACCGGTGCCAGCGCCGGTACAGCGGCCTTCCCAGGGCCGACAGCTTTTGGTGTTTATCCGGTGCCGGGTCTCTTGACAGCTCCGGGGCACTATGCACCGAGGAAGCCGGAGCTTACGTCCGGTGCTCCGGGCCCGATGGCTGCAATGCAGCCTCCATCAACAACTGCTTCAAACGAAAGTCTCTTTCTTTCTTTGTTCTTGGCTTGAAAGCCTTGCAAATCTTACACCGCTCAGTTTGATGCTCTTCTCCCAGGCAATGTAGACAAGAGTCGTAGGGGTCACGAACTGGCATAGGCTTGCGGCACATGGCACAAGCCTTAAACCCATGGGCCTGTGGCATGTCCTGCGGCCCGGGGCGGGTGCTGGAAGCCTCCAAGCACCTAATCACTTAAGTGTCCACAACAAAGGTATGCTAACTAACTGATAACAGCTATCTAACTCTGAGAAAAGCTAAGAGACTGCTCTCATACAAAAGAGAGAGAGGTTGTCCCAATGCCACCATGGATGGTAAGAAGGAACTGGAGGGGGTCGAGGGGCAGGGGTATATATGCATGGCGCAGTGGCGCCACTCAGGGGGCCCCCCACCGGCCCGACGGGAGCCGCTAAGGAAAAAAGTTTCCGAAGCTCGTGCACGCGGCACGCGCACACCTAATGTGGAATGGACGTGAACAAGCACTTGAAGAACCTGAGAATCTGTTGTCTGACCTTTAGTTACTTGGATTTCTTTTTAGTTTATTTTTTATTTAAAGTGAGAACTAATTATTTTACAATATGTTTGGTAGCAGTTGCATCATCGTTCATGTAACCATGCCTGATTTTAAAAAATTCAGATGGATATTACTTGTATTGTAGTAGCACAAAGAAGCCCTAATCATTAATTACTGTCCCACTGTGTTACTCTCTGTACAAACACAGAATCAAAAAACAGTCCTTACACAAAAAAGAGTTTATAATCTATCATTTTATTCTAAATGCAAACATAAACACTGTTTCAACCAGGGAGAAACTGCAGAGTGTCATGTGACATTCCGGAAGCCTTTTCAAACAGTATGGATCCACTCCGCCTATACACATCAAAACTGTCTGCCTGCGTGCATTTCCAGAATTCAATACATTCACTCATCAAGAAGTTCTGGACAGCCTAGAAGAGTCTCAACCCACTTGTGAATCAGACCCATAACTTTCTCTTTCACAAGCCAGGAGAGTTATGAACAACTGGTGCCACTATTCTATTCTATATAAGTTTTTATACTGCACTCAACATATATTTGAGCACTTTCCAGCAGTACATTAAGCAACATGACTAGACGTCTGTCACATGCTTGTTCTCTCATCCTCTCCCCAAAGGGAGAAGCGTATGCTGTTGAGTGTTTTGGTTTGACAGGGGATTTTTAACTTAGTAGTAGTAGTAGTAGTTAAATATACCTGTGTTTATATTAGAGAAGGCCAGGTCAAAGAAATGTGCCTTGCACTTGAAGTGTAAACTGGTGAGATTTCTGGTACAGTTCTTAGGGGAGTTCATCTCTCAGTCCCATTTCCTCTCCCACACTGAGCTTTACTCTTATTGTTGAGAGTTCCGGTGTGCCAGAGGAGTAAAGTTATCGATCACGGTCTTTGTTTTGGAACTTTAGATGGTCTTTTAGATATCCTGGGCCCAGGTCACACAGAGCTTTGAACTTGATTCAAAATTCTATGGAAAGCCAGTGTAGAGAGTGGAGAGCAGGTATGATGTACTCAAGGTAGCCTGTGTTGCTAAGGAGATGCACTGCAGAGTTTCTTACTAGTTTGAGTTTCTTAAGTGCTGATGGTTTCATGCCTTGGTATATCACATTGCTGTTGCCCAGCCAAGACGAAGGCAAGAATAACTGAAGCCAGGTCTTCATCAACCAGGAAGGGATGGAGTCTTCTAGTCACTAGGAGACGGCAGAAAGCCCTACTCACAGCCACTAGTGACCAAAATAGCCAATGCCTCAGTCAGAGAAGGAATCTTCCCTACTTCTATCAAATGTGCAACAGTATGACCAACACTGAAGAAACCTACCCTGTACTCTTCCAACTGTTGCCCACTGTCAAACCTCCCATTCATGAGCAAGCTGACAGAGACAACAGCAAAATGCCAACTACAAGCTCATCTAACTGAAGCTAACATTATAGACCCAACACTATCTGAATTTAAGCCAGAACAAAGAACCAAAACTGCCGTAGTGGCACTGTTGTGTGATTTCTTCCTGTCAATGGAGGAGAGGGCAGACATCCATTCTTATCCTTCTTGACCTCTCTGCAGAATTTGACACTGTTGACCATGAGCGTCTGCTGATTCACAGGAGAGAGATATCAGGGGCCCAGCATAATGCACTAAAATGGTTTCAATCCTTCCTAAAGGAATGCATCCAATGAGTAGAGATGGAAAAGTGCATCTCCATCATCAAACCCTCACTTGTGGAGTTCCACAAGGATCGATTATCTCTTCAGTCCTTTTCAACATCTACGTGCAACCACTAACTTAACTGGTCAGAAAACATGGATTCAGGTGCCAGCAATATGCAAATGACACACAGTTCTGCCTATCCTTCACTGCATATGACCACTTCACTACCACCAAGATAGCACAGTGCTTGGATGAGATCAGCTCATGGATGAAGAACAGCTGCTGAAGCTGGACTCGAGCAAAACAGAGGTTATGCTGGTGGGCAGAGGAAAATATTCTGAACAGCTTTCAACCACTGAGTAGTCTCCATTGGCTGAAGATATACACCAACAATTCATCATTTCAGTCCAGAGTGCAGAAGGGATGTTGGATTGTTTACGGACGCTAAGCTCTCACATAGAAAGCACTAATCATGGACGCTACCACCAGCTTGGCTAGGAAATTTCATCTGTTCCTGGTGGACAAAGACGTGGATTCAGTTATTCATATCTTTGTCACCTCTCAGCTGGACTACAGTAGTGCAGTATATCTGGGCACAAAGCCTTCAGCACTTAGAAAACTCAAACTACAACAGAACGTGCAGCATGTCTCCCCAGTTAGCACAGGTTACTATGAACACATCAAATCTGTCCTCTGCTCTCTACAGTGGCTTCCCACAGACTTTTTAATGAAGTTCAGGATCTCAGTCCTTATCTTCTAAGTGCTCCATGGCCTGGGCCGGGATATCTAAAAGATAATCTCAAGCTCCAGGGTGAAGACTGTTGTCACCAACTGTGCTCCTCTGGTGCAATGGAACTCTCAACAATAATAGTAAAGCTCCTCTATGTGGGAGACAGAACTTTCTCCAGGGTAGTCCTAGACTATGGAATAAATTCCTCCAAGAAATAAGGACCTTCACAAACCTCATCACTTACCACTCCAAGTGCAAGGCACGTTTCTGGTCTTCTCTAATATAAACACAAAGCAACAGGTTGGCATATAATACAAACCAAAACAAAACCACATACTACTGAACTAAGACTCTCCACTGCACTTGCTTTGCCCTCTAGGGTGAGGATGAGAGAAAAAACAACAGGACAGATACATAGTCATGCTGCTTAATGCGGTTCTGAAAGGCACTCAGGTACTACGGTGTTGAGCACGGTAGAACAGAACAGAACAGAATAGAATAGTGACTTACTGTGATTCGCCGTAAAAATAGCACACATTCACGCTATAGGAGATAGAAGATTAGAATTTTGGGTCTAAAAATCAAATTCTCCTCTTAAAGAGAGTGAAGTAATTTTTCATCAAAACTACAGATTAAATGATTTTTTTCTACACCAGATTTCTTGTTATCAAAAGGGCCATATGAATTTGTATTAGTAGAGTGGCATAGCTCGGTATATGCTTTTGGCACTGAGTAATGGAACCATCACACTCCCTTGAGGGCTGGGAGGTTACAGCCCACTTAAGTCAGGTGCAAAAAAAGACGAAAAAAACATTCCTGACTCAGTACAGGAAAATAAATCTCCTTCCTTTGGCTACAGGTCCAAATACAACAACACAAATGCACAGCTCCTTCCTTCCACCTAGTCCAACTGCTCACAAACCACACAGGGCTGTTTCTTTCAGCCAAGAATTCACTTTGGAAAAACAAAAAACAGTTTTTACTGTGATTACAGTCCCTGGGTCTCAGCACAGTCCTCTTTCGTACAAGCCAGGCAGTTCCTCCTTTGCCTAGCTGAACTTTGGCTCAGAATCTACTAGGCTAGGAGCAGCCCCAAGAGAAGCTCCTCTGCCTTCACAGCAGCACTTTCTTTCACTCCCCACACCACTAGCTGTATCTGATTCTTGTTTATGATTCCCCCCAGTCCAGAGAAACAATTAGTTCCATCTTGCAACAGCTGAACTAGCCATAGCTACCAGCTCTTCTCTCCAGGTCTGGCTGCTCAGGCAACCTTTAAGAACACAGAACCCGTCACAGTGACTGCACCTGTTTACAGCAAATGAAGCAGGAAAATATGCTAGCTAACTTCTTTAACCACCAAGCCTGAGGAAACATAGGTAATGTTCCACCAAAAGTGGAACAGACTGACTGAGAGTGAAGATATTGGTCCTTTGTGTGACAATTCAGTAGAGGCAAAGTGTACTAACACCAACTTAGTAGGCCAAACAATAAGACAGTAAGAAGATGAAGCCTACTTGAAATCCAGGTGGAAAATGATGACTTAACTATGCTCTTTAAAGGCCTGGGGAAAAGATCAGCGGGATGTTTTACACTGTTACCAATTAGGCACTGTGAGAAGGATTGTTTGTCCATCCTTTCTATCCCTCACAGGGAGACTATGCCAGCACTCTAAAGCAGAGCAAATCTGAAGTAGACCCAAAATTCTAAAGTACTGACTGTAGCTCTCTAATTTGGGCATAAATACTTAAATTCAGCTGTACTAGAAACTCTTGCGTTAACATTAACGGAGATATGGAAATACTAGGACTTCATCTAACCTTTCAAGACAAATGAAAACTGATGGGCTGATCTGCATCTTTTCCTCAACAAGGAAGTGGCTGAGCATCATAAGCAACGAGTAGAACAAGGACTACCCATCTCTGCTACAAGAAGGAGCTAGTAATGGAAACATTTCTTTGTACTAACTCAATGCACATTGTAAAATATTCAACAGAGAAAGCAAGAATGTGACTTTAGAGCAAAACAATATGTCTTGATAGACATTCTTCTCCCCCATCCAGCTTAAAATATTGCAGCCAAAGCAAAATCTAAACCTATTAACACTTAGTTATCTTCAGATGAAGACAAAACTGCTTTGAGATTCAAATGTAATATTTTTAAAAAGAGAAACAATTGTCAGCAGTTGAAACTCAAATTTTTATACATTAAATCTTATAGAAAACGACAATGAAAAAATAGTTTCTGATCACTTGATGTAATGTAAACCTATGATTAAATTAGTAATAATATATTAAATGCTCTGAATATATAACATCTGAATATGAAATAACTCATCAGGAAGCAGCCATTTTTCTTAGCTTCATATTTTTTTTATTGAGAAAGGAAGTCAAAAGCTGTGTGTAAAGATATGGGAAAGGACAGAAATGTTCTGTGTTTTTAAGGTAGGTCTTGGGGTTTTTTCAGGGAAATATGTTATATGGATATAGATACGAACAGTTCCTTCCACTTCCAAAAAAATCTGAATAAATATTTTTTGTAACTATGTAAAGATATATTAAAATCACTGAAGTTTTCTATTAAGAAATAAGGGGAACTATTTGGCAAAAATGTAATATTATGCCTTAAGGGGTGGAGGGGGGAAAATGCTGTATATTTCTAGCCAGCTACAAAAAGTCTCAACAAACCATACATGCATTATATTGCCAGCAAGAAAGCTAAAATGCTCACCTGTTCAATCTCTTTGGTTTTTGTTGCAATTGCTTTTGAGCGGCCAAGAAGCTGGTTGTCTTCATACAATTCTGTACTGTCTGTTATATTTGTCTCTGTTTCTTCTGTCCGTTCAACATACAATGGAGCTGAGGACCCCGCCTTAAAAAAACATAAGTAATACTTACATTTTTGCTCTAGATGCATTAAGTTCTACTTGATACTATTACTCAAATACCATTTCACTCTTTCAGAAATTGATCAGTGCAAAATTTTTACCACTGAAATTTGAAAATTACACAAAAAGATACAAAAAACTGATTTTTTGACATTGAACACTTATGGATATGACATCAACAGATAGTTAATTTATGAAAATTTACACTTTTAGTAAAATTCAGAAATGCTCTCTGAATCAGTCCCTTGATCATGTTGGACATCCCTATAAGAATCATTTACTTGCCCTTTTTCTGAGAAGTTGGAAAGATGATGCTGGTAATGCCAGCAATGTCAAAACTAGAAATCAACAATGAGGGGTGTGGTGAATCTGCTACAGGCCAACAGGCAGGATCACAGGATTGAAAACTTCATGGAAGAACTCTTGTGGCATTCAAATGTACAGGATAAATATTGACGCGGGGATTTAACTACTTAGATATTTGTTGAGTAACAAATAAAAACATGCACCAAGAGGATTCCTAAATTAATTAGAAGATGATTTTTGAAAGTACTAACAATGTGCATGGAGCTCTCTAAGACAGAAAATGTGTTCATGACCTATGGAGTTTAGACTCCAACTAGAAAAAGCCTCTAAATTTACTCTGTATTGATAGGAAGGAAATGACTGAGAATGTAAGGATAACAGGGAAACTGAGAAATAATGAGTACAAGTTATTTGAATGCACCATCATATAGAAATGGGTTCACAGAACAGTATCGTTAAAGGGTGATTAGATTTTATAAATGCAAAATTGATGAAGAAATCTAGTAAGGCTTGACAGAAGTATTCTCCATTGTGGAAGATGACTAATAAATAACGACTAATGAATAATAAAACATCATAATTAAGAGGAAGAACACAAGAAAAAGAAAACAGCTAGCATAGTCCTGAGGGCCTGTTTAAAACTCGAGACAATATAGATAATTTAAAAAGCACAGTTGTATTGTTACTGTACTAAATCTTGTAATGTTGTCTCCCATTCATTTGAAAGGGAGTTAAGCATGCTAAAAAACGTTAATTCAAATAAAAACAGTTCAAACAACATTAAGAACCAGACCAAAAAAAAATCGGTATTAGAAAAATCTAAAGCAGCCATTACGTTCTTAGCTCATTTTGTTGAGCCGAGGTACTGTGGCACAAGATGTTAGCCAGTATTTTGATATGGGAACAAACACACCCCTGGCTTGGAAAATTTCTTTAATACTTCATAGTCAGAGAACTAAATTTTTAAGCACTGGTGAAAAATACCCATGCTGCAATACCTCCCCTCAAAGCTTCAGCTCAAACCCCCCATCTATTTAACTTGCATTCCCACATTTTCATTTCCCAAACCAATAAATCAGCTCTATCTCCTGTAAAATTGACAAAATATCCTAAGTAAAACAAATTCCTGGCTCCTCCCACATCCCGATTCTCTCTCTTTCTGCTTTACAGAGCTGATGTACAGAAAGCTCTTGGCTTCTCAGCAGTTCTCCAGTGTGCCACTCTGTTTCTTCTTCTCTCACTCTTCCCTCCCTTCCTCTTAAAAAAATTTCATTCTGTTTCCCTCCTCCTCTAAGAATGGCAGCTTCTGCTGGTCTGTTCCCTGAGTCCCCTCTTGTTGAAAGAGCAGTGACCACTCTGCTGTTCCTTTCCTGGAGGGGAACCATGGCTCACGTACATGACTCAACCCACTTGCCCAGTTAAAATTTTCAACCTCCCAAGGTTAAGTGTACATATTGCACAATATGCAAATGATCAGATACTATAGTGCTGGGCACGGCTGTAAACCCTAGACAGATGTAAACTTTGACTCAATCAGCTGAGTTTTTGAGACATTATATTTGACTTATAGTATTGTACTACATGTTTTCATGGATCATTATTAAAGGAAATTTTATCTTCAGAATAAACATGCACAACAATGTTAGGAACAAGAAACTTCCATCCAGGCCAACATGACCGACAGTAGCTCAGCATTAACTGATTTATCTGGAGGCCTAGATTAATTCTGTGATAGGGGCATTATATTTGGTATGGGGGGCAAGGGCAAGGGGGCTAGAAGAACTAGCATGAACTAGGTGCACAACAGGAGATAAGGCCTTCAGTCCCAAGAAGTGTTGGGGAGATGGGAGAGCGGAGGCAAACGAGCAGCACAGTTTGGGGCCCCAACATATTTCAATCTGCCAAATAGGCTTAGTTCTGGAGCTAGTAGGTATTGTGATGTAACTTCTCCTGCCCTGGAAACATACATACACACACAAGCACCCTCTTTACAACCTTTCTGAACACTGCTATTTCACTAAAGTAGTACTAGGTAAGAAAGGCAGAACTGTGGCTCCGTACTTCCTGGAGATGCACTGAGTTAGCTTCAGAATCTGCTATGTCTTCCACATGGTCCAGTACACAACATCCACAATTTTACAAACAACATTCTAAATAATAAATATAAAACACAGACACACACACACTTAATACAGTAATCATTTCTGTGTAAGAAGAAAGTTATTGTCATTATTATGATGTACCTAATCTACAAGAGAAAAGGATTATTCCTTCAGTCTAATTCTTTTTAATGCCAGAAGTATGAGAACCACAAGAAGAGAATTTCAATAAATAATACACAGACTATTTTTGTTATTTTCCAAATTATTTACACATACATGTAACACACACATATACTAACTATATATTTACACAAAAGGACTCGTCTGAATTTAACATTCTGAGCAGATGTTTCCTATGCAGGAAAGAACCAAATTATATGTAGGAGTTTATATAAACAGTAACAGTAAGTGCTACTTTATTTTTCTCTAAAATGACTAACTGTAGAATCTAATTCATTCATATTAAATACTGGAAGACCTACTACAAATTACCAAATTTTGCCTCTCAAAATTCCCTTGCACCTTTAGGATCCAATCATGCAAGGAGCTCATATGAGAGAACAGGGGTCTGCCAGCGCAGGGCTTCCTGCAGGTTTGGAGTCTTATTGTATCCATTTTAGTTCAGTGTTAATTCATACTATGCTAACAAACTATGTGAATTTTTCAAAAATAATTAAATCTCAGAAGCAGAAGATCTCTCTACAGCATTCTCCTATTAAATATTTTCTGAAAGGTGGAGCTCTACTATCAACTCTTTGCTGAATTGCATATTTTATAAATCATAAAATGCAGGTAACCAAAATGTTACTCTTGCAATATTTTTAAATAAATATGAGAATATACCAGTCTTACATCATATTCAGTAATATCAGGTAAATTGCTTTCATCGGCCTTCTCTGATTTTTCAGCTGCCCATTTGCTTGCAGCCTCTGCAAGTTCCTTTTCAGACAGCCTGCTGCTTTTATCCAAGACCTGTACAAAAAAAATGAATGTTACCGGTTAGATTTAATATAAAAATACCTGAAAAGTTCAAAGAAGCAATTATTCAGAATCAGAAACAATATTTTCAAAATGGGAAATAAACCATGAAGTCATGTTTGTCTACTGGACTAAGAATTAGAAAAATCCCCAAACCAAAGAATATGCATTTTACTATACTAAAAAAAAAGGGCAAACTTTTCAGACTTATTGTTGTTATGCTCAAGGGAAACTAGACAAGGTTATGTAGCAGAGAAAATGGAAAAGTGGTGATTTAGGACTTTAGAATTAAATTAAAAAGATAAAGAGATCAATAGGAAGCAATGTATAAATATGCAAAAAGGAGAAGTTAGACCGCAAAGGTAAGATTTGTTTAATAGCGCTGTCTGGTTTGCAAGGATAAAAGGCTATAACAAATCTAAATACAAATAAAGGATAAGTATTGTGTACAATACACAAAGGAATCTAAGTTAGTTTGTCTTTTTCATCAACAAAAGTTGATTTAATAAAAGATACCATCTCATCCACCTTGCCTCTAAGTTAATTAAGTTAATTATAGCAATCAGGAGACTATTCTGTAAATTATTTAAGTTATCAGAAAACTGCCTTCATTAAGACCACTAATTTTTGAGGTGAAAATGTGGATAATGCAGAATACAAGTTACCAATGTTTTGGGATCTTTTTAATCTACCTTTTCAAATGGAAATGGTCACATCAATAGTGTTTTAGAAATGGTCACCCACTAAGTGCATGACCTTGATTGTTTTGTTTTTGTGAGTGGTATCCATTACAAACATCCATATACACAGGAAACAACACCCAGTCAGGAACAGCTATCTCCCCAGATCTTGCTTCAACCTGGTATATATTTTATGTACATATTATTTACAGAAATGTGTTCATCTAAGACTCTCGGTGTATGTATAATTATATTTAAAAAAAAAAAACTACACTACCAATTAAGACCAAAGTCCAAAAATGGTAAGAGTTTTCTAGATTCTCTGAAGTTTTGCCACCACTCCCACAGCTATTCATCTTGTCTCGCGCTTTAAAAAAAAAACAACAACACTGTGAAAACAAGTGTTTCTTACACCATGACTTGAAGGTCAATACATTAAGAATCTGACAAAATGGTAGGCAAAGCAAATTCTACAATAAGACTACATCTCCAGACTCCTCATGATTACGCCCACAGACTCAGTTCTCAACTCCATGGTATCACACAGAAATAGAATTGGCCTCTGAAGTAAAAAGGATCAAATCCCTGTTAGGCTTTACAAATTAAAGTCAACACCTTTGGCTGAACTCAGAAAAGAACTGGAAACTACTGTGGATCATGGAGTACTGGTGCAGTGTTCTCTCTTTTGTATGTAATCTTTACAGAAGTCAGGAGGCATTGCAAAGAGAGAGCAGTCTGAGGTGCATAGGAAGGGAGGTGATAGATCTCCCCCTCCTCCCCTAGCACACTGGCTCATAAAGTGAGCAGCCCAATCCATTTTTCCCAGCTGCTCAAAGCGTCCTGCACATACCCCAGGAGCAAATATCCAATCTTTCCAATCTGCTCAACTTTTCTATAGTCTTTTTGTGTCGGAAAGAACACTTTCAACCTGACTCCTTCTCACTCTCCAAAAACATCCTGTACCACAGCTCCATTACAATCTCCTCCCTTTCCTTGACTGCAGTCCTTGAAAATATTTTAAAATAAAATTTTACCCTTGTATTTGTCAGTAACAGTCAGCTCTGCACGATATGAAGATAAATTCAGATTCACACCATTTATATAATTTCAATAACCCACAAATAGGAACCCGTAGGATATCAATATCCATGGATTACAGCAAAGAGAATCTGGCTCAAAAATATGTAATTTAATTCTTATAAATCATAAGTAAGGCTACGATTATGTCACAAAGGTCACAGAAGTCATGGAATCCATGATTTCCAGTGACCTCTGTGACATTGTGGACCCACACAGCTGACCAGCCGCCCTGCAGTGTGAAAAACTGTTATCTGACTGAATGTGCTACTTTGGGTGTACTGAGCATGCTCACACGAACTGAACATGCTCAGTAACATCTGCTGAAGCCAGCAGTGGGAGACCCAGGCAGCAGCCCAGCCTCCGTGGGGGACCCCTGCAACTGACTGGCTGCCAGCATGGGCGGGGACCCCGAGCTCCCCAGCTGCCACCGCTGGCAGGTCCCCCCCTTGCATGCTCAGCTGCCACAAGCCGCTGGTCCCTGCAGCTCCCAGCTGCTACAGGCGGAGGAGGGGCAGGGCGCTGGACCCTCCTCCCTCTCCATTTTGTCAGGAATGTTTTTAGTAAAGGCAGGGACAGGTCACAGCTTCCGTGATTTTTTGTTTCTTGCTGGTGACCTGTCCATGATTTTCACTAAAAATATCCAGAACAAAATCGTAGCCTTAATTATAAGTCAATAAATGTAGATATAAAGAAATCTCCAGTATACTAAGTATAACATAAAAGTAAAAAGATCCAAGGAGGATTAAGTTACAATGAACTAAATTTAAAACCACTTTCCTTCGGATTGAAAGCATCCGCACAGGGTTTAATATGCTATAACTTATACATATTGACTAATCACCTTTAATTGAACCACCTTAACTGTCCAAATAACTTTCTGCATGTAGAAAAGCCCTCAGTGCAAGATGCATTTAATTGATACTTTCCCAACATAAGTCAAGTTTGATAATAAAAACAGGAGTTAGATACTATTTTATAATTAGAAAACAATGTAAAGCACAAATCTTCAAAGTTCTTCTAAGAAGTTTTAATTCAAGAGCTGTGAATATTGCCAAACGTTTTTTTCAGTATGCAAAATAAAGCTCCGACATCATTTCTCCAACAGGCTGCATAATTTAAAAAAAACAAGTTTGGTTACATAAATAGATTTCACGGCCTAGTTCCTCTAGACTTGTTTTAAGAGGAAGGCAAAAGTAAGTGTAAACAATCCCCTATTCCACAGTCCAACTAATCAGATAATCATAGAATATTAGGGTTAGAAGAGACCTCAGGAGGTCATCTAGTCCAATCCCCTCCTCAAAGCAACACCAACTAAATCATCCCAGCCAAGGCTTTGTCAAGCCGGCCCTTAAAAACCTCTAAGAATGGAGATTCCACCACCTCCCTAGATAACCCATTCCAGTGCTTCACCACCCTCCCAGTGAAATAGTGTTTCCTAATATCCAACCTAGACCTCCCCCACTGCAACTTGAGACCA
The DNA here is from genome assembly GCF_015237465.2 of Chelonia mydas. NCBI lineage: Eukaryota > Metazoa > Chordata > Testudines > Cheloniidae > Chelonia > Chelonia mydas. The sequence goes on from NC_057849.1 coordinate 293,652,584, forward strand.
TTGCTTCTTGTTTTGTCATCTGCCACCACTGAGAACAGCCTAGCTCCATCCTCTTTGGAACCCCCCTTCAGGTAACTGAGAACTGCTATCAAATCCCCCCTCATTCTTCTCTTCTGCAGACTAAATAATCCCAGTTCGCTCAGCCGCTCCTCATAAGTCATGTGCCCCAGCCCCCTAATCATTTTCATTGCTCTCCGCTGGACTCTCTCCAACTTGTCCGCATCCCTTCTCTGGTGGGGGGACCAAAACTGGACGCAATACTCCAGGTGTGGCCTCACCAGTGCTGAATAGAGGGGAATAATCACTTCTCTTGATCTGCTGGCAATGCTCTTACTAATACAGCCCAATATGCCATTGGCCCTCTTAGCAACAAGGGCACACTGCTGGCTCATATCCAGCTTCTCATCCGTTGTAATCCCTAGGTCCTTTTCTGCAGAACTGCTGCTTAGCCAGCAGGTCCCCAGCCTGTAGCGGTGCATGGGAGTCTTCCTTCCTAAGTGCCGAACTCTGTACTTCTCCTTGTTAAACCTCATCGGATTTCTTTTGGCCCAATCCTCCAATTTGTCTAGGTTACTCTGGACCCTATCCCTACCCTCCAATGTATCTACCTCTCCCCCGAGCTTAGTGTCATCTGCGAACTACCTGTTCAGCCCAACAATCTAGCCAGCTTTCTATCCACTTTATAGTCCATTCATCCAATCCATACTTTTTTAACTTGCTGGCAAGAAAACTGTGGGAGACCATATCAAAAGCTTTGCTTAAGTCACGATATATCACTTCGATCACTTTCCCCATATCTACAGAGCCAGTTATCTCGTCATAGAAGGCAATCAGGTTGGTCAGGCATGACTTGCCCTTGGTGAATCCATGCTGACTGTTCCTGATCACCTCCAAGTGCTTCAAAATAGATTTCTTGAGGACCTGCTCCATGATTTTGCCGGCGACTGAAGTGGGCTGACCGGTCTGTAGTTCCCCGGGTTCTCTTTTTTCCCTTTTTAAAATATGGGCACTATATTTGCCTTTTTCCAATCATCTAGGACCTCCCCCGACCGCTCCAAATTTTCAAAGATAATGGCCAACGGCTCTGCAATCATATCAGCCAACTCCCCCAGCACCTTTGGATGCATTAGATCTGGACCCATGGACTTGTACATGTCCAGCTTTTTTAAATAGTTCTTAACCTGTTCTTTCACCACTGAGGGCTGCTCACCTACTCCCCATGTTGTGTTGCCCAGTGCAGCAGTCTGGGAGCTGCCCTTGACCGTGAAGACCGAGGCAATAAAAGCATTGAGTACTTCAGCTTTTTCCATATCATCTGTCACTAGGTTGCCTCCCCCATTCAGTAGGGGTCCCATACTTTCCCTGACCACCTTCTTGTTGTTAACACCTGTAGAATACCTTCTTGTTACGCTTCACATCCACTGCGAGCTGCAACTCCAATTGTGCCTTGGCCTTCCTGATTACACCCTGCACGCTCTAGCAATAATTTTATACTTCTCCCTAGTCATCTGTCCAAATTTCCACTTCTTATAAGTTCCTTTTTGAGTTTAGGTTCACCAAAGATTTTACTGTTAAGCTAAGCTGGTTGCCTGCCATATTTGCTATTCTTTCTGCACTTTGGGATGGTTTGTTCCTGCACCCTCAATAAGGCTTCTTTAAAATACAGCCAGCTCTCCTGGACTCCTTGCCCCTTCATATTAGCCTCCAATGAAGTAAAAGACTTAGCTTTTGAATTATTTTCCATTTGTTGTTTTATACCACAATTTTAACTTTTAACAGAATTTTGCATTTAACTGTTTGTAACTGCATCAAGCTAAATTTATACAAGATTTAAACCAATTAGTGTGTCCATAAAACAAATTAAAAAAACTGATTTTAGCTAAACCTGTGCAAATTTGGGGTGTCAAAAAGTCTATCTCAGTTTCCACATCTATAAAGTTACGAGACTAAAGCTATGTCTACACTGGCAATTGAACAACAAAAGTTTTGTCTTTCAGAGATGTTAAAGCCCCCCATGAAAGACAAAAGTTTTGCCACGACAAGTGCCAGTGTGAACAGTGTGTTGTCAGCAAGAGCGCTCTCCTGCTGACAATGCAAACGTCGCTCGTTAGGGGTGGAAGATTTTTGTCGGCGGGAGAGCCGACAAACAGCAGCTACGCTGTGTGACTTTTAGCGGCACGGCTGTAGCGATAGTCCTGTTGCTAAAAGCTGTGTAGTGTAGATGTGGCCTATCACTCACATATCCTGGAGCGGTGTTGAGAATTAGTTAATGTTAGCACACCAGTTTGAAAATCATGAAGAACTGCGTAAGCGTGAAGTACTCGGAATGGCAGAGCACTGCAGAACTCTGATCAGTCCTTTCAATTAACTGTTTCCGCCTTTCACACCTAGTTAGTCTTTCGCTCAGGATTTCCATGGTTTTTAGTATTTCAAGGGAAAGTTTTCTTAATTGTTGTCTAAAAAGTGAACTCAGAACCTATGCTGGTACACTGAACTACCTGTGGGGGATGCCATTTTCTTTAAGATTCTGTTCATGCATGTCCACATTTCTCCTTACTCCAGGGGAAGCTGTTGAATATAATAAAACACTCATCTTGCTTAGTGGCGAAACACACTGCCACTGACTGTCAAACAAGAAGCTAGGAATCTGAATTTAACTTGGATCCTCTCATGGGAAGTACCACTATTAAAAACAAGAACAAAAACAACAGAAACATAGTTCACCTTTGAAGAGGATACTGCTGTGGAACCTGATGGGGATGTATCTCTTGACGTTTTCAGTGACTGAGAAGAAGGTCTCTCTTTACCTATAAAAAAGAATAGTTAGAAGTTGTGTACACTCTCTCTCTCCACACACACACAGGAGAGTGAGTGCCTTGCAAAACTGTAATGAAAATTTACCAGCCCATGCACAAAACCTCATCAAAAATCTCCTCATCCTTTGATGATGATAATAATCTAATGCTATTCTACTTGCTTATCAAAAATAAAATTGTCTCTGGCTAAGAAGATGAAGAGTAGCTTTTTATAAGGCTGACATTTAGAAAGACTATTTTTCTTATTTCCATTATTTAACTGGAAGAATATTTCAGTTTAAGATTGTTGGATATTGTTCTATATTCCTGTAAGAAGTGAAATGAGAAATTCTACATCTTTTCAGTGTTAAACATCGTGTTCAGTCACCAATCATAGGACCAAAACCAAAGCTTGGGAAATTGGGTATTCACAAGGGTAGGGTTAGCAGTAGAATAGGAAATTCTGCAAAGCAATAAACCCAAAAAGTCCCAATGACAAGTGGGGATCCCTTTGTAGTACCAGGGTCTTACTTCTCAATGTTCATGCCAACAAAATTAAAACAGGAACAACTAGCAGCTACTGTTCAAAATGCAGTCATGAATAATCTTGCCAAATGTCCGTTATGAGAAGCCTGCAGCAGCAGAATACTTCGTAAAAGCATAGACTAATATTTGGCATATATTTAATTAGAAAGAGAAATAAATTGAAAGTAACCTTAATTTATTAAATATTTTTAAAAACCCTGATATGAATTACTTTAACAAAACTAATGACAACTAAATACGTTTGTAATTGAAGGACCCAAGTAATGATATGTAGCACGAGTCATTTCTAGTGAGCTATTTACTTTGTATGTTGTAAGATGATGTAAATTAAGAATGCACCCACCACTGTGCATTTTTAAATACCAATATCTGAAAGAATTAAGAAATTGAAATGTATATTTTAAATAGATCTGGAATGTTAAAAAAAGAAACATTTATGAGTTGCCCCTTTTCTCTCTCCACAGATTTTCAGGATACTCTGGCTACAAAGGATAGAATTTAACACCAACCTAACTGGGTGAGGAAAAAGGAAGACCAAACAAGCAAGTGACAGCTGCTCCCCAACTGCAACAAGATACAAAAAGCAGCTGCCTTAGCAGTTTCATATTTTATCTGATCTTTCAGTATAACCCTTCAAGATACCCTCCATACTTGGCCACGCAGTAGAAACTGTTTATCTTGTCTGTACTATCTTACTCTCACGACAATGGCCATCACCTCTTTTTGCTAATGTAACTCTTTATTGCTTTTCTTACGTCAAAACATAAGCCTACTGTACCCCTCAACTATACCTAATTGCAAGAAGTAATTTTTTATACATATATTTATATTTGTTCTACAGAAAAGCCCTGATCCTGCAAGCTGCTCCAGGTGGAGTGGCCCCCTTTACCCATGTGTAGACCCACTAAAGTGAACAGGGCAATGTGAGTACAGGTGCCCACCCACGTGGAGAGCCTTGGGGGGGGGCGCCCACATTAGTGCAGTCTATTACTGTAAATTATGGACATTACAAGTGAAGACCATGACATTTTACCTACCAAGCTCCTCAAGGCAGAGTATCTTTGCAGAACACATCACCAGTGCTAAAATAATAAACAATCCCCCACCTCACAATAAGCTCCCCTCACCCCGTGTTTGTTTTGTCCCTCATTTGAGGGAGGGGTTGCTCATATTTGAAATACAGGGCAGTCACATCTAGCCATTGCTGACTAGAGAGCTATCCAAACTACAGCTTTGACAAAGATTTAGATCCTTCTAGTTCTTGTCATAATATATCACTAGTCTTTTCTTTCTTTATTTGGCCATGACTCTCTTCAGGTCTAAATGACAAATTTATGTTTTATTATATTTACATACAGAAGTCAAACGTGCTTTTCATTATCTGCTTCCAGAGGCATTCAGAGCACACAACTAGCTGGCCCTTTAGACCACCCAGAATATTAACTTTATTTGATATCATACCTTTCATGTTAATGAATCAAAAATGTTTTACAGATTTCACAATGGTTCCAAAAATATATATATATTATTGAGGGACTGGGCAGAAAAATTATGTAAGTTAGAATGAAAGAGCTGAAGAGTCAATGAGGATGAGTCGTAAAACAGCTAATACAGACAGATATAGCAAAGGAAACTGTTCTCACACCAAACGGCGAGTCTGTGGACCAAACTGAAAGGAGGCAAGCACTAGATGAATGGAAGGAGAAGGAAGTGTAGGAGGGAGGATGATATTATGGTGGTCCTGAACAGGTGTGTGAGGAATTAAAGACAAGGAGGGCAGTTTTAATGCTACCCTGAAAAGGACAGACAAGCCCTAAACAATTAAAGGTAAAAAGATAAAGTAAAATACATCTCTGAACAGTGCTGTTCAAGTATGTTACAGACTCGCTGATGGACAACTCAACTGAGCCCCATATAGTCATTCGATTTCTCTCACCATAGATGAAGTCAGGGAAAGGAAGAAGATGAACCACAGTAACTAAGGAGATTCTGGAGTTGATGCCCCAGCCAGGGAGGGGACAAGAGGCAGTGTTAGCCGCAGGGATACCCTGGAGATATTGTACGAACCAAGAGGAGCTGATAGTAAAGCAAGAGAAGAAAGAAGACCCTCAGCTTAATCAAAGACTGTGTTGCCAACTTGGATTTATTTTGATTTTATTGTGAATTTCTCAACATTTTAGTGCCAGTTTCATTATATTTGTTTTTTCTTAAAGCCCCAGCTTCTGGACTCATGTGACACTAGTGGGCAGAAGTAATTCAAGAAATACACAGATTCTAAATCAATGTATTTGGCAGGTCTTCATAAATAAAAGCAGAAATCCAAAGGCAAATACACACAAAATTAACAAACAGATGCAACAACTTTGTGATTCAATTGTGGAAATATGTAACATATTAAAAAGACTATATACTGTATTAACCTCATAAATGATAGCGGTTTTAGGTCTAACTTGACACGAGTAACTGGACGTAAGACAGACCTCATTTCTCAGTGGGCACAATTGAGAAAGTGAATGGAAAATTAGGTTGTAAATGAGGGTATAACAAGCATTAGGCTAGAATCAGTGTAGCGAAGATAAGTAGGAACACTCTGGTGCAAGGGACAATGGACAAGGTAAAACTGGAATGTAGAGATCTGGTTATACATGAACAGCACATGGAGAGAGCATTCTGAAAAGTAACCAAGCCAATCATTAAGCACATGATGCACTGTATAGTTATCGTAATACAGGAGCTAGTAATATTAATGAATAATAGTTGTGCTTACTAGTCATTCATTTCCCCCCACTGAAGCACCTTGAAAGCTGTTGAACAAATTTTAAATATAAAATAAAATATAAAATAAACAGAAGGAAGTATATAAGGAAAAGTTTTGCTGTGTAACTTCGGATTTGTGATGTACCCTGCATCCACCCCACCGCATTTGAGCCTGGCCAGTTTGGGCATAGTGGTGCTATACACCAAATAAAGCCACCTAGCGTGACAAATTCTGGAGTTAACTGAGTTTTGGAGAATCAAGTGGAAGAGATCCTCACAGTGGTATGAAACTTGTAAATAATTCAGATAATTAGAGAGCTAACAAAAATTAAATTTAGGAATTGTAGTGATCCCAACCATAGCAAATGCTGTAAAACTCTTGATAACTCAGAGGGCAAAACATCTGCAAAAAGACATTATGGTATATTAGTTAAATATACACACACTCCAAAGTCCACAATATAAGCAGACATGATAATGACATGGATGTATTAAACAACATCATCGTCACCATTATGGGCTGTAAAGCTACTATAAAATTGAACTTTCCAAAGAAAAACTCAGCAATTTTAAATCTTTCACACACAAACCCACCACCACCAAAGCTTAGTATGTACAACTTGCAGATAACTACTAAAATTTTGTAATCATATAAAGCTGATGTCTTCAATTGATATTCCCAACAACAAATGCTCTGTATTTTGGCTATTTCATATACTGCTATGGTGCTTCAAGAACTGTCTGAATTTTATTTATATCTTGATTGAACTATAACTCTGCTAGGGTGGGTTCTGTTTATTGTATATTTAAAATTTGTTCAACAGCATCCAAGGTGTTTCAGTGGGGAGAAATAAATAACTTACAAGCACAATTATTATTCATTTTATATGAAAGATGCTTCCTTTAAGGTGTGTTATGGAGGTACTGCGCTTAACCCCATCATCTGATGTACTGTCACTATACCTGCCACAAAGAGCACTGTTGGCTTCAGATGCTGAAGCAACCTCTTTCCTGCATCCACACCTGGCAGACAAAAATGTGGTGCAACACACTGAGTGAAAACTAATGAGGAACGGGAGGTCCAGGAATAGCTGAACTTTCAATGCAGAGTGAAGCAAGACATGGCTGTTTACCAACAGAGTCCAAAGTACAATTCTGCTCTGAAAAGTGACCTTGTGAAAAACAACACCTTAATATTCAGCTGCCAGCATGTCATATTTGCTCACTTCAGTTACATAAATACATTTTTACTTCTTATTCCTGTGAGCTGGGTGAACACATCAAAAAGTGAGAATACGCACTGGAGTCTATTCCTTCTCGTGCATGATCAGAAGTAGTAAGTCCTAACTCTCAGTTACAGGGCCAAACAGTTACACCTGTGTCAACCTTACCAGAGGCAAGGTTGCTGCACGTGTCACTGAGGGCTTCATCTGGCCTACAGAACCTTTTAACTGATGGTGACACTCAAGAAAGAAAAAATATGGTTTGGCTTTTAGCTGTTATGTCAAATCTGTGGAGCTGGTAACCAAAAGAGAACATGTTTTTACTTGTAAACTGAGCATATCTGGCATGACAACATGATAGAAACAAACAATGGAATCCTAGAATGCCCCCAATAGATGAAAATTTTCAGAGTAAATCTGCACCGTAAGCCTTGGTTCAATCTAATATAGGTAAAGACAGCACACGGGGAAAGTAAATCTTTCCGATGGTGGTGGAATCTACTATGGACTACCTTTACTGAAAACATTCAAGCTAATCAAATGAATGCACAACAAAAACTTGGTTGTGAAAAGTTAAAGTTGCTATACATGGCATACTTAACAAAACTGAAAAAACAAAGAAATGAAAAGTTTATACATTGTTGGATGGCTTATCTTTATTGCGCCACCATCACCCACAAGCACACACTTTACTACCACCGTAACTACTATGCATCCTACACCAAAACTTTAATTCTGCAGCAGGGATGGCAGCCTTCCAGCACCCCTTTACAAAATTACCCCCCTGTAAACTCACCAAATGACCCCTGAATCTTTCCATCTGCACATCCCCTTCACCACATTACACCTGCTAAACACCATCAGCTGGGTGTTCAGTGAAACTGGATGGGAACGTTTGGTAAAGGGGATGCTAGAAAAACAATAAATCACTTTTTCAAAATACCTGCCTTCTGATTTTTGAGGCTTTAGGAAAGCTACCCACCCTGAATGTGACAGGGAGCATTACAGATTCAAAATTCAACCTTAAATGCATAGACAAATGTGAGCATTTCTCCAATGTCTTCGAGGGGACTCCACTTACTGTCTCCTATCCTCTAAGATGAAGGAGCTGTCATTCTATTTTTCTCCTAATACCTGGGAGAGGAAAACCATTCTATTTCTCTCCATCCTCTCCCACCATAGTACTATCCTAATTCCCTACTGATGGCCCTACGCCACACACCCTCTACGTTTCCATCTTTGTGCCATTCACTTTTCTGCTCCACTCACTTTCTCCCTTCCTGTTCGTCCTTCGCCTGTGTTTCATTTGGCCTTTCAGATTTGTCCTCCTTTACCCCTCAGCTTCCCATACCTCATATTCCCCTGCCCTTCAGGCTCTCTCCTGCATCCCTCCAATTCACCAGATCTACTCAACATTACTATCTCTACCAAATTCTGTGCAGACAGAAAATGTTGTTTTAACGGATACATGTTGACAATAAAACATTTCAGAACAAGATTTCAGAAAGGGCCCAAATTTAAACAGATCCTATTAAAAATATATACAAAAATGATGAAATCTTCATAGTAAATTAAAAGAACAACTAACACCATGCGAAATATTACATTGAAAAGCTACTTAGACAGAAAAATAAATTATGCCTCATTTTAAGCCTATTTCAGAACCTAATTTTAACTATGGAGTCACAACCAGCAATGTAATAGATAAACATAGTAGCTATAAATAGATGTGTAGTTTAGCAGATTAATATCACTTTCATGGCAGACAATAATTCATTAGAAGTAAAAATCAATCAGAAGGTCAGAAACCCCTTTAACTTACCGAACTCCAACTAACAGCTATACAATCGCATTTCAACAGAATTATCTATAAAGAGGTTTCAAATCAAGTGACCCTGTCATTTACAACAATATGCAGGAAATGTGTATTTTTTGTAACCCCAATTTGCATCAGTATAGCTGGAGATGGAGGACTGGAACAGGACATTCCCCCCAAACCATTTATAGGAAGACATTCATGTTCCAGACCAGGTTTCTAGGATTGAATGGGTAAGACCTGCATTCAGAGGTCATTGCCAGGTATATACATATTAAACAAAACATGTGGACCATGCACCCAGGCTCATGTCATAGAAGCACTGTGGAACAGCTTCAACTTTATGGGGAGCAAGAATAGGGAAAGCCTCATGTTACTGCTCTTGGTTGGCCTTTTTCTTGTAGATGCCTATCTGCAGACCCTGCCAGGTTTTGGTTCTTTAAATATTTCAAAACACAATAAAAGATAACAGGATGGGCTTTTTCTTACATGTTCTTCAAAGCAAAGATTTCCTGTCAAACTATATTCAAACACTATTCTAACAAACAACTGAAGCCCTCTCCACTCCGTAAGTAAACTATTTTAACTCGGTCATCAAAACAAACGCTTTCAGAACTACCAATTTTTAGAGTGCAAGCCATTTTTAAGAAAAAGTACCATGGTGCAAGCAAAGTTGCTTTCTTAAAAACAGTTTAATGGAGATAGACAAGACATCATTTAACTCTGGAGTAAAAGACAGCCCAGACGTTAAGTGTAGATATCCCACTTTGATTAATATAGCTGCTGCTCTGGGAAGCTCTTTGCCAGATTACATCTGCAGTGTGTTGTTAAAGAGACAATAACACTACATCATCCAACTTGACATCTCTGAACAAACATGCAGTTAGTGACTAACACAATGTATTACAAAAAAAGTACAAAACCCCCGGCAAATTGGGAACATTTCTCTCAAAATGTGCAATTTTCTATTAGCCCAGACAGCAGGTTTTTCCATTAGACTTCAATATACGAGTGGCTATGTTAACATGCTGCAGAAGTGCCAAAAAATGTGCTTAACTGTAGAAAATTCCCAATCCCCACAACATTCCCCAAGTTTTAGACAATCTTCTCCTGTCCCTGATAATTATATTCTGCTTACTTAAATCCCTACTGGAGTTTCAGGAGGGTGTCATATTCTTTACTTTCTGTTCTAAACTTTTGTGTAGCCCTGCTGCAATTGTTAAAAGCCTGAGAGGTAGTCTGTATTTCAGTAGTGAGTGAAGAAACTCCTCTGTGTTTATGCACAGTTAGTTAAATGCTTTGGGATGTTTTGGGGTAAAAGGTGATATAACTGCCTGGTATGGGCACCCTGAAAATCCAGGGTAAATGTCATAACAACAAGTAAATCTGGATTTAAAATTAGAAGAAACAAAAAGAACACTGCTGCCAAAGTGGACAACAGATTTTACACAATTTCATTAGTATTTGTAAAGAGTACGAACAGAAATCCATAATCCACCTCATCTGCACAAAAAATCGTAGCAATAAGCACCTCAATGGGAAAGAAAACATACTTCCACTTTTGTTTGCATGTTTTTCATACATGGAGGTTTTGGATTCTTTTTAAACAGACATAGATCACCTTTCTGGGAAAAATGAACTTTCAACCCTTTGGAATCCAAGCCATACATTGGATTGCCTAGCTTTAGACAAAGATTTTGCATTGATTTGAGGGTTGCAAGATTTGAGAGAATTAGAGTGAGAGAGTTAAATTGCTAAAAGAACCAATATGCATTGTTAGTACAAGTTTATGAAATATCATGTTCTTGAAAACGTAAGGATCTTTACTTTTTATTCTGCTTCCCCGCCAGAATATTTTCTTTTCTTCTCAATTGTGGGGAAAAAAGCCCTCACCTACTTGCTCATGGCAAAGCTGCCTGTAAAGGGATCCATCATAGCAGCAAAGGGAGAAAGAAACAGAAGAATTTGGTACTAAAGGAAAATAAACTACTGTACACAGAAAAGTCATGCAGCTGATGGAACTGCAGTCAGCCTAGAGAGGGTGTTGAAAAACACCTGCAAGCTCCCTCAAGAGACCTTTACATATATTCATAAAGGAATAAAGAGCTCCCTGAAACATTTAATAAGGCAGGCAAAACATAATCAGAACAAAAAGTCTAATGTCTTCATTATATAAAGAGAAAGATCTTATATAATGAGAATTAATTTCACCTCACTAATCAGTTTTCATCATTAATCCAGCATTACCTTGCTGAGAAATATTTCTTTTATGTAAAGATGACATACTTCTGCTATGCTGGGACTGGTGGAAAGAATAGGCTTTGCTTCTTTCAGGGGAGTAGCTCCTGCTGCTGACACTGGAGCCGGATCTGCTGTGTGGAGAATCCCTTCGGCTCACGGGCGATTCTCTGAAGAAAGGAGAGTCCCTCTTATGAGGGGATCTCTCTCTCAAATAATGAGAAGGATAGAAGCTTTTTCTTCTGAGGCCATCTCTGATGTCCCTTTGAAGGTAGCAGAAAAGATAAAATTAATCATTTCTCCTTACTCTGTTTACAGAAATTACAGAAATCTAAAAGTGCATAACTTGTAACAAAAGAGCAACTTTCTATCTCTGTAGTAAGTAGAAATAGGTCAGTCATTCTCTGCACAGTAAATCTAAGACCACCAGTTATCATTACGTACTAAGTAATTCTTGGACCAACTTAAATTGGTCAAATAAAAATTGTTAATCATACATCAAACGTAAGGAGATTTCTTCAGGTTTTCATTCAGTTCAACAAATTTTAGATCCTTTTCCAATGCCTCCTCATCAGATCCTCCAACTTATATTAGTTGGTAATTTACACAAACTACTGAAGATATATTAATAAAGTTGTATATAGCTGAAGGGGGAAACAGATATTCACACAAAATGCAACTGGATGCACCTTTGGCATTTTATATTTTTTTCTCCTGTACAGTCATTCCACTCTCTTTTTGGACACTCTCCATGTTTTAATATGAAATTAATTAAAAACAAAAACAAACCAAAAGAGGAATCAGTAAGATGCATACGTAAGTACTGCTCACAATCTTTCACTGTTGTAACCCTCACTAACGCACAACTCTGGCCCGCCCTTTTATTTATTGTTGTCCCTTGTTGTATTAAGTCTCATTTAGGCTTTGATCCTACACCCATTAAAGTCAATAGCTAGATCATCAGCTGGTGTAATCAGCATAGCTTTACTGACCTCAGTGGAGTATGACGATTTACACTAGTTAAGGATCTGACCCTTAATATTTAACTTCTTTGGGGTACTTGTCATTTTGTTTGTAAAGTGCCATGAACATAAATGATGCTGTATACAATAATTCTGATTTCAAACTGTAATAACTGCAAAATTATAATTAGGGCTGCAAATCTGACATGACATTTTTTAATCAAAAATCAAGGAGCAGTCATGGTAAATTTACTATAAGTCATGGGTTTAGTTCCTGCTCCATGATTTTGATTAAAAAATGCCCTGACAAATAAGGGGGTCACCTAGAACAGCACACTTTGCCCCAGGACCACAACCCTACTCGTACCCCATTGAGGGGAGGAGACCTTTGGGGGTGGAGGTGGGGGCTAGAGAGTGAGCCTGCCCCACATTCACCACAGCATCGGCAGCTCCTATGTACCCTGGGGCTGGGCCTGAGGGTTGAGTGAGCCTGTCCCACACTCACCTTGGGCACGGGCAGCAGTGGCTGCCCTGGCTCCCTGCTCCAGGTATCACAACCTGGCACATAAGGTCCCAGTGCCACTTGCTTAGGCTTGACCTGCCGCCCCTCCATCACGATATGGGGGAGGCAACATGACGGCCAGATTTGAGTGAGTGGTTCGGTAATCCTGTGTCCCAGATCACAATGCCTGAAACAGGCAGCCAGGCCCATCCCCATGGGACACAGGAGCAACTGTTGCAGGGTGAGTGCAGGATGAGCTCACTCAACAGCAGCCCGCTGCTCCCTCCCAGAGCCTCCCATCCAAACCAGGCCAGCAACCCACCTAGAGCCTTCCTACAGGAAGTTATGGACAAACAGAAAAATCATGGTACCTCTGACTTTTTCTGTAACATGGCAAAACTGCAGCCCTAATTATAATAAACCAAAGCTTGCCAATAGCCAGGAATAGAACACTATATTCTGGAGATTAAACAAAGACAATGGTTATGTACAAGTTCTACTAAAATATATAAGCGAAAGTTCAAAAATAAAAACAATCATGCAAAACGTCATAAACTTCACAAGTGTGGAAACAAACACCAACTAAATCTAGACTAGGAATGTCCGTCAGAAGTTAATCTTCTCTGACCTTCAGTGAGCAGTCTATTCCCATGTAATAAAAGAAAACATTTTTTTTAACATTTAAAGTAAGCTGAATGCATGCAGCCTATTTTATTGTTTTCCTCCTCTCTCTCTTGTTTTAGGTCTACAATTTAATTGCATGAGTCATGAAGATCAGCAGAGAACCAATGTTCTGGTTTAGCACAGCATAGTAATAACCCATCTTCCATTGTCGGAGAAAAGAAAGAGAGCCCTCTAGCGTACAGTTACTGTAGGATGCTAGAGGTATACATTTGTGATTAATTAGGGCTTGTCTATGTTAGATTTTATTTTGGTCTGTTTGTTTTTGTTTTTTGCACCGCTACAACTACACTGATGTTGCTGCACTGGTGCAAACCCATAATATAGACACATAGTGTGGCTTATTAAATGCAAGTTGCTTCTAACAATGTCAGCATTGGTGCAAAAAACCCAAAGCAGGCAAACCTTGAGGTTTACTGCTGCAAAACTGTCCGAAAAAAATCACACTTCAGTACAAGATACAGAAGCATTTACATAAAACAGCATAAAACTTGCCATTCTTTCAACTGATTGCTCAAAGAACTTGTATTTCAAATATCATAGCAGACAGAACAAATATCAAGGAAATAAAAATGTATCCGTATTTACAGTATTTTAATAAGAAATAAAAGTCAGGGTCAACCAAAGTGGTTCTATCATCTCTAGTTTCCTTCAAACACTAAGGCAACAGTCAGGCAAAGACGCGCCTTAAAAGTTAAGTAACTCCTTTACTGCTGACAAACTACGCAAGTGCATCACTAGCAGTTTGTAATACAGTGTCCATTCCAGGTAGATAAAATTACAGAAAAACATAATTTCTAGACGTCTCTTTAGTTTTTAGCATGAACATAGCAGAGAATTGTGTTTAAACAAACTTAAGGGTCTGACAAATGCAGCAACATTTAGAGCTGTAATCTCATTCCATTGTGCCCAAGCAGCAATGCTGATTTCCACATTGCATGCTGTATGGCAATATTTGTATTAAAGCTAATCTTTAATTTTCCCTCTAAACTTCTTGTGTTTTATTGGATGTCAGATTTCTAATGTTGCTGCATTAAGTAATTGTTATTTCTGGTGGCTTAATTTAAAAAGAAATACATTCGAAAAAAGAAGAGCTGTGTACATGAGAACAATTAAATACACAATAACCACCATTATTAATATTACCATAGCACTTAGGAACCCTAGTCATGATCACCATGTAGATGCCTGAATGTATGTGAACTTAATAATTATACATATTAGTTAAGTGATAAATACTTGGGAATTATTGTCTATTTTACCAATTTTTAACAAGCATAGTATTTGAAAAACTTTAACAGCTCCAGATACAATCTAGCATGAAAACTCTCATTTCCATAGTTCCAAGTTCTGCATAATTTACCTGAGTTTTCCGTAAAGGAGCTGTTAGGATACAGAATAATATGAAGCAATTATTTATAATGACATGCATATAAGAAATATGAAGAAAACAGCTGCTAAGTCACATTCTGAGATTTAAACTGGGTGTTTAAAATTACTATAGTGTACAAACACAGACTTTTGATTTTTCTTAAACAAAACACAAGTTTTCGACAGACTGGTACACCATGTTTCTGCCCAAAGCACATTTTTATGAGCAAGTTATCAAACCCCTGTAAACAGAGGACTTTATTATGGAAATGCTTACAGAACCCCAAATATTGCACACCTGTAATAAACACACTAATATTCATTCAAGCATTTACAAAATACTTTCTAAACAAACGTTCATTAGATGAGAGAGCAAAAAATGATGGGGGGAAAAAAAAAAATCAATGACAGCAAGAGTGTGATGGATCAAAACCGAAACATTTTGAATTTAATTTTTATTCGTGCTTTTATCATTCTTCATTTACATTGTTCATCTAGCCTTACTGAACTGTAATAATACAAGCAACTAAATAAAAGACAACTTCTGAACCATACAACAATAACTTCACACTTCTGATCACATTATTAATGCAACTGAATTTGTTAAACTGAACAAAACCACTCAAGTTTTTATTTATTTATTTCCAAACATATATTCCTTCCCCAATGTGAATACACTGGATATGGCTGCAGCTCAGCAATTAAGACACCATTTCAGCAAAGCACATCCTTGATATTTCTGCATATGCTTAAATGATCTGCTGAATAGGGATGGATTTAATCATCAATTCTCTGCTGAACTGGGAATTTAATGCAGGACTAAAATCCCTTTAACGATT